>NW_004444111.1:3793818-3850933 GCF_000243295.1 Trichechus manatus latirostris
AGGTTGAGTAAGGATAGTGTTGATGTGTTGTGAGGTTGTTAACCATTGTCATAGGGCAACATGTGTACTAACTGTTAAATGAGAAACTATTTTCTGTAAACCTTCATCTAAAGTGAGAATAGCAGCACAAATGGAAGAGCGTGGTCGATGTCACTGAACAGTGCAAGCAGAAATTTTTGAAATGGTGTACCTTTGGCTGTGTATATTTTCACCAGAAAAAAAAAAAAAGGTTGAGAAGGGGGAGGGTTGACATGTTGTGGGGTTGTTAACCAACGTTATAAAACAATATGTATACTACTGTTTCATGAGAAACTATTTGTTCTGTAAGCCTTCACCTGAAGTACAATTTAAACAAATAAAAAAAAAAAAACAATAGAAGTGATGAATGTGTTCTTTTGTGAATGATTCATTCATTCTAACAGTGTGTAAAGTAAAAATCCCCTCCTGTCCTCCTGTTGCCGCCCCTCTCCAGGGGGAGCTGCTGTTAACCGTTTGCTTTGCAGAAATGCCTAGAGAGCTTAACATTTTTGTTAGCTTAGTACGGGTTATAGCATCATCGCATGTGGCTAAGAAGAGGAGCCCAAACATTAACGAGAAGTGTTTATAAATTTTATGCAGAGTAAGAAAATGCTCTTCTACTTAAATATAACTACATCACATTAAGAAATTACTTGAGGCTCTGCCTCAGGATTATAAGAAAATGAGTTTTGGAACACACAAGGACGGTGGACCCCCCCAGGGACAACCTTCTTTGTCTTGTATTTCCAGCTTCTACCAATGTGTAGTGTATAGTAGGTGCTTAGTAAAAACTGATTGACAGGCGTTGGGAACAGTGGTAATTATGGGGAGTTATTGATTAATAGAGTTTCCATTTGAGGTGATAAAAAAGATCTGGAAATAGTAGTGATGGTTCAACAGTATTGTGAACATACTTAACTGCATTCAATTGTACACTCAAAAATGATTAAAATGATAAATTTGATGTATATTTTACCATAGTAAAAATGGTAAAAAAAAATTGATTGGAGAAATTAAGAAAAATCACCATATTTATATAGTTAGCTCATTTGTTCCTTTAGATGACACGTGCAAAAAAGCTGTAAGATGAATGTGTGTGTGTGTGTGTGTGAGGTATCTAACTTGTGAAGGTAAAGATAAAAGAACTTGCCATTCAGTATTTACTGTTATAACCATTCATTTATTCATATTAAAAAGCAAACTGTAGAAACTACTTTCTTAAATTTTATTTTATTAAAGTAGTATTTTTGTAATTTAAAAATATGGAAGGGTTCTGATAAAAAAACAGTAGCTCCTGTCTCATTCCTCCTCATCCTTGAGTCCCAGTCCTCAGAGAGAACAACTGTCAATCTTTAGCAGCTTATTCTGTATTTATCTTCATGTTTCTGTTCTACGATTTCTTTTTTTTTGGGTAATAATTTTATTTTACAGATAAGATCATGTAAAACATTTTTCTGGTTATAAAAAATTCTTATTTTCAAAAATATGGAAAATACAGAGCTATATAAAGAAAAATAACATTCAGCCATAGTTTTCATTACCCAGAAATAATAATTTTGTGTATTTCCCTCTTATCTTTTTTCTGTGCATCTTTTTGCAATATTGAGATCATTATGAACATACAGTTTTGTGCTTCAATTTTTTTTCTTTTGTCAGTATAACATAAGAAATTACAATTATATTTGGGTAGCTCGCTTGTCTACTTTTAATGGAACAGCTTTAAAACTGCTGCTTATTCCTTGAAGCCATGGTTTTTCACTGAATTAGCATCTGTATGACAAAGGTAAATTAAGAAATCATCTAATTATTCTGCTGTTTCTTGTTTTATCGACTGTAACTATTCCTGTCGTGGAAGAGAAGCATTTAGTACTTTATGGCCCATCCCAATTTTTCACTTCGACTCATCTTCCCAGTATAGTTATATCACAATTTAAGTTTAAATCAGTATTACTTGTTATTTTGAGTATATAAATATTTTTTCTGAATCAAGTAGTGATGATTACATTTATTTTGTAAAAATTTTACTGATGTTACTTATTAACTCTTTTTTCCCCCATTTGCTAAGTTTTCTGTGCATTTATCACTGACTTTCCCTGAGCTCCTAAGGCGCATGTGTTGGCCAGACTGCGAGAAGTTTCGCAGTTCCCATGTTGTTGTCTTCTCTCTTCTAGAGTTGTTTTTGGGAAATCTGATGGTCGTTCTGCTTGCTATTTCTGTATATGGGCCAGTTGATTCTTTCTGAGGACTTTCATAGTCTTTTTATATCGTGAGATTTTACATAGAGCATCTTGGAACTTAGTCTTTTTTTTTCTCTTGCTGGATACAGTTAGTTGGGTCTCAGTCTGGGAAGTCTTGCCTTTCATGTCTACAAAATATTCCTGTATTGTTTGTTTGATCATGTCTCTCCCTGCCGTTTTCTTCTTTCTCTTTCTGGAAATCCTGTTATTTGGATTTTGGAGCTTCTAAAGGAATCCTCTAGTTTTATTATCTTTTCTTTCTTATTTTCCTATGCTTTTTCTTGCTTTGATTTTCTTCCAACTCTTCTTTTTTTTCTAAATTTTGGCAAACTTAATTTTTAGTTTTTAAGAATTCTTTTCTGCATTTGATTTTTTTTTTCTTACTGCATTCCTGAAATAAGAATGCTTTATCTTCCTTTCAAATGAAAAAAAAGGTTAAGTTATATTATTAAGCAGTAAACTTGATTGATTGATTGATGATAAATAAGTAACTCTAAGGTGTAAATCAGTGAATTTGACCAAAAGCTATAACAAAACCAATAACAATAAATAGTAATCTTGACTATTTTTGAAATCAGCTCTTATCGTCTGTCACTTTTTTCTCACTGCATGTTGGTCTCATTCTCTCAGTCCAGCTTCCTCTGTATAGCAGGAAACTGGCAGATTGGGGTTCCCAGGTTTGCATCTCAGAACTTTGCTCCAGAAAGGGACTGTGACTTGATCTCTCTGGTTCTAAGTCCAAAAGTTCCAAGACATACACCAGTGTTTATTGCAGCACCATTCACAATAGCCAAAAAGTGGAAACAACTCAAAATGTCTATCAGCAAATGAATGGATAAACAAAATGTGGTATATACATGCAATGGAATATTATTCAACCACAAAGAAAAATGGAGTCTTGATAACATGCTATGACATGGGTAAACTTTCAAAACATTATGCTGAGTGAAATAAGTCAGATACAAAACGCCAAATATTGTATGATCCCACTTATATGAAATATCTAGAATAGACAGATACATAGAGACCAAAGTTTATTAGTGGTTACCAGAGGTGGGTAGGAGGGAGAAAGGGAGAGTTACTGCTTAAGGGGCATTGAGTTTCCTGTTAATTGTGACAGAAAAATTTGGAAACAGATAGTGGTCATGAGTGCACAAGGTGGTGAATGTGATCAGTGTCACTGAGTTGTACATGTGAAAATGGTTGGAGTGACAAATGTCTTGTTATATTACCAAAATAATAATTTTTAAAAAAAGTTCCAAGAAAGGCCTGAATGTCCGATGTTGGGTCAGGCGCTCATCTCTAAACCACTTGCATATTTATATGGGCCAGGAATTGTCCTAAGCACTTTATACATTTTATCTTATTGAAATCTCAAAGCAACAATATGAGATAGGCAATATTATTATCTGCATTTTATAGATGAGAAACTAAGTTGTGTCTTGCCCTGTATCACAAAACTAGCAGGTTGTGGAGTAAGGATTTACACTTGGGCATTTGACTTTGGTGCTCTAAACCGTTGTCCTAAGTGCTGTATCATTTGCTGAATCTAAAGATAACGGTCTTAACGTATCAGTGGCTCCAGGGCTCCCCGGGGGCTGCAGCCCACAGGTTGGGAATTACTAATTTAAAGACTTAGAATGGGCTGTATCACAGAAGTAAGTTGAGTGGGTAATTCTCAGTTTTTTTAAGTGTAAGATGGCAAGAAAGCATTACTCCCACCACTCTGCTCTGTGGAAGCTAGCAGCAGCTCACTGTGGCAATTGGATAACAGACAGTTCTCTGTTGTGCTCTCATACGTTCTTCAGGTCTGGCTTGGCTAGGGGAGGGATGGGAGCAGGTGTTCCTGGTTTAGGAGTATATGGTTGCAAATGGGACTGCTGTATATGGACACACGCTAAGGGCATGCTGCTCTCTAGACTTGTCCCCAGGGTTCCCTTGGGAAATCACGCTGCATTTTGCCCTTCCTAGTGCTTTATAGGTAATTGCTTTTAAGTACTCTGTAGATCGTAGGTCCTCTCACAGTGTCGGGGACATATTTCATATGAAGAGCAAAGCAAATGGCAAGTTTTTTGTTGTAATTTTTTTTTCTTTCTCCAAGATTATCCTGAAGGCAATAATTCAAGTGATTATCTTGTTCAAACAACAACGTATCTTCCAGAAAACTTCACATATTCACCATACCTCCCCTGCCCAGAAAAACTGCCTTACATGCGTAAGTGTGATCTAATTTTGACTTAACTGTTTCCTTGTGTTATAATAAAATAGCAATAAAAACTACACGATTTGAACACATTAGGGTCAGATTACTGTGAGAGTTAGTGTTCCTATTACGTAGCATGTTATTTGATTTTTTTTTTTGTAAAGCACTCTTTTTTTTAAATGGGGGAGGGAGATTGAAAAGCTGAAGAAAAATACAAAAGAGAAAATGAGAAATACCCATGTTTCTCCCATTCAGATTTAAAAACTAATACTTTGACTTACTTCCAAATTATTCTTTAAAAGAGTATTCAAGAGAATAATTAATGTGTAGTCTCCTTTTGAATATATTAGGACAATAACAGATAAAGCTAAAATCCTTTTGACCACCATCCTCGATGCGAATTCTTCATCCCTTTCCCAGAAGTTACTTCAGTTGTGAGTTTGGCATATATTCTTAAAGATTATTTTAAAATTATTTTTTTACACATATAGATGGCCGGATAGATAGAAAATATTTGAAAGATTCAAGAATTTATGTAAATGGTCTTATCTATTTCATTCTGTAATTTATTACTTAACATTTTTTAAGCCCCAGTGATGCGATGGTTAAGCACTTGGCTGCTAACCAAAAGATTGGCAGTTCTAACCTACCCAGCTGCTTTGCTGGAGAAAGAGCTGTTGATCTGCTTCCATAAAGATTACAGCCTAGAAAACCCTATGGGGCAATTCTACTCGGTCACTTAGGGTCGCTAAGAGTCGAAATCAACCTTGGAACAACATCCATGTTGATACATGTAGATCTAATTTATTTCCCTTAACTATCGTATACTACGCCTTTGCATAAATGTACCATATATCATATACCCATTTCCTTGCTGATGAACATTTAGGTTATTTCCACTTTTTTGCTGTCAGTGCTGTAAGAGCCACATAGTATATATCTCCTTGTGCATATCTGTACTTGAGGATTGCTGTCTAGAAGTGGAGTTGCTGGATACCGAGGCTCAGTTTTTCCAGGTTCTCTCATATTACTCCCCAGAGCACCTCTACCAATTTATATTCCAGACTGAAAAGCATGAGTGTATCATTTCATCCAGGGTTAACAACACTTGAGATTGACTGATTTTTAAATTTATGATAATTTAATAGGTTAAAAAATGGTATCTCATTGTGTTAATTTTTTACTTTATTTGTAATTAGTGGGTTTGAGTAACTTTGTGTTTGTGAGTACTTTTAAATGAGCTTTTCTGTGAATTATTTGGTCATGTGCTTTAGCAATTCCTTATTGGTGAATTAGATTTTTGTATTGATTAGTAGGAGTTCTTTATAGATATTCTGGTAGTACTGACTTGCTGCTGCCTGTTATGTGTGTGGTAAATATCTTCTTACAGTCCCCAGCTTCTCTTTTCATTATAACTTGTGTTAATCTTCGTTATGTTTATGGCATCTTTTATTTTTACAGAAGTTTGAAATTATGATGTTTTCAAGTATATTGATCACTTTAAAAGTTTTTGCTTTTTTTTTGTATTAAGAAAGCTTTCCTTACCCCGAGGGTATACAAATACTCTCCTTTATTTCCTTCTAATAATGTTAAAATTTTGTTTTAACTTTTGTGTATGATATGAGGTAGGGATCAAGATACGGTACTGTAAACACACATTTTTCAAAATTATGAAATTAATACATTATGATTATTAAAAAAACCCACTATAATCCCTACTCAGAAGCTGCCATGGCTGTCATTTTGGCTATTTTTCATATGTGCTTTTTTCCCCTTCACAGTTTTAAGCATACTTTGTACGTATAAGTTTGTAGATTGATTTTTATATAATTGAAATTTTGGAGAAACATCATTTTGAATTGCATGTTTATCCTTGTCTTCTAATGTCCTTATTCCTAAGTGTGTATGTTTTTTTTTATGTATTTAAATGAGTTTTCTTTATTGAGGAAATTAGCCTTTGCCCATCATAGAAATTAGGCCTTTGCCTATCAAACTCTATCATTTGTAGGACTTTTTGTTAGTTTATTGTTGCTATATTGGAACGCTCATGGCACAGTGATCAAGAGCTCGGCTGCTAACCAAGACGTTGGCAGTTTGAATCCACTAACCACTCCTTGGAAACCCTGTGGGGCAGTTATACTCTGATATTATGTATCTATAATCAAAAGAAAGATTGGCCTTTTACTATTGTCTAAGACTGTGGTTCTCAGGCTTTAGGGTACATCAAAATCATCTGGATGGTCTTGGTAAAACAGAATGCTGGGACCCACCCTAGAGTTTCTCATTCAGTAGAATTGGGCTGGGGCCTGAGAATTTTCATTGCTAACAAGCTCCCAGGTGATGCTGATGCTGCTGATCTATGGACACTCTGAAATCCACTCATCTTGAGTAGTGGATCTCATCACTGTCTACACGATAGAATAACCTGGGGAGCTTTTATAATTCTTGTGCCCACCTCCTAACCTTCTGATTTAATTGATCTGACATGGGACATGGGCACTGGTATTTAAAAAAAAAAAAAATTCTCAGATGATTCTAATCTTTCTGTTTCCTTTCTGTGCCACAATAGAAAATGCAGCTCAGTGATTTTTGTGGTTACATGTGTCATTACTTTGTTGTTGAAGTCTTGTTTTTCACAAAATGAATGATGTCTGTGCAATACTAAAACCACTGTGGACTGTTCTTGTTGAAATACTGATTGCACTAGTTGCACTAGTTTCCTTTTCATATTCAAGGGTTTATAGTTTCTGGAAACCTGACGTTCTTGGTTCAGTTGTCATGTTCTTAATTACTGCTTTATGAGTACTGGCATTAAACACTGTTTAAATGTATCTGTCTACCAGACCTTTATGCTAGCACTCCTCTCCTCTCCCATTGCCGTTGCTGTTGCTGTCCAGTTGATTCCAACTCATAGCGACCCTATAGGACAGAGTAGAACCGCCCCGTAGGGTTTCCAAGGAGCGCCTGGTGAATTCGAACTGCTGACCTTTTGATTAGCAGCCGTAGCCCTTAACCACTGTGCCACCAGGATTTCCCCTCTCCTCTAGTCCTGTAAAAATACCCATTGCCATCGAGTCAGTTTCGACTTATAGCAACCCCATAGGACAGAGTAGAACTGTAAATCTTCACAGAAGCCCACTGCCACATCTTTCCCCTGCGGAGCGGCTGGTGGATGCAAACAGCTGACTTTACGGTTAGCAGCTGAGTGCTTAACCACTGCACCACCAGGGCTCTTTTTCCAGACCCATAGCTCATATTGTAGATGACATCTGTCATGCTGCCTACTGCCTTTTCGCTGGGTGTCTGAGTGCTACTGCTCCTTCTCTCTGCTTCCCACAGTCTTGCATTCCGTTTCCCTACAAGAGAGGATCACACTGGTGTGGCTAGCTACCTTTTCATTACAGTCCACTTCATGGACTGCTGGCATTGGGTCTGGCACCAATCCCTTGTCCAGTTAGCTGTGGCCAGGGTGGCAGGGTTACTTGGTAGAAAATATAGCAACATAAAGAACTGCTTAGACAGGGGTCCCGGGTACAGCCAACATAATGCACTTACGCCAAGAAGGCCTTGCATGAGCCATCCAGAAAGGGCCCTTCACTAGTCATGTGACCTCTGCAAAGCAGAGCCTCAGTTTGCTGTCTGTATAGTGGGGGTTATAATAGCGACTTTGGAGTGTTGTGAGGATAAAATGAAGCACAGTGCTTGAAACTTGATAGGTATTAGTTTGATTCTCCCTTCCTTCCTCCCTAGACAGATAGAGCCAGACTTCAGTGATCATGAAATTGAGAAACGTAGGATAAGCCTGTGGAGTTAAGGAGTTTTGTATGTAGCCATGCATCTGTAATGTTTTAATTAACAGGATTATTTCCCATTGATGATACAGTATACCATAATAAAATACCAAAGTGAAAAATTTTATTAAAATATCACATGAAATAATTGACTATGATACCTTCCCATATAATTGTTAGAATAGCCCCCCAAATAACTGTATAAGATCTACTTAGATGAAAACCATTCAAGTATGAATGATTTAGTTTACTATAATCATCAAAAGTGAAGTTAGGGCTTAAAATTGGTGTGTTTGAGAGTCTAGCTGTAACTCCTTTTTCACTTTTTCCCCAGTGTAGCAATGGGACTGCTGGCATTGGGTTACAGTAAAGTTTGAATTCCTCAAATTGGAATTCAGATAAAATGCATTTCATGGATTTCAGCAATATTTTATATTCAGTGTGGTCAGTCACACTATAAAATCTATTTTATTGTATATTGTTTATATGAAGATATGAGTAATTGTCTTTGTTACTGTTAGTATTTATAGATTCTCAAAAGGGCAGATTCACTTTCACTTGTATTAAACTTATGTGAGACTATTTGTGCTAACAAAGTAAAATAGAAATTTCACTTTATCTAGAACTAAAAAAAATAAGTGCTTCACATGTTTTGATTTTGACTTTTTCTGAGTGAGGTAGAGATGGAATATGTCAGTTGTGCACTCTCCATTAAAATGAAGACAGACATACCTTTAGTTTTGGGATCTTTTAATTTTCATCCACATAAATATATTTTCAGTGACTTTTGTACACTTTGTTTTGTCACTGTTGTTTGTGGAATAGTTCCCTTTATAGTTTAACCCTCAAAGTTTCTATAGTTACTAACGGTATGAGTCCAACAAAAGGCACAAGGACTTTCTGAGATGAGTTTAAATAAATCAAACGAAAATCAGCACGTAGGGAAAAGATAAGCACTAAGTAAATGCCAGGAAAAAAGAGAAGTGAATAAATGTCAGGAAAGCGCAAATAATATTCAGTATAACAAACCATCAAGCACATGTTTATTGTAAAAAGGAGAGACAGAAGCCATTTAAGAGTAAACAAGCACTATTACCAGTGCTGTTGAGCACTCGCTGTGCAGCAGGCTGTGTTGTTTATGCAGTGGGGAGCAGAAGGAAGCAAAACTGAATATGATCCTCTCTGCACCAGCTAGGAGCAGGTAACAGAGAAAGGTAGTGTGACAACTGCTTTGTAGGATTATGTAAAGGAGCCCTGGTGGCACAATGGTTAAATGCTCGGCTGCTAGCCAAAATGTTGGTGGTCAAACCCACCCAGCAGCTCTGCGGGAGGAAGACTTGGCTATCTGCTTCCATAAAGGTAATAGCCAATAAAACCCTGTGGGACTGTTCTCTTCTATCACATGGGGTCACAATGAGTTGGAACTGACTCGACGGCACCCAACAACAACAGCAAGGGTTACGTATATGACAGAAGTGAGAGAACAGTTCATTCTTGAAAGAAATGGGAGATTTCAGAGAGAAGGGGCAGTGGAACTGCGTCTTGCAAGATAGTTTACTAGGTAGTCCAGAAAGAATAGCATCTGAGCATGAGAAGGCTCTGTGTGTTCCAGGAGTGGAGAGTGGTCTGCTGTGACTGGGGTGGATGTGTAGTGGGGAGTGTAGGAAATGAGGCTGGACAGGGAGGTGAGAATCTTGGGTAAGGTACAAAGGAATCTGAGGGCCATGTAGTTTCCACAAATCCTGAGGCATCCACAAGATGGGCTGCAGGGCAGCAGAGCCTCTGGGGTTGAATGCAGAGGGTTGATTTAGGGGCTTGTGTGCGTTTCTCTCAAGTGAGGATACACTGGTGGCAAAGGGTTTAGGGCCAAAAAGGTACAACAGAAACACACTGCTTTAGGGAAATGGAGGACCATTGAAGTCTTTAGTCAGATGAATGATGTGATTAGGCTTGTATTTCAGAAAGATTATTCTGATGAGAAGTTGGAAAATGAATGAGAATAAGGAAACCTGGAATCAGGGAGACCTGTTAGGAGCCGAGAGGCCAAGAGGAAACAGCAAGGGCATGTGGCAGGACTGTGGCATTGAGAAGAGGAGGAAGCATGAAGGAGAAGCTACAGTGGTGCTGTTGTCCGGATGTGGTGACCAACTGAGGGATCAGGTCAATTTCCAGACTTCTGGCTTGGGTGACTTGGTGATCGTTAACTGAAACAAGTAGAACAGGATAACCATAGCACATTTGGAGAATGGGGAAGTTGAGATCACTGTTGGGCATATTTCATTTAATGCTCAGGAGAGTTAATTTGGGGTTTGAATTTCATGAGAGAGGTCTGGGCTGGAGATAAGAGAAAGTGAGAAAGGAAGAAGTCTTAAGAGTGAGTCCCTAGAGACAGTCAGCACTTACAGGGGTAGGAAGGGAGGTCAGTAGAGGAAAGGATGTAGAGAAGTCAGAGAATGTGTCTCAGAAGTCAATGAAGAGAGAGTTCCAAGGAGAGGTTATTCCATCTTGTCACACACCACTGAAAACACATAGAATGAGCAACTGTGAAAAAGCCTTTGAATTTGGCAAGTAGGAAATTAACAAGAACCACAGCAAGCACAATTTCAGTAGAGTAATAAGGTAAGAAGCAAAGTGTAGTGGTCTTAGAAGTGAATTGAAAGTGTGTTAAAGTTAGTTGGCTTAAAAAAATTTTTGGAAGGAAAGGAAAAAAGAATGGGATAAAGAATCTGTGGATCAGATGGGGTTAAGGAAGGGACATGTTAGGAAGAGATGGACTTGAGCATGTTTTAGACATTATGGAAAGAAATTGTGGAGAGAAGAGAGACCAGAAGAACCAGGGAGAGCATCAGAAGGGAAGTATCCATGGAGCCAGGTTCTGGAGAAAGTAAAAGGAAACCGAAGTATCCTCAGGTTGAAGAGTTTGTCTTGGAAAATAATAGGAGTATCTCTTCCTTTAAGGGAACCTTGGTAGTGCAACAGTTAAGTGCTTGTCTGCTAACCTAAGGGTTGGCAATTTGAACTTGCCCAGCAGCTCCATCAGAGAGAGACCTGGCAGTCTGCTCCCGTAAAGATTACAGCCTAGAAAACCCTATGGGGCAGTTCTACTCTGTTACATGGGGTCGCTATGAGTTGAAAATTGACTCAACAGCACCTAACAACAACTCTTCGTCTGAGTCAAGAGTATGGTGCATTTGGAGATGAGGTGGAGAAAGTTAAGGGAGTTCATGTCTGTTGCTTCTATTTTCCTGATGACAGAGGCCACATGTATATTGAGAGGGAAGCCAAGAAGGATGGAGTGGCTTGATAGGGAATAGTAAATATTTAGGAAGAACTCCAAGCTACACTGAGGGCACTGGTGAAAAACAAGGCTCCAGGAATTGACAGAATACCAATTGAGATGTTTTAGCAAATGGATGTAGCACTGGAGGTGCTCACTAGTCTATTCCAAGAAATGTGGAAGACAGCTACCTGGCCAGCTGACTGGAAGAGATCCATATTTGTGCCCATTCCAAAGAAAGGTAATCCAACAGAATGCAGAAATTATCGAACAATATCACTGATATCACACGAAAGTAAAATTTTGCTGAAGATCATTCAAAAACGATTGCAACATTACATCGACAGGGAGCTGCCAGAAATTCAAGCTGGATTTAGAAGAGGACGTGGAATGAGGGATATCATTGCTGATGTCAGATGGATTTTGGCTGAAAGCAGAGAAAACCAGAAATATGTTTACCTGTGTTTTATTGACTATGCAAAGGCATTCGACTATGTGGAGCATAACAAATCATGGATAACATTGTGAAGAATGGGAATTCCAGAACACTTAATTGTGCTCACGCAGAACCTGTACATAGACCAAGAGGCAGTTGTTCAAACAGAACAAGGGGATGCTGCGTGGTTTAAAATCAGAAAAGGGTGTGTGTCAGGGTCATATCCTTTCACCATATTTACTCAATCTGTATGCTGAGCAAATTATACCAGAAGCTGGACTATATGAAGAAGAACGTGGCCTCAGGATTGGTGGAAGACTCATTAACAACCTGTGATATGCAGATGGCACAACCTTGCTTGCTGAAAGCAAAGAGGACTTGAAGCACTTACTGATGAAGATCAAAGACTACAGCTTTCAGTATGGATTGCACCTCAACATAAAGAAAACAAAAATCCTCACAGCTGGACCAATAAGCAACATCATGATAAATGGAAAAAATATTGAAGTTGTCAAGAATTTCATCTGACTTGGACTGAAGTCAGTGCCTTTGGAAGCAGCAGTCAAGGAATCAAACGACGTATTGCATTGGGCAAATCTGCTGCAAAAAACCTCTTTTAAAGTGTTGAAGAGCACAGACGTCACTTTGAGAACTAACCTGCGCCTAATCCAAGCCATGATACTTTCAGTTGCCTCATATGCACGTGAAAGCTGGACAATGAATAAGGAAGACTGAAGAAGAATTGATGCTTTTGAATTATGGTGTTGGTGAAGAATATTGAATATACTGCTAGAAGAACAAACAAGTCTGTCTTGGAAGAAGTACAGCCAAAGTGCTCCTTGGAAGCAAAGATGGTGAGACTTCGTCTCACGTACTTCGGACATGTTGTTAAGAGGACCCGTTCCTGGAGAAGGACATCATGCTTGGTAAAGTAGAGGGTCAGCAAAAAAGAAGAAGACACTCCATGAGATGGATTGCCACAGTGGGTGCGACAGTGGGCTGAAACATAGCAGTGATTTTGAAGATGGCACAGGACTGGGCAGCATTTATTTCTGTTGTACATAGGGTCTCTATGAGTCAGAACTGACTTGACGGCACTTAACAACAACTGTAAATATTTTAAAAATTGTAATGGAAAGAAAAGTGGATTCAATTAGTCATAAATAAGAGGTGGCTAACCAACAAATGGAGTCAAAGCCAAACCCCAGACCTACAGTGAGAAGGTTCTTGGTTGCAAACCACAGAGTACATTTTATCTAGTGTAAAGGGAGGGGAATCCATGAAAAGATGTTAGGTTGCTCACCAAAAATCCACGTGGCCAAAGAGTTAGGCTCAGAGACTGAGCAGCCAAAACAAGACCCATGCCATGCTGTGAAGCAGAGATCACAGCTCCCTCTAGCAGTGCTTAGGATGGAGACCAGAGAGTCCACTGCTGGGATCTTGAAGCAGGCCAGGTGCCTCTTCTACCACTTTTTCCTAAAGACTGATGTTGCAAAGTGCCTGTGTCCTCATGATGTCACCACTGCATCAGAGTCTCCTGCAGACCTATCTAACTAGTCATGTGACTGCTCCCAGCTGCTGGAAGGGTTGGGAGAGTGGGTTCTAGTAGTTTCTTTTGGGTGGCGGGACTGAAATGTGGGCAGTTCTTCAAGCAACTGAAATGGATCATTTAAAGCTTGGTGGCCACAACGTCTGGGGTCTTAAAAGCTAGTGAGCGGCCACCTAAGATGCATCAACTGGTCCCAACCCACCTGGAGTAAAGGAAAATGAAGAACACCAAAGTCACAAGGAAAGTATTAGCCCAAGAGACAGAAAGGGCCACATAAACCAGAGACTGCATCAGCCTGAGACCAGAAGAACTAGATGGTGCCCGGCTACCACCAGTGACTGCCCTGACAGGGAACACAACAGAGAGTCCCTGATGGAGCAGGAGAAAAGTGGGGTACAGAACTCAAATTGTAGTAAAAAGACCAGACTTAATGGTCTGAGACTGAGACTGGCAGAAACCCAGAAAGCACGGCCCCCAGACTCTCTGTCAACCCAGAGCTAAAACCATTCCCAAGGCCAACTCTTCAGACAAAGGTTAGACTGGACTATGGGACATAAAATGATACTCGTGAAGAGTGTGCTTCTTAGCCTAAGTAGATACGTGAGACTAAATGGGCAGCTCCTGTCCAGAGGTGAGATGAGAAGGCAGAGAGGGTCAGGAGCTGGTTGAATGGACACAGGAAATCAGGGGTGGAAAGGAGGAGTGTGCTGCTACAGTATAAAGAGAGTAATTAGGGTCACACAACAATGTATGTATAAATTTTTGTATGAGAAACTAACTTGAATTGTAAACTTTCACTTAAAGTACAACAATATAAAAAATAAATAAATAAATAAATAAAAGCTTGGTGACCACAAACATGACCCACAGGCATCTGCTGACTTGGAAGCTTTGAGGATGGGGCAAGTAACCTGCATTCTAAACAAGCATGCTGCCAAAGTTAGTGAACCGCTTTATGAAGAGGCTGATAGACTGGAGAAATGGGGACATAGCAGAGAGGACTTTACGTCTCCATAAGCTTGAAGAGTGAGTTTAGTGGGAGAGGAGGGATGGGAAGGGTAAAAGGAAAGGAGGCTTTAATGAAAGGTCAGAGTTGAAGCCAGTTGCCTCTAGGTGACCATGGTGCTCAGGGTATGGATATGGAGCGGGTGCTCAGTGATGAATTGCAGGGAGGTGAGGGCAAGTGACAGCATGGCTGTATGCTGGAGGTGCTGTTGTGGCTAAAAGTCATAAACTTTTGTTAAAGGGGGTAAATTTATAAAAGAAGGAATTAAATGATTATTTGTAAAGTGTAGGGATGAGTCTGCAGAATACCTTCTTTTATGCCTGACCTCAAGATTGTAGACACAGGCAAGTGAGCACCTTTCGCTTCATACAGTGTGAGGGGAAGAATACTGTTTTCACTTAAGATGAGGAGCTGGGAAGGGGGGTGGGTATTCTAGAAGAAACATTCTGGAAGAAATACTGAGGTATAGTATATGGAAATTTCTTGGTAATTGAATGGTTCCAGAGAAGAGGCAGGAGGAGTATATGATATGCCAGATTTTCTTGACAAAACGTATCATTAATTTTTAACATTAGTGGCTTTTGGGAAACAAGAAAACAGTACATTATATGTACACCTTGATTGTAGGGTACATCCCTATGTCAGAATGTTAAAATGTGTATCACAGATTTGAGGAAATAAATGGTTGTGGGTTATGAATTTAAAGGAGGTTGTCAGCTTATCAGTAGGCAGGGACTTGGGAAACAGTTTGGGAGAATGTAATGAAAGGTATGAGGCCCCTAGGAATGGATTAAACATTTTATGGGATGGATTAAAAGAGAAAATTGGGGACAGAGAGCAAGGACTGTTAACTGGCTGATGAGGTCAGTCTCTCAGAGTAAAGCAAGAGAGAACCAGCAAAGGAGGAAAATGGTTGTTCAGAACTAGGTTACGGTCAGTGTTCTTGTTAGTCAAGCCGGCTCCGACTCATAGTATAATGTAGTATGACCGTAGTATAACAGTCCTGCACCATCTTCATGATCACTGTGCTATGTCTGAGTCCATTGTGTTTTTGGTTGTTGTGTCAATCGATCTCATTGAGGGTTTCCCTCATTTTCACTGACCCTCTGCTTTGGCAACCATGATGTCCTTTTCTAGCAATTGATCTTTCCGGATGACGTGTCCAAAGTAAGTGAGCCGAAATTTCCCCATCCTCACTTCTAAGGAGCATCCTGGTTGTATTTCTTCTAACACTGATTCGTTTGTTCTTCCGACAGCCTACGGTATATTCGTTATTCTTTACCAACACCACAGTTTTGAATGCGTCAGGTTTTTTTTTCTATCTTCCTTTTTCACTGTCCGCTTTCACATGCATATGGGCTATTGAAAAGACCATGGCTTGGGTCAGACACACCTTTATTAGGAAACAAGAACTTGGGCTGTACTAAAAAAAAAAAAAAAACCCATTGCCTTTGAGTTGATTCTGACTCAGTGATCCTATAGGACAGAGTAGAACTGCCCCATAGAGTTTCCAAGGAGCACCTGGTGGATTCAAACTGCCGACCTTTTGATTAGCAGCTGTAGCTCTTAACCACTGCACCACCAGGGCTTCCTTGGGCTGTACACGGGCTGTTAATTTGTTTACATGTGGGATACCTTTTGCACAAATGTGTTAAATGCACGTTTGAGCACCTGATGGAGCCAGGGAGTTGAAATGCTGGTAGGAGGGAAGAGAGAGAGAGAGAGGTGAATGGAAATAGCAGCTTCCTGCTCATCCATTCACCCCATGGCCAGGCATTGCATGTGGCACGGGGATACCATGAATGACTGAAAACCACTCTATCGGATGTTTTGATTGCTCAGTTTGGTCACTTTAAGACTAGTTGAGTAAGGTTATAAAATTCCAGAAGTTGAGAAACCTAAATAAGGCATCCAAAATCCAGCAGAGTGTTGGCTTCAAAGGGACAGTAGGTTACTGGTGGTAAGATGACCCACATAACCGCTGAGCCTCAGAGCTGTACTCAGGTGGCAGAGAGAAGGGTGTGGAGTGAAATAATGTGCCATCTTGTCATAAAAATCTTTTCTGGCTTCAGAGAGAAATTTGTCTGGAGGGACATTTCTAGGGGAAATTAAATCTTTCTTTGATGCTGTCACCAGAGCTCTGGACTGTGATACATTTGACACCCTGAAGCTAAAGCAGCGACAAAAGCCAGAGTATCCAGAGTTAGGCTTTAGGTTCTGCCTTAGTTCCTGGGACTGTTGTAACAAAATACCACAGAGTGGGTGCTTTAGAGAACAGTTTATTTTCTTACAATTCTGGAGATTAGAAGTCTAAGTCAGGGGATCAGCCATGTGGGTTCCTTCTGAAGCCTTTGAGAGAGAAACTGTTCCATGCTTCTCTCCTAATTTCTGATGGCTGAATATAAATATAATTATAAATGTAAATACAGATAATTCGTGTGTACTTACTAGTTGTTATTTTAAGAACTGTATTTTAATAGAAAAATGTGTCTTAAATTGTGTTGTGATACGTTATAATCCATACCACAGTGAGCCGATCATTTGGGCCCATGCATAACTAATGGACCCCAGGCCCATTGGGAGCCAACTCCCCAAAATGGGAGGCAGAATCCATGTCTTGCAAATTCAGCATTAAGAATTCATAGTATTTGTCTTGTGTAACCAGTGATGGCACTAAGTTATTCTCACACATTCCAGTAGTTTGGCACAGAGAGCTGTATTGCCACAACTGAGCAGTAGCTTACAATTGACTGTAATTCCCTACTTTTCCACTTTACCCTGCGAAACGGTGGGAGTAGTAATAGTAGTAGTAGTAATAGCATCTGAACCTGTCTAACTGCGGTGGGGGGCGGGGGGCGGGGGGAATAACAACCAGAATCAGCCCAAAGCTGATTCATATGAGATGGAGATCAGACATACCTCCACTCTCCAACCATTTTACCTCCACTGTCCAACCTTTTTACCAATTCTGATACCAGCTGTCCCTCCCATGGCACTCTCTGCTTCTCTTCTGGGTTTGATAATCTGTTGCAATGGCCACACAGAACTCACAGACCATATTTACAGTTAAGGGTACAACTCTGGATTAAGATTAACAGACTACAACTCAGGATCAGGATCAGGAAGCATATAGGCAGTCTTCTTTCTTCAGTGCAAGATAGCTTTCTCACCTCCTCTGGGCCACACAGCCTCCTCTCAGCCTCCTCAGAACAGGTTCCTCTCAGCCCCCTCAGGACAAGCTCCTCTTGGCCCTGTTGCCTGTCACCACCGGCTCTGCCACTGGACCCCTTCTGGGCCCCTTGCTGTCTTCAGTGTTATAACCCTTGACCTGTGTTACAGCTTGTTTAGGAGGCGCCTTGCCTCCTCTCTCTCTCTGCCTCTCTCTTCTTTCTTCCTTCTTCTCCCTGCTGCTTCTCTTCCTGCTGCTTTCTGTCTGAAAAACCTCTGTGGGGTTGGTTGCATATATACACAACTCCTTGTCAATTTCAAGACATGGCCCCTCCCAGCAGGAGGACTACAAACTGACCAATCCCCTCTCGGTAGGCCACAGACACTTCATTTGCATAGTCTATTGACCAGTCCCTGCAAGGTGCATACCAATCACAGGGCAGGCTGCAGCCCAGCACCAGAAAATAAGTATCAAACCAAGTTGTTTACAGTTTATTCAGGAAATGTCAGCCAACTTGGACAAAAGTAACAAACCCTCTGGGATAGAAAGCTAGGACAAAGGTAACTCCTCAGGGCTTAGGGGAAAAATCTCTCAAACTGTTTTCCTGAAGAACCAAGGCAAAAGGCCACATAATGGAACTTATCTCACCACAGCCCTCTAGGTAATGGGTGGTCTCTTCTCTCCTCAGGGACTCATAGTTCTCCTGTTCTTTCCTCTCTAAACTCAATCCATCTTCACAGTAGTGAAACTCAGTATTTGATAAATTATGCAATTTACATTTGTTTGCTGATTGGTTACACTACTGGGTAAAGTAAATGGATTTCAGTCAATATATTTATTTTTTTTGCGTTTTGATCTCTAACTGGGGAAAGAAAGCACAGTTCCCAGGTGAAAATTTCAGACTGAGTACAAGAGAAGCGTGGAGATTGGCGTCCTCTGTGGAGCTCAGCAGGGCCTTTCTAAAGTTGTCCTTGAAATTCCCACAAGTGAAGGAAGGCTGCTGGCCTGGCTCACTGCTTCTGACTTCTTGCCTTCATTCAGAGAGATGAAGGTGGACTTTGTGGGTGCCGTGGTGGGAACCTGGCCACCCCTCTATCTGCATCCATGCCTTCAGAGGTTCCGTTTGCTGAGGACAGTTTGAGTGCTTCTTCCTGGCCTTTTTCTGTAATACATCCTTTTCCTTTCCCTTCTGTGCACAGGATCTTCTCCCTAACAACCCTCCCTCCCTCTGTAATTCGTGTCTGTTCTTCCTCCTCTCTCTTTATGATTTACTCTCGCCATTCCCAGTGGTGGCCATTCCTGTCCTGGAGCCCTGTTTTCTCTCTACCTCCTCCCAGCATAGTGATGTTGCTGTTACCCCTCTAATGACAACCTCAGGCCACTGGGTCAGCTTTGACCTTCAACCAGCAAGCCATGAGGATTTCAGGGCAAAGAAGCAGTGTGCACGTAGGAAAGCTGCTGGAGGACACTCAGGGGTATAGATGGGGGATGTTGAGCAGACAGGAGGGAGGGAGGTGAGAGTGGGATGCCTCTGGTGTCAGGGATAGTACGTGAGGGACACAGGAGACCTCTCCTTTGAGGAGAAAGATAGCCTGTCTCGTGATTTGCCAGTGCTAAAGTGTTGAAGATGAAAATTAAACTGCAAATGATACTGGAGAAAACCGACAATAATGGTAATTTCAGCTATTGAAGCAATGAAGATGGAAAAAAGGCAAAAAAAAAAGTTGGCTTAACTGCATAAATAATACCAACTTCAATTACTTTTATGAACTGCTTATTATTTAGGCTAATTACTATCATTTTAGCTATCATGCATACTATTAAATACATCAGATTTATTTGTGTGAGTCTTATTTGATTATAGTGCTAGATTCTGTTTTCGTCAGCGGAACCGTAATAGTCTGTACGTATGTTGACTGATCAGTCTTATATTTGACCTACCCTTTGCCTGCAAGTTCATAGGTTTCTCTCTTGTTTAAGTAAATCTGACCTTTCAGAGATTAGCTAGTTTGTATATTTTGTCACACTTTTATAATTTATATTTGTCACACTTTTATATCACAGATTTGACAGCAGAACAGGCAGACATTAGAAAGTTGCAAATTTTTTCCTGGCTTACTCTGTGTAACATATGCATTTGCATTTTAAGATATTTTTGTATAGCATGCCTCGGTGCTTAGTGGAAGCTATGAAGTTCCTGTCAAGTAAGGATGAAGGTGGGGATGGAAAGAGGGGCCACTGTGAAATCTGTATGGGATATAGAATAGCAGGAGGAGAGGAAAGCTCTAGAGAGGAACTAAGTTTTTATATATGGAATCCATGGCCACAGGAGTCTCAGAAGACTTGAATGTGAAACCTCAACTTTTGTTGGTTTATATTTTATGAAAAGAGGAGGTTAGAGAGAAGAACTTGGCAGGAGGGTGTTCCAGAGCAATTTGTACCTGTTTGGAAGATAAAGGGCAACATTAAAAGTGTTAAGAGACCATCTATAGTTCCATTCGACTTGTCTTTTATATACTATTCTTTGTAACATTGAAAATATTGAGGATATCATTGCTTTGAAAGGGACTTAAGCAATCATGCAGCTGTTTCGATTCTTGGATGAAGATACAGAGGCCCACTGATTAGTTCTGTTTTTGACTAGGTGAATGGAAATGATTTTCTACCCAAGAGTCATTTCTCTCTAAATAGTATAAGTTAGAAAAGCTATATAGTAAAGGAGCCCTGGTTGCCAGTGGTTAAGAGATTGGCTGGTAACCAAAAGGTTGGCAGTTTGAATTCACCAGCCACTCCTTGGAGACCCTATGGGACAGTTCTCCTCTATCCTATAGGCTCTCTGTGAGTTGGAATCTACTCAGTTGCAGTGGGTTTTTTTATACAGTAAAAACCAAGTATTTGTTAATTTGGAGAGTGCATGCCTGTTAGACCAGGAACATCTTAGAAGTCCATGGTTTTTCAGTTTTGTGTATCAAGGGCCTATACGTGGTGATGCTCAAGATAAATTTCTTGAATTATGTTTGCAAATTCCCTCTCTTAAGAAATGTCGGTAGAGTATGAGTGTGTACCTTGTGCCAGGCCCTGTACTTGATCCCTTGCGTGCACTATTTCATTTAATCAATACAACCACCTTTGGAGGCAGATATGACTATCCCCTTTTACAGATGAGGAAGCTGAGGTTCAGAGAGGCTAAATAAGTTCCCCAAGGGGCAGAAGCTAAGATTCAGCCTCCTTCATTCACAACACTCTAACTGCTTAATTAGCTCTTACATGCTGTGCTATTGTGTCCCTACTATTGACTGTGTTGAAATTAAAAAGTTTAAATACTTGAATTATCATTAAATTGCAATGGTATACAAAGTTGTAATGACACGCAGACATTTCCCAAAGTAATATACTTGACTAATAGTATATTAGTCAAAAGCAAAAAGTCCAGATAAGCAATTTGATTTTCTTTGGCTGGTTTACCCACGATAGTAGGGTAATATGTAATTTATCATCTAAACTGAAAATGAAAGGAGGCAGTATTAGTAATTAAGCTGTAACAATAAAATAAACCAGATTACCCTGGCAACTTCAATATACTCTCACCCTGCTAATTGCTATTTGTCTTACTTGCGTCTTTGAGGCAAAAAATATTAAAACAATTCTTCATGTTTTTGACCTTATAGGGGGATTCCTCAGTGTCAATGTAAGCGAAGTCAGTTTTGATGAAATTCATCAACTGTTCGCCAAGGATGTAGATATTGAACCAGGAGGTCACTGGAGGCCTAAAGACTGTAAACCCAGATGGAAGGTGAGGTCAATTTTTTTCGTAAGTGATGTGACTGTTGCTGTGCATTTGGAAAAAAAACATATGCTAAACTGAAAGTATAGAGTGAAATACCTTTAACTCTTGATAAATTTAAGACATCAGACTACACATAAGTATTCACAGTTAGAATGTGATTTAATAGTGTTACGTATGAAGACTTTAAACATGCCTATAAGATATATGCTCACGTGTTCAGCCTCATGAAGTTCCTGGTAATAAGTACATCATTTGAGACTACTTTGATAAATTCATTGTTTTTCTGTTCTGTTTTGGAAGAGGGGGTGTGAGTTCTCTGCCTCCTCCAGCTGTCCCTAATAATTACTGGCTGCCTGCAGGTGTAACGTCACCAAGTACTGGAACCAATGAGAACCCACTGGGAGGATATTAATATCCTGATTTCTAATTGGATCTAGCACTGAGATTTTCAAACTCTGTTCCTCAGAGCCCGAGAATTCTAAAGAGGCCATTCAGAGGTCCCTGCAGGGTGTGAAAGGGAGGCTTTAGGCCCTTCACCCCGTTTCAGAAGGCAGAGAAGCAGCCTTTTATCTTTTTGATATGTTAGAATTCTACTTAATGTTTTGTTTGAAGAACATAAAGGAGTAGAGGTCTGCTGCTTTAAAAAAATTGAAAACCATGATAGACCATAGTTACTGTCAATACTATGAACTTGGTTAATGAGAACTACTTGTGCAATTCTGTTACGTTTGTGTAGAAAACAGCATTTATGTAATTCAGATGAAAACTACAGATGATAAAAATCAAATGTTATGTCCTAAAGGGTTGTGACATAGCCATAATCTGGTAACAGTTTTCAATTTCTCTTTTAAAATGTTAGTATTCTGCTAAAATACTCCTATGTTGGTACAAAAAAAAATTGACGGCTAGGAAGGAGAATTGTATGTTGTTAAACTCACGTTAAGTCTCTGACTTAATCCACCTTGAACTCTTCGTTTGGGGCTGTGTGTTTATATCTGTATCTCTAACACAGAGCATATTGTCTTATATTAGGTAAGCACTAAAAACAATTTTGTTGAATTGAGTTTATGCAGCAAATAAATGTCTTTTTGGCCTAGTTACAGATTATTAAATAAATGTTCAGTTTACTCGTCTCAAACAGTCTGTGAAACTGCTTAAATGGATTCCAGTACAAATTTGGAAAAGCATTGTATTTTACAATTGTCTTATGCCATTTGCCAGTTCAGATTCATTTAATAAATGAATCTTTTCATATTTCTTGACTGAAATTCCTCACATTTTTTTTTTAAATAATATGTAGCAATTTTATTTAAAATGCCCTTGGCTAAGAAATTATTTTTATTACTTGGGTGACGATTGTGTGTGTTGAATGTTAATGAAAGAAGAAGCACACTCGATTAGTCAGAAATGCTGTGACGATTGAGAGACAGCATGGGGGTAGACCCGCAGATATGTATTTATCCCGTAAGCATGCAGTGTGGGGCACAGTAGTAGGAGAACAATTTAGGATCAGAAAAATTGAGTAGTCTTGTCTTTCTCCAGTGCTCTGTCCAAATATTGAACTTTGAATTTTATAGTTTGTTTTCTTCTTCTCATTTTCCTGGAGACAAAGGCATATCATTCGTGAATAGTTACCACTTAGCGATTTTAGTAGACAGTGCACTCCATGTCAATCAGTAGGCAACAGCATTGAGAGTGGAGTTCCTAGGAGCAAGCCTAATTCAGGGATCTAAAAATTAGCTTATTTTCCTTAGGAACTGTATGGTAACTCTGCTATTATTTCAGCTTTGAGCATAAATCCGGTGTCGAGTTCTGAGCTATGCAACTAAAAACCATGGTAGGAATTTTGGAGATCATTCAGAGATGAGCTGTACTTGCCGTATTTAATTAAATAATTTCTCCCTCCACCCCTCCCTAGCTTTTTACATTCTAACCAAAACTTTGGCTGAAGATCATTCAAAAGCGGTTGCAGCAGCACATCAACAGGGAACTGCCAGAAGTTCAAGCTGGATTCAGAAGAGGACGTGGAACGAGGGATATCATTGCTGATTGTCAGATGGATCTTGGCTGAAAGCAGAGAATACCAGAAGGATGTTTCTCTGTGTTTTATTGACAATGCAAAAGCATTCGACTGGGCGGATCATGACAAATTATGGATAACATTGCAAAGAATGGGAATTCCAGAATGCTTAATTGTGCTCACAAGAAACCTGTACGTAGACCAGGAGGCAGTCGTTTGAACAGAACAAGGGGATACTTCATGTTTTAAAGTTAGGAAAAATGTGCGTCAGGGTGGTATTCTTTCACCATACTTACTCAATCTGTATGCTGAGCAAATAATCCAAGAAGCTGGACTATGTGAAGAAGAACATGGCATCAGGATTAGAGGAAGACTCATCAACAGCCTGCAGTATGCAGATGACACAATCTTGCTTACAGAAAGTGAAGAGGACTTGAAGCACTTACTGATGAAGATCAAAGACTACAGCCTTCAGCATAGACTACACCTCAACATAAAGAAAACAAAAATCCTCACAACTGGACCAATAAGAAACTTCGTGATAAATGGAGAAAAGATTGAAGTTGTCAAAGATTTCATTTTACTTGGATCCACAATTAATGCCCATGGAAACAGCAATTAGGAAATCAAGTGACATATTGCATTGGGCAGATCTGCTGCAGAAGACCTCTTAAAAGTGTTGAAAAGCAAAGATGTCACTTTGAGGACTAAGATGCACCTAACGCAAGCCATGATATTTTCACTTGCCTCATAAGTGTGCGAAAGCTGAACAGTGAATAAGGAAGACCAAAGAAGAATTCATGCCTTTGAATTATGGTGTTGAGGAAGAATATTGAGTATACCATGGACTGCCAGAAGAACGAACAAATCTGTCTTGGAAGAAGTACAGCCAGAATGCTCCTCAGGAGGAAGGATGGTAAAACTTCGTCTCACATGCTTTGCGCATGTTATCAGGAGGGCCCAGTCCCTGGAGAAGGACATAGTGCTTGGTAAAGTAGAGGGTAGGCAAAAAAGAGGAAGACCCTCAGCGAGATGGATTAACACAGTGGCTGCAACGATGGGCTTAAGCATAACAACAATTGTGAGGATGGTACAGGACTGGGCAGCATTTAGTTCTGTTGTACATAGGGTTGCTATGAGTCGAAACTGACTCGACGGCACCTAACGACAACAACAACAAACCAAAACCAAACCAAACTCATTGCTGTCGAGTTGATTCCAACTTGTGGCAACCCTATAAGACAGAGTAGAGCTGCCCCATAGGGTTTCCAAGAAGCAGCTGGTGGATTCGAACTGCTGACTTGGGTTAGTAGTCCAGCTCTTAACCACTGTGCCACCAGGGCTCCAATATTGGAACAGAGTTGAGAGAAAAGGAAAGAAGAGTAACTGGATTAATGCTAAATGTCTGCCACCAACTTGATTCTTAATCTTTGAGGCTCTTTTTGTTTGGTTTTTAACTAACAAAATGCTAACCAAGTTGATTGTTGGCCAATTTAATTGGAACTGAGATCTTCTAAAACTAGTAAGTTCAGCAAATCCTAGTGTGAAGGTTAAGGTTATGTGTCAGCTTGGTTAGACCATGATTCTCAGAGGTATTGCATATATTATGTGGCCATCCTCCATTTTGTGATCTGATGTGAGCAGCCAGTCAGTTGAAAGGGGAGTTTCTTTGGTGGTGTGGCCTGCATCCAGTATATATGAATGTTCTGGCAAAGCTCGCACTCTCTCCATCCTGCATCCAACTCGTCATCCTCTGACCTCTGGTTCTTGGAACATGAACCAGCAGCCTGCCATCTGACCTGCCGATTTTGGGTTCGTCAGCCCCTGCAACCACATGAGTCGGGAGAAGCCTCCAGCCTGACGCCTGACTCACAGATTTGGGACTTGCCAGCCTCCACAACTGTGTGAGCTATTTCCTTGAAATAAACTCTCTCTGTATATATACTTATATATGTACTCTTCACTAGTTTTACTCCTCTAAAGAGCCCACTCTTAAGACACCTAGGTACTCCTGAACATTGCAGGTTCAAATGGAAGATTTCAGCACAGGTTGGATGCTTTACAGAGGCAAGCTTATTTCTAAAAGGGAGATTGGGAGAGGAAGATGGTGATGCTTTTCAGGTCATTAAAAGTGAAGTGTTTACCTGAGACATCATCTGCCTTTCCATTCAGGGTTCAGGCTGAGAGATTGGACAACTTTGTTTCCAAACCTAAGGGTTAAAGAACCAAGAAATTACCTAGTGCTGTTACCACCTCGAAGGCCTGAAGTTCCATTTCAGGCGTGTCAGGATGGGTCTTAGTCACCTGTTTCAGAACTATCTGGAGTGTCTGGTAAAAATGTAAATTCTTGAACTCAATCCTCAGACATTCTGATTTAACAGGGGTGGGGACGTGGACCTAGTTTTTTTTTTTTAAATCAAGCGCTGTCAATTTGAGAAATGTACCTACAGGTGTTGGAAATGAGGAAGATGCAGAGGAAGAAGCTGAAAACACCTGTTGGGGAATGAGGGCTTGGTAGCTTCTACTTCCTCAGTCTTAGTGGCAAAGAGCTAGATGCCCTCTTAAAGTGACCAAGTATAAAGCCCAGTCATTTAGGGACACTGTGGCTGATGGTGTGCTTGAAGTCTGAAATTCGGACAAAAACATGGTTGGGTAAATTTGTGTGAAAAATGGCTTTCTTGATCGGCTCTTCATAGTGTGTGTAGGAGAAAATAAGAAAGGAAAAAAAAAATAGGTGCATAAATTGAGTTAGATTAATGGTTTTAAAAGTGGAAGCAAATGGAATGGAATAATTTTGCTTGAACAGAAGGTGATGAAGGAGGTATGAAGATGAAGTGTTGTTTTTTCAGAAGATAATGAACAGGTATTCCATCTTCACTGAAGATATATCAGTAGGAGAGTGTCTCAAGTAGCAAATTAGGGCACAGATAAGAGAGTCCTGAAATGAAGGCTGCTGAACCTCAAAAATGTATTACCACGTAACACTGAGATCTTCTTTTTCTAGACAATCAGCTGCAAACTATTGAGAATGTCATTCCACAGCCACAAGAAGAGATATGCCAAATAAATTTTTAAGATATTGTCGAACTTTATTCTGATAAAAAGTTTGTTCTGGACATATTATTCACAATTTTTGGTAACTACCCCATTAAAATTTTGACCTTTATTTGCTGTTAAATGTCAGTTTAGCTTATTTGAATTTGCCAAGACACTGATACTTTCTTCTACTTATAACATTCTCAGTTTCCTTGTAAGATTTAAAAAAAAAAGAAAAACTCTTGATATTCTAAACCCTTCATTGAAGAAATTTCTGTATGTTAAGACTTTGTTTATTCTTATATGCTCAGTTCATCACTCAGCCAGTTATCTTTAATGTGGACTGACTTTGATTAATATGGACTCTGTGGCCATTTAGAGCTTCTTCCCTTAAATATCATCTATTATTCACCTTAACTGCTTTTATAATCCATTTACATTATATCATAAGTGGCCAACTTGTGGCCAAATGCAAAACCAGGAAGGGCAAGCTCAACCCTTATTTTGGTAGACATTACCACGCTGATACACTTCAGTTAAGGTAGGTAGTAGGGATATGTACTTATTATCTAATTTCTTTATCCCCTTTTACTTTTTCACAGCAGTCTCCTAACAGTAAACGTAGGGGCCCCTGAAATGCATTGGCAGCTTATTGTTTGGGAATTCCTTAAATACGGCAATAATTGATAGACATGCACATTAGCAAGTCCCCACTAAGTAGGGAGTTCCCAGCTCCATAGGCAGCCATTGTGTGGACATACAAACGGGAGGAGTCCCAGATTCTGTGACATATTACCGTGGCAAACTTGTGGCCCTCAGGTTCAAAAGCCAAGGAGGTACTTTCTGAGATAAATCAAAAGGGGATGGGATCCAAAGTGAGGCTGCCTGGTACAAGAGAACATTTTCAGAGTCTTCCATTTAACAAACATGAAGTAACTAATGAAAACATAAAAACATCTGCCTCCTAGCAGCCATTGGCTCTTTTTTTTTTTGCTGTCTCATCTGCATTAAGGGAATATTAATGGTGAAATTTCTGGTTTAGATGCCTTCCGTTTTACTAAACCATCTTTTGTTCTCTTTTTAAATAAAACTTTTTGATAATTGCAAGTTTTTTCCCATTTATAATCCTGGTAATATAAAACACACAAGTAAATGTTTCTATTTTCTGTTGACTATATCTAATGCCATGTCCTGATTTTACAAGTAGGGTTAGTTCTTAAACCTGTGCACTCTCAATTATTTGCGTTTGTTTCATTAGTAAAATTTATTTGACATAAATGAAATTTCTTTTTTAAGTCTTTTATACAAAAATTTATATATATGTTGTTATGTGACCCTAATTGCTCTCCCTATACTGTGACAGCATACTTCTCCTTTCCATGCCAGATTAACCATGTCCATTCAACCAGCTCCTGACCCTCTCTGCCTTCTCATCTTGAAATTTTTAATAAATTCTAGATTTAATGTTCTTCCATAATTTTCTATTATAATCAGCTTAGATTGTATTTCAAAATCTAGAATATAGAGTGATGCATAGATATTCTAATTAGATATATTTTCACTCTTATATTCTTTGAAAATCTAATGATTTTGGAATTTATGACTTGTAGACAATAGCTTGTCTTAATTTCCATTTTTATTAGAAAATGCACAATTATAATAAAATCATCTTAGCTCAGGAATTGCTGAGAAAAGTAATGTTTAGAAAACGTTTTAACTTTTTCAAGGGCAAAATCTGAATTGTAGAGAAAGCTAGCTTGTATAATAAATTTTGGATTCAGGAAATAGGAGATTTGAGTAAGTAATGATTGATAAGTATCCATTTATTCCCATATCATATTTAGACATTTTATATAGGTGATGTTTATTAGTCTTGATTTTGAGAGTTCCAATAAATGTTTTTCTTCCTACAAAATGGAAGATTGATATACTGAGAAATCATTTTAATTTCCATATATGTGTTTCTTCTGTTTTTTGGTTTATGTAAGAAAAAATTTCTTTCGTTTGTATAAGGATGAATTCTTTGTTTCCTGTGCTGCTTACATGATCATTTTTGTTAGCTTAACATTCTGACATAATAATTTTATTATCAGTTTCATTTTGAACTAAATATTTTACTACTGCTGAAATACATTTATAAAATGGACTGAAAACTTGGCTGTACATTTTAATTAAATGAAAATTATAGTAATGTAATAACCAAACTTCATGTGAATTCCATTTAAGTAGTGTTATATATGGTTGAGTTGCTTCAACAGGCTGTGACTAGAACCTCTTGCATGAATATTTCTCAAAAATACCTTTAGGCCAGATAAGGCACGTATAGGGTAGTAGATATTCTAGTGGTTAAGAGCTTGGCTGCTAACCAAAAGGTAAGCAGTTTAAATCCAGCAGCCACGCCTTGGAAACCTGATGGGGAGCAGTTCTGCTCTGTCCTTTATGGTTGCTGTGAGTTGGAATCAGCTCAGCAGCAAAGGGTAATAGATATTCGAGTAGAATCTCTTTTAAATTCAATTTATAAACCAGAACGTTTTCGTTATTTATGATCTACTTTAAAACCTAGAAGTTACTCTTGACACATCCCTCTTCCTCACTCCTTGTATCCAGTCAATAACTAAATCTTATTAATTTGCCCCTTATGTGTTTTGAAAATTCATGCACCTCGCTTCTTTTCCTCCAAACTACCATTACCTCTTACCTCTGCTATTGCATTAATTTCCTAACTGGTTTCCCTGAGCCAGCCCTCTTTAGTCTGTTCTCCATACAATGTTAAAGTGGTCTTCTCAATTGCCAAATCTGATTTTATCACCTTTTAGTTAAAATCTCTCAGTAACTTCTCATGGTGTTGATAGGACAAAGACCACCATCCTCAGCACGGCCTTCAGAGCCCATTTGTACCTCCCCCGCCTCTTCTCCCATGCTGCTCCCTCTCTGCACTCAGTGGCAAATGCACTCCGCCTGCTGCCCAGAGCCTTTGCAAGGGCTGCTCCTCCCTCTGCCCCAGCATTTCCTTTGCCTGCTTAATTCCAACTCTTGCACCTCAGCTTGGCTTGTGCCCCTGACCCTCAGGCCACCTAGCATCCCCAATTTTATGATCTTGGCACAATAGACACTTCTTTTGTAACACTTATCACAGTTGTAATTTTACCTGTAGCTGTGCGCTCTGTAAATTAAAGTCTGTCAGCCTCAACACCATAAGTTGCGTGAAGGCTTCGATCACTTTTCTGTGTCTGGTCAGAAAATTCATAAGAGTATGACTTTAAAACCATTGGAAACTTTTAAGCATCGGTTTTTATCTCTACTTCTAGGGTTGATTGCAATATTTACTTACATGTGTGACTTGTTTTAAAGGTGGCAGTTCTCATCCCTTTCCGTAATCGCCATGAACATCTTCCGATTTTTTTCCTGCACCTGATTCCAATGCTTCAGAAACAGCGGCTGGAATTTGCCTTTTATGTCATTGAACAGGTTAGAATATTTTTCAAAGTGGTAATAAGTATTTTAGACTTTAATAAATGCTTAGATAGGTTTGTTTAAAAATTTCTAGCTTAAGATTAATTAAGAAATACAAATCCTTGGTTTTTTCATTTGAGTAAAATTACATTTTGGATTGAGCCTGTATTTTTCTTTCAGCTCTTTTTTTTTTTGTAAAAACAAGCAACATGCCTTGGTGAAATGAGTTGTTCAGCAGTTATGTATGACTTTAGTATGATAGCCTTCTATGTTTTAATTGCGTATTCTAAATGTTAGTTGGTCAAATTACAAATTTTTATAACCGCACCACTAATACCTTATAAGGTTAAAAACTCCTTTTACTTTTTTTTTTTTTAAAATTTTTTATTGTACTTCAGGTGAAGGCTTACAGAACAAATAGTTTCTCATGAAACAGTAGTAAGCATATTGTTTTATGACATTGGTTAACAACCCCACAACATGTCAACCCTCTCCCATCTTGACCTTTTTTTTTTTTTTTTTGGTGAAAATATACGTAGCCAAAGATACACCATTTCAAAAATAAATTTCTACGTGCACAGTTCAGTGACATCGACTACATTCTTCCGATTGTGCTGCTATTCTCACTTTAGATGAAGGCTTACAGAACAAAATTCCTTTTGCTTTTAGTATTACTCCTTTTTAGGCTTTCATTGTTTATTCCTGAAAACCTCTGTAATATTTCATTTAATCCAGAAGCTGCTTATTTTGTAATTTGGGCTATTTTGGGAGCTTTTAGACTCATGTGCACTGCCATCTAGACCAATAACCGGTGCACTTTGGAGTGTAATGCAAAGTTTTAGATATTGTGGATTATACTGACACACGCTAGAATCATCTCAGTTACATACCCAGTGTTCAATTTGGAAAGAGAATTTCAGTTTATGGCCCATGAATTTAAGCATAGAAAGTCAGGGATAAGTTTTTTTTTTTTTTTTTAAAAAAAAAAAGCAACAGCAAAACATAGATAATTCTTGATTGAGGATTTCTTTGTACTGTGGGGTGGTTACTGGCTAGCCCCGAAAATCAGTATTAGATCAATTCCATCAGACAATCAGGGGCTCCTGAATGACAGCCAGGTAGTAATCCTTAAATAAAGGCAGTATATGGTGAAAATTTGCTCTCCTGTTTCCCTAGTCTTTCATTTTCAAAGTCATTATCTTGCTGGAGCAAACGTGACTGTTTTGTTACAGCCAAATATATCTATTTTGCTAGCTGTGCTGAGCCTGACCCTAGTAATGAAACACTAGCTTTTTGAGGATGGAGACCCAGTAACTGATTAGTGAGTATGTGTCAAATAAACTGATACATAAAGCATACATTGCATGGAGGAGTAAACCATGAGCCCAAGAGCCCTTCCAAATCTGAGCTTCTGTGATTCTTTTAGAAGTGAAGATAACCAGGAAGAGAGTAGAATTAACAAACGTTGGCAAAGCTAGAAAAGTTCAGTCCATTTGTTTCTGAACAGGTAATATCAAAGCTCAGTCAGTCATACTTCTTTAACGTAGACTGTTAAAATAGGTTAGAGCTGATTTGTTTTTCACATTCTTTGTCTTTAAGGGCTAGACCCAAACCCATTGCCATCGAGTCAATTTCGACTCATAGCAATTCCCCATAGGGTTTCCAAGGCTGTAAATCCTTATGGAAGCAGACTGCCACATTTTTCTCCCTTGGAGTTGGTGGGTTCAAACTGCCAGCCTTCTGGTTAGCAGCCGAGCACTTTAACCACTGTACCACAAGGCTGCTTTAAAGGCTATACTCGGTGAAAAGAACTTAATTTTCTACCTTTTTTTAACCTATGGCTAAAATGATGTTTCAGAAACCTAAAAAAAGTGTGATAACACTTGGAGACTAGTTCTCCAAGCCAACTTATACCCCCTCATTATTGTACCTCATATTTTACGTTAAAATGTGTGTGATACATATATAATTTTATCTTAATGCATATTGACCTTTCCAGTTGCTCTACATCATTGCCAACACTTGGTATGGTTGGTTATTTGCATTTTAGCCATTCTGTGGGTATATAGGAGTCTGTGGGTGGCACATATGGTTAAGTGCTGAGCTACTAACTGAAAGGTTGGTGGTTTGATTCCACCCAGAGGTACCTGGGAGGAAAGGCCTTGCGGTCTGCTTCTGAAAGATCACAGCCATTGAAAACCTTATGAAGCACAGTTCTACTCTGACACAGATAGGATTGCCATGAGTCAGAATCAACTTGAAGGAAACAGGTTTGTTTGTTTTAGATAATGTAAACACTATTGATTTAACTGGATTCCCTGGGTAATGAGAACAGTTAACATGCTCGGCTGCTGACTGAAAGATTGGAAGTTCAGATCCACCCAGAGGTACCTCAGAATAAGGTCCTGGCTATCTACTTCCAAGAAATCAGTCATTGAAAACCCTAGGGAGCAGAGTTCTATTCAGACACACATGGGGTTGCTGTGAATAAGAATTGACTTGATGGCAACTGATAATTGATTTAACCAAAATTTAACATATACAGTCAGTTCTCAGTATTCACAAATTCCATATTTGTGAATTTGCCTACTTGCTAAAACTTATTTGTAACCCCAAAGTCTATACCAGCTGCTGTTTCGCAGACATGTGCAAAAGCAGCTCATGCGTTCCCAGCTGAGGTCCAACAAGGCTGGTTCTGTATTCGCTAATTCTCTGTTTGTGGGTACTTCATTGAATGTAACTACTTCCAACAGGGAGAATTGACTGTAAATATATTGGGAGAATGAGGGGAGGGAAAGTGGGTGTGATGATTTAACGCCTCAACTGCCATAATAAGTCAATGGACAATGTCTAAAGTTTAACAAAGCAACAAATACCAGAACTCTCATTACTGCGAAATGTAAAGAGAAATATCAGCATAAGCTAGAGGAGTTGAAATGTGCTGCTCTTAGAGGATGAAGGTGGGTTAGACATGGAACTTCTTATTTTTGTTATAGGCAATAAAGTATTATGTCCACATTTAATTAAAAAAATTTTTTTTTAAACCTTAAAGGAAAGTAATTGGTTAAGGCTAATGCTGATATACCAGTAATGACATGATTAAACTCCCTTTTTATTCTCTCCATTTCACTGGTGAAGAAAGAGCTGATAAAAAATAAAGCGATTTCTATTCTTACCTCAAATTAGTACAAGACTCAGGACAAAAAATAGTAATTTTTCACTCTTCAAGAAATACTTTTGTGATGACTACAGTGTGTATCTGTAAAAATGGCATGGGGGCAGTGTCTGACCTCCTCCAACTTCACCAGGGGGAAGGAGAACTGAGGTCAACAGCCCAAGGCTGATTCCTGTGAGGCAGAGGTCAGACATGCCTCCTCTCTCTGCCATCTTTACTAATTCTGACACCAACCATCCCTCCTGGGGCACTTTCTACTTCTCTGCTGGGTTTGATAATTCATTGCAGTGGCCACACAGAACTCACAGACAATACTCAAGATTATGGGGTTTATTGGGGAAGTAACAGTTATAATTCAGACTCAGGAATAGTCAAGGATATATAGTTCTTTCATCAGAACAGCCTCTTCCCAGCTGTGCTCACAGGCACACTTCTCTGTCCAGATGCACTCAGCTTTCTCTCTCCGTGGGCTGGGAAGCCCACTGTGCTGCTGGGTCTCTGCTGCCGGGTCTCTCTTGCTACTGCTTCTCACCGTCTTCAGGGTTACAGCTTACTCTCTCTCTGTCTCCTGGTGCCAGGAGCCTCCCAGCACAGGGGTATCAGGTCCAAAGGATGTGCCAGCTCCTGGCTACTCTTCCCTGACGGTGATGGGATTCTCTCTTTCCCACCTCTGGGGTGGCTCGTTTCAAGCCCAGCAGGTGGCAAAACTGACCAATCACCTTGGTAGGCTACAATTACCCTATCACACAATCCTGCCCAGTCACATGGGTGGGAGTTACAAGACCATGGCTAGAAAGGCCACGCACAAAAGTGATCTATCACACCGCAGTATCTCATTTGCTTCCGTCATAGTATTTTTTGTTTTGTATTTTGCACTGTTTCTGAGATATAGGTAAATATTCTTTTTTTAAATTTTTTTTTTAATTGTACTTTAGGTGAAGGTTTACAGAACAGATAGTTTCTCATTAAACAGTCAGTACACATTGTTTTATGACATTGGTTAACAACCCCACAACATGTCAACCCTCTCCCTTCTCGACTTTTTTTTTTGTTTTGGTGAAAATATACATAGCCAAAGATATACCATTTCAGAAATTTCTACATGTACAATTCAGTGACATTGATTACATTCTTCCAGTTGAGCTGCTATTCTCACTATCCTTTTCCAAATTATTCCATCACCAATTGTCTTCAACTCACTGGCCCCTAGGCTTCCCATCAAACCTTTTGAGTTGCTGTTGTCAGTTTGATCTCACATAGATAATTCTTTTTTTTTTTTTTTTGTACTGTAGATGAAACTTGACAGAACAAATAGTTTTTTACTCTTTTGGTGAAGTCTTTTGATGAGCATAAGTGTTTTATTTTTAGAAGATCCCATTTATCTAGCTTATCTTCTGGAGTTTGTGTGCTGTTGGTTATGGTTTGTATCCTGTTAATGCCGTGTATTAGGGCCTCTATCGTTGATCCTATTTTTTCTTCTATGAATCTTATAGTTTTTGGCTTTATATTTAGGTCTTTCATCCATTTTGAATTAGTTTTTGTATATGGTGTGAGGTATGGGTCCTGTTTTCATTTTTTTGCAGACGGACATCCAGTTTTGCCAGCACCATTTGTTAAACAGACTGTCTTTTCCCCATTTGATGGACTTTGGGCCCTTGTCGAAGATCAGGTGACTGTAGGTGGATGGATTTACATTTGGGTTCTCAGTTCTGTTCCATTGGTCAATGTGTCTGTCATTGTACCAGTACCAGGCTGTTTTGACTACTGTAGCTATATAGTAGGTTCTGAGGTCAGGTAGTGCAAGTCCTCCTACTTTATTCTTCTTCTTCAGCAGAGCTTTACTTATCCGGGGCTTCTTCCCTTTCCATATAAAGTTAATGATTAGTTTTTCCATCTCTTTAAAGAATGTTATTGGTATTTGGATCAGGATTTCATTGTATTTGTAAATTGCTTTGGATAGAATTGTCATTTTCACAATGTAGAGTCTACCTATCCAGAGCATGGTACATTTTTTCATTTATGTAGATCTCTAGGTTTCTTGCAGTAGTGTTTTGTGGTTTTCTTTGTATAGGTCTTTACACCCCTGGTTAGATTTATTCCTAAGTATTTTATTTTTTTTAGGGGCTATTATAAATGGTATTGCTTTCCTGATTTCCTTTTCATTGTTCTCTTTATTGGTGTATAGGAATCCAACTGATTTTTGTATGTTTATCTTGTATCCTGCTACTCTGCTGAATCTTTCTATTAGTTCCAGTAGTTTTCTCGTGGAGTCTTTAGGGTTTTCTATGTTTAGTATCATATCATTCACAAACAGGGACATTTTAACATCTTCATTATCAGTTTGGATGCCCTTTATTTCTTTTTCTTGCCTCATTGCCCTAGCTAGGACTTCCAGCACAATGTTAAATAGGAGTGGAGATAAAGGGCATCCGCCTTGTCTTGTTTCTGTTCTCAAGGGAATGTTTTCAGCCTCTCTCCATTAAGAATGATGTTGGCCGTTGGTTTTGCATAGATGCCCTTTATTATGTTGAGAAATTTCCCTTCTATACCTATTTTATTGAGAGTTTTTATCAGGAATGCCTTTTCTGCGTCAATTGAGATGATCATGTGATTCTTTTCCAGAAAGAAATTTTTTATTGCCAATGCACTTTAATCTGTTTTCCCTAGCAATAAAGGAAAACAATTGTAATAAAGGAAGTTGGGTCTGTTGTAATAAGTTCCAATTGTTTATGTCTCTAAAGATACTCTTGGTCTTTATGATAAGCATTAGTAATAAAAAGTTAGACCTTCCTGGCTTTGTGATACAAGAGAAGCGTTACTGCCTTTTGATTCATTTTCTATAGAAAAATACAGCTTCTCAGTTTTGACAGCATTTGGAAAGCTTTACTAGAAAATAAAACCTATATTATTTTTAATGCTTTATTTTTTTCTGGTCATAAATAACCTATATCCTGATGTATTTGAAGTAAAACAGAATATAAATTATGTGACTATATAAATGTGATGATCTACTAAGAGATGGATAGATGATAATAATATTTTCTGGTATGTTACTAAGGTATAAAATGATGTAGTAAGTACATTTAACCAGTATGTTTGAAAATCCTAAAGTATGTTTATTACTTTGCCTACTTGATCCGGGTATGATTATTATTATTTGACCATGATTTGAAAATCCTAAAGTATGTTTATTACTTTGCCTACTTGATTCGGGTATGATTATTATTATTTGACCATGATTAATAAGTCATAAAAATATAGACAAAAGTCAGACAACAAAATCTGTGTGCATTTCTGTTTTTCTGTGCTCTCTCTCAAGACTGGCACACAACCTTTTAACCGTGCGATGCTCTTCAATGTGGGCTTCAAAGAGGCCATGAAAGACAGCCCCTGGGACTGCGTGATTTTCCACGATGTGGATCATCTACCTGAAAATGACCGAAACTATTATGGATGTGGAGAAATGCCACGTCATTTTGCAGCAAAGCTGGATAAATACATGTATATGTAAGTAGCATGTAATACTCCTTATATTGTGCAGTATACTTGCAAAATCATATTAAGATGGTAACAGCATGATGCTCCTGGATCTGAGAGAGCTCAAGACCCTAAAGGGTATCTTCTTTAACTCCAGCTCGTCCTTGTGGGGGTCAGGATCTAGAGTTGCTTGTCGTACATCTCGGCACTTCTGTACACAGGTTTGAGCATGGCATGGTGGAAAAGAGAGTCTCGTTTCTGTAGTCAGACAGATGTGGATTTAAACTTGGGTTCTCACCCTTAGTGCCATAGTACTGGTGAAGGTACTTGTATCTGAACGTTGGTTTCCTTGTTCACTGGAATAATAGAGCTTGCCCTGTAGGGCCTGTGGGTTCACCTGTACTCTGTGCTGGCACATGGTTGAGTCCTAACGCATGTTGGCGCCCTCTGCTTCCCTTGCCCTTAGTGATGGTTCAGTGCGGAGAAGTCCCTCTCCTCTGCAGTGTGTCTCCTTTTTCCTAAACTGTGGATTCTTGACATGCCTTTAACAATAGAGAACCAATCTCTTTGTTCCCTGTGACTGGAGATACTTTGAAATGTAAAAGGTCATTGGAGCTGTGACAGTAACTTAAATTCACATTTAAGAGTGCATGTCTGATCCGGGAAAGAAATCATAATTTTCACCGGCTAGTGGAAGTAGAGAGAAGAGAAAGTAGGCTAGAGATGGAAGATGTTGCCTATAGCACAGCTTTGCCTGGTGCCCCACCTACAGAGTCCAGAGAGGCACAAAGTCTCAATGATGTAACCAAGTGAATTGGCACTAAAACATAAAAGAATGCTTCTTTTCCTGGTCGTTGTCTTCATTAGAACACCCTTCATTTATTATCAGAGTACCTGAACTCAAAGTGTAATGTTACCTGTGGGCAGTCATCAAGATTCAGGATCGGGTTCTTAACACTTCTAGAAACTTGATTCTGGTCAGCCTAGTAGAATCAAATTAGATTCAGGGTAACTGATTTTCACTAAGAAAATATAAAGGTCTGTAAACAAGGGGAGTCCCTGGGTGTTGGCAGACGTTTAACACACTAGGCTGCTAACCAAAAGGTTGGAGGTTCAAGTCCACCCAGAGGTGCCTGGGAAGAAAGGCCTGGCAGTCTACTTCCAAAAAACGAGCCACTGAAAAACCCTATGGAGCACAGTTCTACTGTGACACTCATGGGGTTGCCATGAGTCAGAGTTGACTTTATGGCAAATTTTTTTTTTTTCCCTCATAAGCCAGGGATTCTAGATTAATTTTTTCACACTTGAAGACAGTTTCTAGTGAGCAAAATATTTATGCCCATCTAGACGAATCCCAGGATTAGTAGGGTATCTTGGAAGTTTGATTAAAAATTAGAATGTAGTTTAGGGAGTACGGAAGCAGATCGGTGCATGGACTAGACAGTGCTTCTACTAACTAAAAAAAAAAGCAAACCTGTTGCCATCGAGTCAAGTCAGTTCCAACTCATAGTGACCCTATAGAACAGAGTAGAACTGCCCCATGGGGCTTCCAAGGAGTGGCTGGTGGATTTGAACTGCCGTCCTTTTGGTTAGCAGCTGAGCTCCTAGCCAGTGCGCCACCAGGGCCCCAGGGCTTGCACTATAGGCATATTTTTTCCAGGCTGTAACGTGAAGCTGAGTGAATCCCCCCTGCCTCACAGTGGTGCCCACGCTCTGATGACTGGTGAGTAGGAAGTTCGTGCCCCCAGATTCCGCGGCTCCTCGCTTTGGGAACTGTAAAATAAATGTTACTAGATTTTTGCTTACTGAGCTTCTTTTTTCTGTTTGCTAATTTATCTATTATACCTTCATTTTGTCTAATTTTTTTATGTTCTGGATATAATGCAATTCTCTGTTTCCAGCAAAGCAACAAATGAAATTAGTGTGTTTGTCAGTATATACATGTCAATAAACACACACACATTTATCCGTATCTACCTAGCTAATGATCTCAGGTTTCTCCTGAGCCACTAACATGGTCAAGAATAAGCCAGCTGGCCTAGGAAACAAAGCAGTGGCAAGAACACTAATTGGCCCTCTTGAACCTCGACCAGTATTGGTACTGGAACCCTAGCTTCCCAAGTCACAGTTTAAGGGAACCTGATGAGGTCTCCTGGGACAATATGGTTGTCTTTAGGGGCATTGTTGCTGCTACTGTCTTGGGGTGCCTTTGGCCCGCCCACCTTAGGGACGAAGCTGCTTTCTCCTGTAACCCTATAGGTCCATGTGAGAGCTGCTTCTCCCTGGTTCTGTGTACCGCACAAGAGTCCAGCTGGCAGACAGCACTTTTTCCCCTCTAGCAGCACGAAGATTAATCTCCTGCCCTCTCTGTCTCTAAGACAGCTTTGCTATAGTCCCAGTCAGATTTCTTTCATTTTGATTTTCGGATGCTATGCATGTTTCTCTTCTCTCTGCTGGCCCTGCCCATTGGCCTGACCTCTGTTGGGGCTTTGGAACACCACTCCCCAGGAACGCATTTTGGGCCACAGGAATTTATTCAGGACAGCAAATCTAGGGATGCTACCTCAGCATTAGATTATTAAAAAAGTACTTTCAAAACACTGCATACTTTGACAAATTCCTTGGAGTGTGAGTTTGGGGAGGGTAGAGAAAATAAAACCCAAACTTTAAAACATAGTTATTTCTCTAAATATAAGTTCATTAAAATAAATGTATTTACAAATACCCGAGTTTTGGAGGAGTCTAAATCCAAACATTATAGGAATAGGCAGCTACATATTTCAAAATTAAATGCTATATTTGTCTTTAATAATATATATTTCTCCTACTTTATATAATAAATAATACATTTATAAGTAAATTCAATTAATTTTTTAAAAAATGTATTAGTTTAATAACATCTAACCAAAAGATTGGAGATTTGAGTCCACCTCAGAGGCACCTTGGAAGAAAGGCCCAGTGATCTACTTCCAAGAAATCAGCCATCGAAAACTCTGTAGAGCACAGTTCTACTCTGACACAATGGGGTCACCATGAGTTGGAGTCGACTCGACTACAGCTGGTTTGGTTTTAACATTGCATTGACAGCTGTTGATGTATTTGATCGAGTTTATTTTTGGTGTGAAAAGATTGTATGATTTTGAACACTGGATTTTGAGTTTTATAAAGTAACAGTACTGAACATTAAATTTTGATTGCCACAAATGTTTTGTGTTTAACATAACACATTTAGATGTACTTACTTGAATATGTTTTGTTTCTTGGTTGCATTTTACATTTCCCAGAATATAGTTTAATCAGTATAATTGTTAAATGGAAAATAGGAGTACATTTTGCAAAGCCCATTAATGACTGAAACTCGATTTCATATGGTAAACTGTTATGATTTCATTTTTAGAATGCTATTATCCCTCCTGTCTTTTTCAGTCTTCCATACAAAGAGTTTTTTGGTGGTGTAAGTGGACTGACGGTGGAACAGTTCAGGAGGATCAATGGTTTTCCTAATGCCTTCTGGGGATGGGGAGGAGAAGATGATGATCTTTGGAATAGGTACGATGAGGTACAAATTGCTTAATAATAGAATTTCTGTAAAGTTCATTTCTATTAGGTAAATTGTACCTTTGTGTTATAAGAGAAGATTCTTTGGAGTGGAAAAATTTTGAGGTTCCAAAATTCTGTTTTGTGTTTCTCTCTTTTTTCTTTAAGAGTGTCTCCTGAAATTATTAGCAACGTGTACATCAGAGTATTTTTTGCACTTTAAAATTAAACTCATGTAATCTGTTTTTAGTAAGATCTTATTTCTTTATATTTCCATTTCCATGTATTGTATGGTAGAGTTCACTATGCTGGATATAATGTAACAAGACCAGAGGGAGACGTAGGGAAATACAAGTCGATTCCTCATCATCATCGTGGTGAAGTCCAGTTTTTAGGACGGTAAGTGTAATGTCATCTTCAGATACCAAAGTCTCAAAGCTGTTTAACGTATTAATGGTTAAAAAATGGCATTACATCTCAAAAAAATCTCCTGAATTTTCTGTATCATTTTTCTTTATAAAAAGAAAGCACTTTTTGTGCTTGTTTTGAAGAGATATATGTATACATGTGTGTAGGTTATATTAAAGGGCCTAGTTAACTAATATAAAAGATGTTTCCTTAACATAAAACATAATACATTTTATTAATTAAGGATGTCTAAGTTGTAAGAGTGCAAATAATTTTTTTAGGTGGCATTTTAAGACTAGTAAAAATGTTAATTTAAATAGTGGTTTAGGGATTTTTAATTATGTTTGAGAACCAAAAATTGTAAAGAACTTTAAATGCTTTAATTATAAGATGACCTTGAGCATATTTATCATCAACATCAACTTTTCTTTTTGAACACATTTCTGATACTCTTCCCTTTTTCCTGTAATATTTAGGTATAAATTGCTAAGGTATTCAAAAGAGCGTCAGTACATCGATGGGTTGAACAATTTAGTATATACGCCAAAAATACTGGTCGATAGGTTGTTTACAAATATATCTGTAAACCTCATGCCAGAGTTAGCTCCGATCGAAGACTATTAAAAGAAGCAGCTCTCTTGGCAAGATAGACCACAGTCCTGGGTTATAAACTTGGAGTTCACTCTTAATGGAGGCAAATGAATGGATGTGTCACGGTGCCCCGTTCTCTGAGAAGAGCCAGCAGTTCTTAATGTTTACAGTGTGGGACAGTACCCAGTCAGCCTTCTTCCACCCACCCTGTCTACTTGGAGACACACCCTCCTAGCGAGCACTGCAGAAGCCAGGTGCCATTGCTTGAGTTGGAAGTAAAGAGAGCTCCCTACAAAGAGAACATTTTTATACTAAAAACTATAATTTACTTCAAGAGAATGCTTTGTTTCCATTTAAACATATTTTGTACATATGTGATGTAAATTACTGTGTTCAAATTGTTGAAAACTAAAATGTGTTGCAGTTTTGCATGTGATTGGTTATGCCTTTATTTAACTTTTATAGACATTTTTTATTTGCATGAGAAAAAGAATATAAATTTAAGTCAGTCACTAAACAAAGGTTAACCCCTGTGTGAAATGAAGGAACTGTCAATAATTGACAGCCAACTAATACAGTAAACTGTTATACTAGTTTTGAGCTATTAACCTTCAGCCTTTTATATAGAAGTCACAGCTTTCTCAGAATTTTAAAGGATAAGAAGAAAGGATTTAAGCAGCTTTTCTTCCTACCAGGATTGCCTATTTTTTCCTTGCTTGCAATCTCATCAGATTTTGCTAAATCATAACCATATTGTTTATGCATATTGCATGAGTATTACCAAGAAAACCTTAAAAGTTGTGATGTGACATGATATAAAGGACCTCTTTATGTTAAATGTCTTTCATGTACCTCTGGTATAAGTGTCAGGGATTTTGTGCCTCAAAAATTGTTCCCAAGGTTGTATTTGTACACTGTATTTTTTTTTTTTTAATTCATAGTGAATGGCACTTTTATTACTTCCAGTTCAAATGAGCCAAAAAAAGTATCTTCATTTAAAAAAAAAAATTTTTTTTTAAAGAAGAAGCTATGGAAAGCCCAATAATACTTATATAAATGAATCATAGTATTAGATTAAATGTTCTATTTTTATGAAGATAGATTCTTAGTAGATAAAAAATTTTAAGTTTAATTCGAAGAATCATGGAATTCCAGGTTTGGAAGGGATTGTTTAAGGTTGGCCAATTTAATGCAAACTGTATTTTTTTTTTCTTTTAATTTAATTATTAAAATTTCCTCACAAAAAGTATAATTTAATAGAATTATGTTGAAAACATAGTATTTAAACGCACCAATACTTTAATATAACATGACATATCTCTGAAAACAAGTCTTACTGCCTGACATCAGGCATGTTACTTTATTTTTTTAATTTGGATGTTTTCCATGACAAAACCAAGCCATGCCCTTACTTTGAAAATTATCATGGTTAACCAAAGATTCTTTAAACTATCTTAAGATATTTTCACAGATTTAAAACAAAAGATTGTAGATTTGCAAAATGAATCTTCACCAATGAAGAAGAATGTTAATCTCTATATGAGAGATATTTGGGTACCATTTGCCTCATGGATCATTAATCTAACACAGAAAGATGGTTATTTACCTCAGGTTAGAAGTTTAATTTTGAAATTTCGTTTTCTGTGGCAATATTGGTAACACAAATGACCACAAACCAAATCATAAAATAATTGAAATTCTTATAACTTTGAGAAAACTAATAGCTCTCTTTTAGGATACCAAACAGAATTTTTCTACCTTTGTTTCTTAGAAATTTTTCCAAAATATTTATCTTTCCATTTTCGTGTGTGTGTGTGTGTGTGTGTGTGTGTGTGTGTGTGTGTGGTACTCAAATAATGAAAAAGCAAGCCTCCTGAAAAATTAAGATATTTGTACTTATTTTTTGTACCTGTTCATTTGCTTTCTCTCATAACCGTCATACATTTTAAATTTGATGAAATGAAAGAAAGTAGATTGGGAATGTTAACAATTATTGATCACTAACAAGGCAGTAGGGGAATAGGAACATAGTTAATCCAATAATACTTCAATATTTTAGTGGTGGGGAGAATTAGGGCTGTTTCTGTGTCTTATTAAGGAAGCATGTTTTTTCTCTTTTTAATGTGGAGGTGCCCATGATTTGGTATTTTTTCATTTTGATATATATTATATAGTTTCAGGAGAACTTATTTGTATCTGCCTTGTTTTCTCAGATTGAGTCTGACCTTAGTTTTTGTTTTAGGAGTGGGACATGAGTGTTTTTGCTTTTTTCACTTTTGAATATGCTGTTTCATCCTGGCAAAACCACTTCGCTAGTTTGCTTTTTGTTTTTTTTGGTTTTTGTTTGCTTGATTTTGATCTTCTTTTGCTTTTTGGTAGTTTTATCCTAAGTGCAGACCTAAAATTTATTTTTGCCTACAAACAGTGACCTTTTATTCTTCCATAAGAGTGACAGAGCTTTGCCCATTGATCTCCATTGTGTGAAAATAAATATATCCCATAAAAATTAACAATATTCTAAATGAAGACTATCTTCTTTATAGTTATGCTTGGTAGATTTATTAATCGATGTATATTGACTGCCTACTCAGTCAGTAGGTAGTCTGACATACCTAGTATCAGGCACTGTGCAAGGTATGTCTACAGAAAAAGTATTGTTTGTAAACAAATCAAGTCAAGTAAGTCAAAACCTTTCTAAAATTATGAAGACATCCTCTGATAACTTACCTGTTATATTTCTTAGTCTAAAAATCAAGAAACCTATATTAAAGGCCATAGAGCTATTATGAGGTCCCTATGGCACTAATGGAGCCCTGGTGGCACAGTGGCTAAGAGCCCAGGCTGCTAACCAAAAGGTAGGCAGTTTGAATCCACCAGCTGCTCCTTGGAAACCCTATGGGGGAGTTCTACTCTGTCCTTTAGGATCGTGGAGTCCTGGTGGTGTACTAGTTAAGAGTTTGGCTGCTAACCAAAAGGTTGGCAGTTTGAATCCACCAGCCACTCCCTGGAATCCCTATGGGCAGTTCTGCTCTGTCCTATAGGGTCACTATGAGTTGGAATCGACTTGGCGGCAACGGGTTTGTTCTGGTTTTTGGTTTTATGGCACTAAAGGAAAGGTTGACATAGTGCCTTTCAGCTAGAGAAAGAAGTAATGTTTAATGGGCCTGTATTTAAAACGAAATGGGGAGAAGTGCACACATTTACTGTAAAGTTAATGTCTAATTCACAGTGGCGATTGTCGTTTAAACCTTTGCCAAAGCCAGGGTTTATGAATATATTTTTTAATAGAAATTTCTGTTTGTATTTTCTGAAAAAGTGTTCAGTGAGGAAACTTCATTTACAATATTATATAAATTCAAAATTCTGTATTTAAAAACTTGCTTATACTTCTTCCCCAGCCAAGATATATTGATACCCATTTTAAAACAAAATGGGAAAATATCCAATATAATATTCTCCTTCTTTTGGAGGCTTCCTACAGGTAAAAGCAGATTTTATGTCAGCAGATTTATTTGGCCTTTGCTTGTCTCTAGTATATTTCTTTATGTACTTTTTAGATAAATGTTAGTACTATAGATTTATTGCCTTGGATTTGTAAGTATGCCAATTGAGAGACCTAAGATGGTCATAGTGTTGTTTATCAGAAAGAGGAAGTGTACTTAAGAAAATTTTATTTATTAAGATATGAAAGGCTTCTACATAAATGCACTGAAGTAAATGTTAGTAATTTCTTGTACTGTCATGATTTTTTGTTTTTTTTGCTTCTCATGGAAATGTTTGTACTTTTTTATCATTGTCTTTTATGAAATATAATGTTCTAAAGACTCCGTGTATGATGTAATTATTTTCTCTCAAGAACTTTTTTGGGTTATCTAGGGTTTCTTTGTTTGCTTTTTTGTGTGTTTTTCTAAATTTCTAATGAATTGTTGATGAGTGCCTTGGTGGACACTAAGGTTGCAACGTACGTATAAGGCAACAACGTCTGCTTTTTCAGCAGTTTTAGTTCAGTACACTTAGAGATCACCTCACAAAAGAAATACTCTAGTTAAATATTTTTCATTAATACAGTTAGTAATCTATTGTATCAAAAGGAGTGTTTAAGAATTCAATTTTAGCATAAATTTTCTTTTCCCTGCACAACTTCAATAAACTAAGCTGGTGCGTTACGGTCAATTCACTTCTTATTTTTCAGGTACCAAGTAATGTTGAAGATGTTTAAGGCAAACAGTCAAATTTCAAAAATACCTAGGTTATGTGTTTTCAGTATTTGGGACTAGATTGTGAGATCTTGACATTTATCAACTTAAATTATTTGTGTAATGGATTCTAAGTATTATTGTACATAGTATGATGATCTGCAGGAACATTGTCAGTTTATATCACAAAGCCAATCAGGATCATAAAATTTAGTCAGTTTAGTCTGCCCCAGTTTCCTACCTGTGGTATTAATGTGTCTTCGGATGAAACATGTTAACTCAATTTAGTGATCTTACATATTGTGTGCTCCATCTTTAAACACATGGATACAAGACTCTGGAGATACTTCTAGACCAAAATTATTTTATGTAGAGAAGGTTGTTCTTAAGGAGCACGTACTGCATTGCTCTTGATTTATGTGACTTCAGAAAAGATAGTGATTTATCACTCAGCTATATGTCAATTAAAAGAAAGATATATGGGTTGAAAAATAAAACTTATATCTTTCTCAACAGTTTCCTTCAACATAATTGGTGGTTCTAAATTTCATTGCTAGCTTAACCTCCCCAATTCTGTCAGTTTCAACTTTGTATTCTAGAGGATCCCAGACAGGGTCAGACCCGATCTGCCCTCAAAGAGTGTACTGTCTTTTCCATGTAAAACTGATACAGTGGAAAAAACTGAACAGTCACATACAGTACAATGAGGTGCTTAATTGTGTCCTATGCAAACATTGGTTTTATATTTCACTAATATAATGTTGGGCTAATAGAGATCTTTGTAGGAGGAGCCTTTCCCCGGGCACAGGATAACAGCTCTAACAATTACACTTGAGAAGGGTAATTGAGATCATTGTTTTTCTGCACTGGGGTTTAAGGCTTTGCAGTTAATTTTTAGGAGAGTTGGACCCCTGGTGACACAGTGGTTAAGAGTTCGGCTGCTAACCAAAAGGTCAGCAGTTCAAATCCACCAGCAGCTCCTTTGAAACCCTATGGGGCAGTTCTACTCTGTCGTGTAGGGTCACTGTGAGCTGGAATCAACTCGACGGCAATGAGTTTGGTTGGTTTTGGTTTAGGAGGGTTGAATGGAAGATGGTGGTTATAAGCAAACTGAAATCTGACTGATCTGAGTTTGAGCTGTGATACTTTAGCAAATCTTTAAACCCCTGTGATCCTCAGTTTCCTGATCTCTCAAGGAAATTACTCAAGGATTGTTAAAATAATTAATCCAACCCTAATAGAGCATTTAGTGCAGTGCCTGACATACTGAACAAAAACTTAGCTCATTTTAAGTCAGTTTTCAATTTTAGATTAGCAACATTTTATTTGTTGCCAATTGCCTGAGCTCATATTTCAAGAGTGATATTTTATTCATTAATTCTAGTAGGAAATTAAGTCAGTGATACCCTATATGTGGAGCCCTAGTGGTATAGTGGTTAAGAGCTCGGCTGCTAACTAAAAGGTCAGCAGTTTGAATCCACCAGGAGCTCTGACAATACCAAACTGACGGCCGTGGAGTTGATTCCAACTCCTAGCCACCCTACAGGACAGAGTAGAACTGCCCCACCATGTTTCCAAGGCTGTAAATCTTTACAGAAGCAGACTGCCACATCTTTCTTCCATGGAGAGGCTGGTGGGTATGAACTGCCAACCTTTCGATTAGAAGCCAAGTGCTTTAACCACTGTGCCACCACTGCTCCTTATATGCGATAATATATGTAAACAATTGGTAAAAGTACACAATTCAAATAGGCAGTAGTAGTACTGAGATGAAATGTAGCCAATAGGAATCAGGCTTCATTTCCTCAGAGGGCTGTGCGATTTTAGGTAAACAACATGGAAGCTCATGGTAGGCATTCAGTAACCTGTAGCTTCTCTCAGTACTACAACTGAGGAAGTTAATTGTACACTGTGTGGCTGAGCTTGTGCTTTTTGTCTCCTCCCTTGACTTCTCTGATGCTGTACCTTCGGATTTTCCTTTTTCACCCATCCTCTTCCATGTCCTTGGAAGGCTCTTCTTCCTCTGCCTTCCATTCGTCACTCCTTCTCTTCTATCTGATCAATGCTTACTTTCTAGCACCATCCAATAAAACGTTCTGCAGTAATGGAAATGTCCCGTCTGCCCCGTCCACATAGACAGTGGTAGCCACTAGCCACATGTGGCTATTAAGCACTTGAAATATGGCTAGTGCTCCTGAAGAACTGGATGCCTAATATTGTTGATTTAAAATTAAAGGATCGTATTCTGACCAGAGTCACCATAGATGGTCCAGGATAAAATGGGAGAAAAATATAAAACAAAACTAAAATTCTTAAGGCCAGACTAACTGGGTCAGTTGAGACCAGAGGACTCCCTGAGTCTATCACTCTGAGACCACTCTTTAAAACTTGAACTGAAATCGTTCCCTGAGATCGCCTTTTAGCAAAATCGCAGAGTGGCACACACACAGAGTATTACCTGTAAGAACGGTGCCCTACTAAACCGTCTGTATGAGACCAAAAGGTCCACATTTACTGTAAAGCAAAGATGAGAAGACAAGGGGGCAGAGAAACTAGAGTACTGGAAATGGAACAATCAGAACACAAAGAGAATGTTGACACATGGTAAAAAATGTAAAGTCACTGAACTATAGCTGTGGAAATTGTCAAACTTGCTGTGTAAACTTTAATGAAAAACGCAATACAATATTATTTAAAAATAAATAAATGGTTGCATGCATCATGTCCTTCCAAAGCTTTAACTCCATGAATCACCTCGGGATACGCAGAGAACTCCCAAGCCCTGTCTCTACGTCAGAATTCTTAGCTCCTGACCTATATTATCAGCTTATGGTCATTGCCACTTATTTGTTCAGACCCATTAAAACCCAGGAGTATAATTTCCATGCAAGGTAGATTTTTCCAGTGTATCTACAGGCAGTCTCTGGGTTCCGAATGCTATGTTCCTAAGTGTCTTTAAGTTGAATTTGTAGTAAGTCAGAACAGGTACATATGGCTCTTATTTAGCTTCAGTTGGTCAAATGTTTGTCTTGGTATATAGTATATATTTTGCCTTTCTATGCATGTAAAACCCTTGGGAAACCCTTGCAAACTGCACAGTGTTTTCATGAGCGTCACAGTGCATGGGTTCATTATTACAAACCATTGTATTTGACTCAAATTTTTAATATAATAGGCTTTATGGCAGTCCGATCTTAAGTACAAGTTGTCTGTAAGTCGGCCATTCATAACCCGAGGTCTACCTGTATTTGTTTTCCAACGATTATTCTGACTTTCTTTTACTAGGTTCTCCTTCCTGCTCTGCCCCTCTTTCACCTGCTTTTCCTTCTGCTCCCCTCTTCTCTTCCGCCACCACCACTGTTGTTAGAATCTGGAAAAATCATGCTGGATATTAATTTTCCTGGAGTCTTTATGAAATCCTGTGAGTACTTTTGTTGAAGCAGAACAGGGTCACTATGGTAACCAGACCTTCCCCTCATTATACTCTTTTCCCTTGATCTTGGCGTAAATGTCACTTTGCATATGACGGTTATGCGAAGTCTTTTAACCTGTCTGGTGACTTCTGGCGGCCTTATCTCTTTATTCTCCCGATCTCGACTTTTTTGAGCAAACATTTATTAAACATCTACCACGTCTCAGGCACTGTGCTTAGTGCAGGGGACCCAGAGTAAATAAGATAGAGTTCCTTTCTCCAACTGGCCCAAAGTCAAATAAGAGAGATGCTTGCCAAGTGCTTCTCAAAGGGGTCATATTCTTTTTCCTCTAAATATTTTAAAACTTACTTGGAAACCTGATTTTTTAAAAAAAGGGCAAAAGTCTTGGACGAATCACATAGAAAGAGGGGAGTAGTCAGAGTTCTAGCCTTGGTGGTGCAAATGGGTTGTGCTAAACTACTAACATAAAAGTTGGCGGTTAAAATCCACCCAGCAGTGCTGTGGAAAAAAGGCCTGGCAATCTGCTTCTGCAAAGATTAGAGCCAAGAGAAAACCCTATAAGCAGTTATACTCTGTAACACATGCGTCACCACGAGTCAGCATCTACTCAAAGGCAACGGGGTAAAGTCAGAGTTCCACCCACAGGCTCTGTCGGGAAGGAGCATCATGTCCTTACTAGGGATTGGGTGTGGTTGAGGATGGAACAGGGAAAGGATAGGGGTGTGGCTTTTTTCCTGGTGCTCTTCTGGACACTAGGCAGGTATGATTAAAAAGGGTTCCGTTCTGCAGGACTGTCGTTTCCTAGGTCCTTAAGCTGAAGGTGTTTTGTTTGGTCTGTGCCCATTAGCATTCCTGGATTGCAGACTTCTCTAGCACCCAGGCTGGGATATTTAGGCGACAAGAAAAGAAACTCCACCGAACTCAATGCTGGATTGTTCCTCGAGTCTTCTTTACTCTACCTTCCAGAATTTCCTGGTAGATGATGTGGATTTTATCCAGGGATTTTTGTTGTAATAGTGGAAACCATAAAATGGAATGTATTTACTCCATCTTGTCAGGCTCACATAAAAAGAAAGGTAAGGAATTGCTCTTCATTTGACTGTTATCAGTGTCAATTCCTGGTTGTGACATTATATTATAATAGTATTATAATTTTGCTAAAGGTTCCCATTGGGTACATGGGATTTCTCTGTATTACTTTTTACAACTGTGAGTTGAGGATTATTTCATAATAAACATTTTAATAAATTGCCCTATATGAAAAGATGATTGACTTCATTCACAATGAGAGACATGCAAATTAAAATAATACTGAAGTACCAATTCTGACCTATCAGATGGACAAAAACCCCAAAGTTTCACAACCACTCTGTTGGTGAGGCTGTGGAGAACCAGCCACTCCTATGCCTTGCTGGTAGGATCCGAAATGTCACACCCCTGTGGAGGGGGATTTAGCAATAACTAATAAAGTTACCAAAGCATTTGCCCTTTGTCCCAGAAATCCTCATTTACGCATCTACACTAAAGATACATCTCTACAAATATGAAACAACGTACGTACACATTTATTCATGGTGGTATTGTTTAAAGTAACAAAAAATGGGAAGTACCTGGAGCGTCTGTCCAGAGGCGACTGGTTGAATCAGCTCTGGTCCCCCACAATGGAACACTCTACAGCCGTATTAAAGAGTGAGGGTGACTTCTATGTTATGATACAGAGTGATTTCCAGGATACAGTGTCCTGTGGAGGGAAAATTAGAGTCAGACCCTTTATATAAAATACTACCTTCTGTGAATAAAAGAAGGGGAAATAAAAATACATACGTATATTTGCTTCTTTCTGCAAAAGAGAGACTGACAGGATAAACCAGAAATGAATAAAAATGGCCGTGTAATGAGGAAATGCTCGTGATCACTAGCCATGAGAGAAATGCAAATTAAAACCACGATGAGATACCATCTCACCCCGGCATTACCGGCACGAATCAAACTGGAAATAACAAATGTTGGAGAGGCTGCGGGGAGATTGGAACTCTTGTGCATTGCTGGTGGGAATGAAAAATGATACAACCATTTTGGAAAATGATATGGCGCTTCCTTAGAAAGCTAAAAATAGAAATACCATATGATCTAGCAATCCCACTCCTAGGAATATAGCGCAGAAAAATAAGAGCCATCACACGAATAGACATATGCACGCTCATGTTCATTGCAGCATTGTTCGCAATAGCAAAAAGATGGAAACAACCTAGATGCCCATCAACAGATGAATGGATAAACAAACTATGGTACATACACACAATGGAGTATTATGCAAAGATAAAGAACAATAATGAATCTGTGAAGCATCTCATAACATGGATGAAACTGGAGGACATTATGCTGAGTGAAATAAGTCAATCACAAAAGGACAAATATTGTATGAGACCTGTACTGTAAAAACTCATGTAAAAGTTTACACACAAAAAGGAACAATCTTTGTACGTTACCAGGGATGGGAGGGGTTGGAAAGGAAATACTAAACAGACAATAGATAAGTGGTAACTTTGGTGAAGGGTACGACAGTACACGATACTGGGGAAACCAGCACAACTTGTACAAGGAAATGTTATGGAAGCTCCATAGACACATCCAAACTCCCTGAGGAGGGCTGTGCGGACCATGGCATAACACAATTGGCTCAATTGGCATAACACAGTTTATAAAGAAAATGTTCTACATTCCACCTTGGTGAGTAGCGTCTGGGGTCTTAAAAGCCTGTGAGCAGCCATCTAAGATACTCCACTGGTCTCAACCCTTCAGGAGCAAGGGAGAATGAAGAGAACAAGATACAAGGAAAAGATTAGTCCAAAGGACTAATGACCACAGCTACCATGGCCTCCACCAGACTGAGTCCAGTATAGCTAGATGGTGCCTGGCTACCACCACTGACTGCTCTGACTGGGATCATAATAGAGATTCCTGGACAGAGCTGGAAAAGGATGTAGAACAAAATTCTAACTCACAAAAAAAAAACTAGACTTACCGGCCTGACAGAGACTGGAGAAACCCCGAGAGTATGGCCCCCAGACACCCTTTTAGCTCAGTAATGAAGTCACTCCCGAGGTTCACCATTCAGCCAAAGATTAGACAGCCCCATAAAACAAATCGAGACTAATGGGGCACAACAGTCCAGGGACAAGGACTAGAAGGCAAGAGGGCACAGGAAAGCTGGTAATAGGGAACTGAAGGTTGAGAATTAACAGTGTTGACATGTCGTGGGTTTGTTAATCATTGTCATAAAATAATATATGTACTGTTTAATGAGAAACTATTTCTGTAAACATCTAAAGTACAATTAAAAAATTTTTAAAAAATGGCAGTGTATAGGGGGTGGTGGCAGGGGAGGTGGAGCCGGAGGGCACACATACAGAAGTAAGACTTCTTTAAGTATACTTTTATGTGGTTATAAATTTGAACCATGTAAGTGTTTTACCTAAACAAAAAAATAAAATTTAAAAAGCACACTCTAAAACTGATTTTAAACAGAAACAAATTTTAAAAACTATATGGAAAGTAGAACAAATGTTGTTGAGTGAGTTCTTAATTAACTAATGATTAACTTCAGCAAATATCAGGAAAACATGAATCCTATATAATCGTTGTTCTTGCTTTTGTGTTTTACAGGCTTTTTTTCCTCTATTTTAATTTTGCATTTTTTAAAAAATACAATGCACTTTGTATTGTTTAAGATGAGGAAGGTAATATCTACCTTTTAGTGGACGTATGAAGGAGTCCTGGTGATGCAAATGGTTAAGCCCTCTGTGGCGGGGGTGCGGTGGGGTGGGGGGTTGGGCAAGATTACTTGGGCCAGAGTCCAAATTTTCTTCCACCTGGTTAAGTGAGCAGAGAAGCTGGTTTGCAGAGAGAAAATGAAGAGGACTCATATTGGAATCATACAGCCACAGAAAGAGAGAGAGAATCACATCAGATCCTGATGACCGTCCAGATCCAGTTCATTCCCTGTTGGGGCCCAGCTGTCTTCCTGGCCTTTGAGTTCCATGAGACACATATGAATTCTTAAATAAATCCCTTGTCATTTCAGTTAGTTGGCCTGAGTTCATGTTTCTTAAATAATCCTTGATTGGTATACGCCATTTCTCTTTTGAAAAGATTTGAACTTCATTAAAATCAATTTTGTGTTCAAACCTGCATACAAATGGTCTAAAGAAATCCAATCCCACTGAAGTAAGATGTCTTTGAGGATAAGAACCATTTAGTTTTCATCTTTATATGGCTTTCTTAGTAGGGGCTGGATAAGTATTTGCTAAACGAAACTTTTATTCAGTTTAATGCACATTCCTCCAAATGGGCAACACACAGCATGTGCCCAAAAGCAAAGAGGAGAAGGAAGGAAGGGACAGGAAAACTGGATGAATGAACAAGGAGAACCCAGGGGGGAAAGGGAAAGGGGGAAGTGCTGACACATTGTGGGGATTACAACTAATGTCACAAAACAATTTATGTATAAATTTTTTGAATGACAAACTAATTTGTGCTGTAAAATTTCATCTAAAACAATAATAAAATCCATATTAGAATATGGATTCTGTTTTTTTTTTTAATTACTTTTCTCTAAGACAACAGAATGTAGACTCTCAGGAGGTACAGCTTCATATGGATTTGAGGAGCTATGATAGTCTGGAAAAATTTCCCAGAAATCTGGCTCTCATCTTCTATCTAGAAAGCAGGGCTCCGAACCGGTTCATTCTGGTTAAACCCTTGCTGAGAATGTGCATTTCTAACAAGTGCCCAGGTGATGCTAATGCTGTTGGTTAGGGACCTGTTCTGAGAATCACTGGTAGAGCAGTGGGTCTCAAAATTTATTATAAGAATCACCTCGGGATCTTGTTAAACTGTAGATTGTGATTCAATATATCTGTGGTAGAAATGCAAATTCTCAGCAGGGGGTTGAACGAGAACAAACTGGTTCGAAGCCCTTTTAGAAAGCCCTGTGAAGCTGATTCAGGGGCTAGCCATTAGGATTTGTTTTAATGGATGATACTCCAGGCTAGTGATCCTCAGTGCTGATTGGCATTAGAATCACTTGGGAAATTTTTTAAACTATGGCTGTGTTATGGATTGAATTGTGTCCCCCCAAAATGTGTGTCAACTTGCAACCCATAGAGTTTCCAAGGCTGTAAATCTCTATGGAATCAGACTGCCACATTCTTCTCCCACAAAGCCACTGGTGGTTTCCAGTCGCCGACCTTTTGGTTAACAGACGAGCGTCTTAACCGCTACACCACCAGAGCTAATTTGTGGAGAGCAGGCAGAGGTAAATTTGTTGTTAGGAGCCACTGTGGATGATTAATTAAATGTTATTATAAATATATCTTAGGAATGATAATATAAGAGGAAAACAGAATTTGGTTTATGAAAATTGTCTTTATAAACCTCTTTTGTAATCCATGTGTTACTCCACATGGGGTACATCTCTATCTATGACTAATCTACAGAAAAGTCATTGACATGTTTCCAAGAATGATAAATTATCCCACCAGCAACAAAGGATGACAGAATGAGATGCTTTCCATGGCCTGTTACACGTTGGGACTTGAAAAAGGGTTGTGGCCACTGTCTAAACACCTAGAAAGAAAGATGAATGCAACTTGTACCGTTGGGTCAGCCTCCCTTGCCCCTGGCTGGGTATTTGCTTTTTGTACATCTATCAGGAGTGGGGAAGAAAGATCTGGAAATTCCTTTTGGCTTAATATGATCATCATTACCACCACTGCCACTGACTGATTCTAAATTAAGTGGCACATTGCTTCACATGCATGTTATTTCTAACCCTCTCCCTCTGGCCCCCATCAGAATCTTTCCCAACTGCTTCAGGGAAGTCATCCAGGTTGGTAAATAGACCTCTGACAGTTTGAGCCAATGTTTTCGGAGGCACTGGCCCAACTATATCTGCCTAGGCCTAATTATACTTCTCTTTGTCAATGGATGCCATCTGCCTGGGCTATGCCACAGAGTGCCTGAATAATAGGAAGTGGAAGTGGGTGGAGGAGACTCCTTGACAAGCAGATCTCTAATGACAGGGACATCTAAAAGTGAAAAAGTTGTGGCCTAAAATTTCAGTGACGTGGGATAAGAAGGTCAAGATTTTGTAAGTAAAGTGATTCATGAATATTTTGGGCACTCAGGTTAATGTTTCAGAAAACTACCACTTGATTTTTAAAATAATCCTGTTACACCTTTCCTCCCTTCTTCCCTCTCACTGTCTGCTATGGATTGGATTGTGTTCCCAAATAGGTTATGTTGACGTTCTAACCCCTGTACCTGTAAATATGACCCTGTTTGGAAACCGGTTTTCATTTGTTATGTTAACGAGGCCATGCCAGAGAAGGGTGGGTCCTAAACCTTCTGAATGGTGTCTTACAAAAAGAGCAGAATAGACACAGACACACACAGGAGTAGGAGACCGTGGAGAACCACGTGTAAGCCAAGGACCTCCCAGGGTTACAGACAAAGAAGTCGTCTCCCCTAGAGCCCATGCCCTGATTTGGACTTGTAGCCTCCAGAACTGTGAGACAATAATAAATTTCTGTTCTTTAAAGCCACCCACTTTGTGGTGTGTTGTTATGACAGCTCCAGCAAACCAAGACACTATTATTGTTCCTCACTTTTTTTCTCACCCACCTCTTCTTTTCCCAGACAGTGATGTTACCTGGCAACTAATTCAACCTTTAGACACAAATGTTTTCAATGCTAATTGGCAGCTCAGTTTTCTACATTCCTGCCACATTTGCCACCCTGTGTAATGTGATACGAAATTCCCCTGGGTCACATTAAATTCTTGAAGGACTGAAATCACGATGATAATGGTATTAGCCATATGGAAATTGAGTAGAGCCACTCTTGCCTGAACGATGTATTTACCCAGGCTCAGAATCAGTTTTCACCTTTGTATTTTAGTATCCTGTGACACTGTAGTCTCATCACAACCCAACAGCCTATCTCCTGGTAAAGAAATGTTAAACATATGCTTTAACCTAATTGCTGAAATTCCAAAGAATATTGGTAACCTTTAAATATAGTTTCAAAAGTAAACTCTGAAGGAATAAGAGCAATGATCAGAAGCTATAGGAAAGAGGTTCTATAAAAGAGGAGAAAAAGGTAAATACTAGGAACTGCTGCCTATTAAAAAGAAATTTAAAAAAAATGGGAGAGTTAAGTGAATTTTAAGGGTCTAGGGAGCCCTGGTGGTGCAGTAGTTAAGAGCTATAGCTGCTACCCAAAAGGTTAGCAGTTCAAATCCACCAGCTGCTCCTGGTGAACCCTATGGGGCAGTTCTACTCTGTCCTATAGGGTCACTTTGAGTTGGAATCGACTCCACAGCAATGGGTTTGGATTTTTTTTCTTTTGTGGAATAAGGTGTGAATGAGTATTTTTATGAATCCCCGAAACATACAAGCCTTATAAAAACCTTTGCAGAAACAAATTCCTGACTAGTCTAGACTTTAATCAACAATTGATTACGATTTCAACAAACAAACAAGAAACACTGGTTACTCTTATTCTTCTAAGTCTACAGTCTGAAGTGTTTCCCTGCTTCTAAGTTATAAAGAATATGATATCACTTTTACGGTACTTTTGAAAGAAAAGCTATCCAAAGGCATATTAGAATACATTGGAGGAAATAATAATTTTTAAATAATAATTTTTAGTATCTATTTATCTAAAAACTTCCTTTCAATATCATTTCCTGAGAGTAAATGCAATTTTCTATTCTAGGCACAGAAGCTAAACTGTTATAATCACCAATGTCATTGGAAGAACAAATCGAATACGAATCATGAAATCACAGAACATTAGATCAGTAAGGGAACTTCAAATTCATCCAGTTCATTTCCTTTATTTATGTTTTTATTGTTGTAGTTTAAATGAAGTTTACATTTCAAGTTAGTCTCCCAAACAAAAATTTATATGTACATTGTTATGTGACCCTAATTGCTCTCCCCGTACTGTGACAGCACACTCCTTCTTTCCACCCGATTCCCCATGTCCATTCAACCAGCTCCTAACCCTCTCTGCCTTCCCATCTCACCTCAGGACAGAAGCTGCCTGTTTATCCTCTTGTATCTATTTGAGCTAAGAGGCACATTCCTCACAAGTATCACTTTATGTCCCACATTCCAGTCCAATCCCTGTCTGAAGAGTTGGCCCCGGAAATTGTTTTAGTTCTGGGCTGATAATCTGGGGGCCGTGCTTTCCAGGGTTCCTCCAATCTCAGTCAGACCATTAAGTCTGGTCTTCTTACTAGAATTTGA
>NW_004444111.1:3855185-3910155 GCF_000243295.1 Trichechus manatus latirostris
TATTGATAGGTATGAGTTTAGTGCTGTCATTTTGATGTCTTTTTTTGTGTGTTGTTCACAGTTTCTTTGTTCCACTTAATTTTCTGTGCTGAGTCATTTTTCTTTATGTGTTTTCTTTTCATCTTTTTCATTGTTGTTGATTTTGTATTTGCTGAGTCTTTATATATTTCTAGTTTTTTATTTTTACTTATAGGATTATTAGTTTCCTTTGTGGTCACCTTAATACTTATCCCTATTTTTCTAAGTTTATACCAGTCTTTTATTTCTTTATATTACCTTGACTTCCTCTCCATATGCAAAATCTATGTCTACATTTTTAAGTCCCTCTTTTTTGTTTGAATGCTGTCATCTTTTACATATTGATGTCTATTTCCCTATTTTCAGCTTTGATTTATTTTTGAGACTTCCCTATCTAGGTTGATATCTGATTGTTCTATCCTGTGTTCTAGTCTTGGGTTTTTATCTGATGTTACTGATTTTCTAACTGGAAGACTCCCTTTAGTATTTCTTGTAATTTTGGTTTGGTTTTTGCAAATTCCCTAAACTTCTGTTTATCTGGAAATGCCCTAATTTTACCATCATATTTGAGAGACAGTTTTGCTGGATATATAATTCTTGGCTGGCATTTTTTTCCTTCAAGGCTTTATATATGTCATCCCATTGCATTCTTGCCTGCATGGTTTCTGCTGAGTAGTCTGAGCTTATTCTTCTCGACTCTCCTTTGTAGATGACTTTTCATTTCTCCCTAGACACTCTTAAAATTCTCTCTTTATCTTCGGTTTTGGCAAGTTTGATTATAATATGTCTTTGTGACTTTCTTTTGTGATCTACCTTGTGTGGGGTTCGATGAGCATCTTGGATAGACATCTTCTCATCTTTCACGATATCAGGGAAGTTTTCTGCCAACAAAGCTTCAACAATTCTCTCTGTATTTTCTGTTATCCCCTGTTATGGTACTCTAATCACTCATAGGTTATTCCTCTTGATAGAGTCCCACGTAATTCTTAGGGTTTCCTCATTTTTTAAAATCCTTTTTATCTCATTTTGCCTCTAATAAGTTGGTGTCAAGTTCTTTATCTTCAATCTCACTCATTCTGACTTCCATTGCCTCAGTTCTGCTCCTATGACTTTCTACTGAGTTGTCTAATTCTGAAATTTTATTGTTAGTCTTCTGGATTTCTGATTGTTATCTCTCTGTGGATTCTTGCAGCCTGTTAAATTTGTCATTGTGCTCTTCTCTAATCTTTTTAATTTCCTCTATTGCATGTTCTGCATTTTGATTAATTTCCTTCCTAATTTCTTGAAGAGTTCTCTATATTAAATGTTTGTATTCTGCCTCTGGTAATTCCAAGAAATATTTCTCCTCTGGAAAATTTCTAGATTCTTTATTTTGGGAGCTTGCTGAAGCCATCATGGATTGCCTGTTTATGTGATTTGGTATTGACTGTTGTCTCCAAGCCATCAATAAGTTATTATATTTATTTATTTTCTGTTTGCTTACTGTGTCCTAGCTTCTTGTTTTGTTTTGATATGCCCAAATAGGCTGCTTGTATAAGCTAGTTTGATTATTGGCACCTTTGAAGCTCTAATGTCCTGTCACCGGGTGATTAGATCTATTACTAGGTATGTGAGCTCAGGAGTCTGCTCACTCCTCCTGCATGGGTGATTGGTGTAGGCACAGGCATCTGGCTGCAGCAGAGAGACACACTCTGAGCAAGGCAGGAGGCTGATGGCTGCCCCTGAGAGTCTAGGAAGAAGGCATGTCCCTGTTCCCTAGAGTGCGCAGTTGGGTGGATTTTGTAGCCAGCCTATCAGCACCCAGTGCTGTTGGCTGTAAGGACTGGGGGGCACCTCTTATTCTTGGGCCACTATCGTAAGTGGCTAGGTGGTGTGGGTGGAGCCACCAGTCCCCAGGCCCCTGATATGGGTAGGTTAAGACCCTGCTAAATGGGCAGAGCAGCGTCAAATATCACGAACCTGCCACTTCCCAGCCGAAACAGTGGAAGTTAGATTTCAGGTACATACCCTGTTGTACTGCAGTAATGAGGGCCTATGCTGTTGAAATGGGCCCACACAAGTCCCTGTAGGGAGAATGGCACTCAGTGTCCGTGGATCCCATATACCTGTGCCTAGGCAAAGGAGCTGTGCCTACCCTGGGTTCCTGGCTTAGGGGAGCCAGCAATATATTTTTTCCCCTGTTAGTTAATTTGTTCACTCTCCAAGGCTGGGAGAATGGCACAGGGCATGTGACGGATCCTACTTCTGGGCCAGGGGACCTGGCAATTGCTGAAGCCGGTCAGGAACCCAGTGCAGAGTAGGGAGCGGGGAGGTAAATGGGAGAGAGGTTTTTCCCTAAGGGGGGTGTTTTTGATCCACACGGTAGGCCATATGCAAGTACTAATCTTTCACTGATTGTGGGCTGCTTCTCACTGGTTCTGGGTAGCAGAGTAGACTCTCTGGTGATGGGTCTCTCCCAGTGCAGAAAATGTGCCTCCTGAGCATGGCTGCTTGCCTGCCTCACTGCTCACCCATGAGCTGCTCAGGCCTGAAGGGCTCAGGCTCTCACTGGGTCAGGTCTGGCAACTCACTGCTGCTTCCAAACCATCTCTCCCTCCCCCTGCCACTCAGTCTAGTTCCTCAACTTTGCCTTAGATGGTCAGGGCTCCCAGATTGTCATATATAATTGATTCACTTTTTTTTCCTGGTCTTTGTTGTAAGAGGGTCCACCAGAAGCATCTGACTACTCTGCCATCTTGGCCCTGACTCTGACATTTCCTTGATTTTTATTAGATATCATTTAAAAGAAAAAAATACATATAAATGGATTTTACCATCCGTACCCTGGACAATTGTAATAGCCACAAGGCTCCCTTCATTCACAAGATAGGGCTTTAGAATACGTTGATCAGATCAGGCCACCACCCTTCTTTACCTTCTCTGGCTTCCCTACTACCTGCAGATTCTTTATCTAGAACTTCTAGTGTAGACTTTCAATCTCCTGCCACTCACTATGAAACACCCTAGGTTCTAACTAAACAAAATTTCTTGCCATTCTCTGAATATTTAATGTACTCTGAAATGTTTGTCCCTCTACAGTTTGGTCTTCTCTGCCAGGAATGGATTTTTGTACTTTTTTGCCTGGTGCCTCATACTTATATAGCTTCTAGGGACTAGTCAAATGTCACCTCCTCTATGAGACCTTCAGACCCCCAAGAATCAGAAAAGATTTTTCTATTATGCTACCATAGCATATTTGATATTTTTGTATTTATTTACTTACTGATCTAGATGTCTGTCTCCATTGCTAAGAACACGAGTTCCTTAAAAACAGCTGGATCTTCATCTTAAATATGCAGCACTTGGTACAAAATAGGTGCTCAATAAATGTTTTTTTGAATGAATCAATGTATGCATGCTGTGGTAAGCTAAATAGTACCCTACCCAAAGATGTCCAGATCCTAATCTCCAGAACCTGTGAATATGTTACCTTACATAGTGTCTTAGTTACCTAGTGCTGCTGTAACAGAAATACCACAATGGATGGCTTTAAAAACAGAAAATTATTCTCTCATAGTTTAGGAGGCTAGAAGTCCGAATTCAGGGCACTAGCTCCAGGGGAAGACTTTCTGTCTCTGTTGGTTCTGTGGGAAGGTCCTTGTCATCAATCATCCCCTGGTCTACGAACTTCTAAGTTCAGCGACCTGGGTTCAAAGGACACGCTCCACTCCCAGCTCTTCTTGCTTGGTGGTAATGAGGTCACTTCTCTCTACTTGCTTCTCTCTCCTTTTATCTTTTGTAAGATAAAAAGTGATGCAGACCACACTCCAGGGAAATACCCCTTACATCAGATTAGGGCCGTGATGTGAGTAAGGGTTTTACATTTCACCCTAATCCTCTTTAACATAGCCTAATATTGCCTCATTAACCACAGGCAGAGATTAGGATTTACAACACACAGGAAAATCATATCAGATCACAAAATGGAAGACAATCATATAATACTGGGAATCATGGCCTAGCCAAGTTGGACACATATTTTTGGAGGACACAATTCAATCCATAACACATAGTAAAATGGATTTTTCAGATGTGGTTAAATTAAGGATATTGAGATGAGAAGAGTATCTGGATTATTTGGAAGGGTCCAATGTGCCCATTTTTCTTTATAAGAGGGAGGCAGGAGGTCATAGTCATTAGCAGGAGATGTGACTGTAGAAACAAAAGGTTGGAATGATGCAAGGGAGGAGTCACAAGCCAAGGAATGCAGGCAGCCTGTAGAAGCAGAAAAAGTCAAGGAAATGGATTCTCCCCCGCAGTCTCCAGAGGAATGCAGCCCAGCTGCACCTTGATTTTATGCTTCTGATCTCCTTAACTGGAAAAGGATAAATCTGTGTTGTTTCAAGCCACTGAGTTTATAGTAATTTGTTACAGTGGTAATAGGAAACTAATGCACATGCCTAGATCAAATTAACAAGTCATAGACCTTTTAGACTATTAGACATATTTTTAAAATTGTATATTAAAAGGAATAGACAATAAACATTAAAAAGTAATCAAATTCATGGAGACATGTTTATCTTCAGTAATCAAAAAAATAAAAGCTAAGGCTAACATGAGAAGTCCTGGGAGCCTCAGTGGCACAGTGGTTAAGAGCTCGGCTACTAACCAAAAGGTCGGCAGTTCAAATCCACCAGCAGCTCCTTGGAAACCCTATAGGGCAGTTCTACTCTGTCCTATAGGGTTGGTGTGAGTGGGAATTCAACTTGACGGCAATGGATAAAGCAAGAAACTGTATGCTTCAAAAACATGTTCATTAAAGCATTAACTACAAGTACAAAATATTGAAGCCAACTAAATGTATCACCCACCACTAGTCTGTCAGTTTGTCATACTGTGGTGGCTTGCATGTTGCTGTGATGCTGGAAGCTATGCCACTGGTATTTCAAATACTAGCAGGATCACCCATGGGGGACAGATTTCAGTGATCTTCCAGACTAAGACAGACTGGGAAGAAGGACCTGGAAGTCTACTCTTGAAAAAATTGGCAAGTGAAAACCTATGAAAAGCAGGAAAACATTGTCTGATATAGTGCCAGAAGATGAGCCTCTAGGTTGGAAGGCACTCGAAAGACTGGGAAAAGCTGCCTCCTCAAAGTAGAGTCAACCTTAACAAAGTGGATGGAGTAAAGCTTTGGGGATCTTCATTTGCTGATGTGGCCTAACTTAAAATGAGAAGAAACAGCTGCAAATATCCATTAATAATTGTAATGTGGAATGTATGAAGAATCAATCTAGGAAAATTGGAAATCATTAAAAAATGAAATGTAACACATGAAGATTGAAATCCTAGGCTTTAGTGAGCTGAAATGGGCTCATATTGACCACTTTGAATCAGACAATCATATGGTCTACTATGCTGGGAATGACAAATTGAAGAGGAATGGCGTCACATTCATGAGATCTATCCTGAAGTATAATGCTGTCAGTGATAGGATAATACCCATACACCTACAAGGAAGACCAGTTAATATGACTATTATTCAAATTTATGCACCAGCCACTGAGGCCAAAGATGTAGAAATTGAAGATTTTTTTTACCAACTTCTGCAGTTTGAATTGATCAAACATGCAATCAAGATGTATTGGTAATTACTGGCAACTGGAATTTGAAAGTTGGAAACAAAGAAGAAGGATCAGTAGTTGGAAAGTATGGCTGTGGTGATAGAAACGATGCCAGGGATCACATGATAGAATTTTGCAAGACCAATGACTTCTTCATTGCAAATTCCTTTTTTCAACAACATAAATGGTGACTATAGACGTGGACCTAGCCAGACAGAATACACAGGAATCAAATCAACTACATCTGTTAAAAGAGATAATAAATAGAGAAGCTCAATATCATCAATCAGAACAAGGCCAGTGGCTGACTGTGGAACAGACCATCAATTGCTCATATGCAAGTTCAAGTTGAAGCTGAAGAAAATTAGAACAAGTCCACGACAGCCAAAATACGTCCTTGAGTATACCCCACCTGAATTTAGAAAACATCTCAAGAATAAATTTGACGCATTGAACTCTAATGGCCAAAGACCAGACGAGTTGTGGGATGACATCAAAGACATCATACATGAAGAAAGCAAAAGGTTATTAAAAAGACAGGAAAGAAGGAAAAGACCAAAATGGATGTCAGAAAAAAACTCTGAAACTTACTTTTTTTTTTTATTGTTGTAATTAAATGAAGTTTACATTTCATGAAACTTACTCTTGAATGTAGAGTAGCTAAAATGATGGAAGAAATGATGAAGTCAAAGAGCTGAACAGAAGATTTCAAAGGGTGGCTCAAGAAGACAAAGTAAGGTATTATAATGAAATATGCAAAGACCTGGAGTTAGAAAACCAAAAGGGAAGAAGAAGATGCTTGGCATTTCTCAAGTTGAAAGAACTGAAGAAAAAATTCAAGCCTCAAGTTGCAATATTGAAGGATTCTACAGGGAAAATACTAAACGATGCAGGAAGCATCAAAAGAAAATGGAAGGAATACAAAGAGTCACTGTACCAAAAAGAATTGGTTGACGTTCAACGATTACAGGAGGTAGCATATGATCAAGAACCAATGGTATTGAAGGAAGAAGTCCAAGCTGCACTGAAGGCATGGCTGAAAAACAAAGTCCCAGGGATTGACAGAATACCAATTGAGATGTTTCAACAAATGGATGCAGCTCTGGAGGTACTCACTGGCCTATGCAAAGAAATTTAGAAGACAGCCTCCTGGCCAACTGACTGGAGGAGATCCATATTTGTGCCCATTCCAAAGAAAGGTGATCCAACAGAATGTGGAAGTTATCTTAACAATTTCATTAATATCACACACAAGAAAAATTTTGCTGAAGATCGTTCAAAAATGGTTGCAGCAGTATATCAACAGGGAACTGCCAGAAATTTAAGCTAGATTCAGAAGAGGATGTGGATTGGGGGATATCACTGCTGATATCAGATGGATCTTTGCTGAAAGCAGAGAATACCATAAAGATGTTTACCTATATTTTACTGACTATGCAAAGGCATTTCACTGTGTGGATCATAACAAATTATGAATAACATTGCAAAGAATGGGGATTCTAGGACACTTAATTGTGCTCATGAGGAACCTGTCCATAGAATAAGTGGTAGTCTTTTTAACAGAACAAGAGGATACTGTGTGATTTAAAATCAGAAAAGGTGTGTGTCAGGGTTGTATCCTTTCACCATACTTCTTCAATCTGTATGCTGAGCAAATAATCCAAGAAGCTGAACTATATAAAAAAGAATAGCATCAAAATTGGAGGAAGACGCATTAATACCCTGCGATATGCAGATGACACAACCTTGCCTGCAGAAAGTGAAGAGGACTTGAAGATCAAAGACCACTGCCTTTAGTATGGATTGCACCTCAACATAAAGAAAACAAAAATCCTCATAAGTGGACCAATAAGCAACATCATGATAAACGGAGAAAAGATTGAAGTTGTCAAGGATTTCATTTTATGTGGATCCACAATCAATGCCCGTGGAAACAGCAGCCAACATATCAAACGACGTATTGCACTGGGCAAATCTGCTGCAAAAGACCTCTTTAAAGTGTTAAAAAGCAAAGATGAAACTTTGAGGACTAAGGTGTGGTATTTTCAGTCATCTCATACACACGTGAAACCTGGACAATGAATAAGGAAGACCAAAGAAGAATTGATGTCTTTGAATTATGGTGTTGGCAAAGAAAATTGAATACACCATGGACTGTCAGAACAAACAAATCCATCTTGGAAGAAGTACAGCCAGAATGCTCCTTAGACGCAAGGATGGTGAGACTTTGTCTCACGTACGTTGGACGTGTTATCAGGAGGGATCAGTCCTGGGAGAAGGACATCATGCTTGGTACAGTAGCGGGTCAGCAAAGAAGAGAAAGACCCTCTGGATGGATTGCCACAGTGGCTCCAACAATGGGCTCAAGCATTATAATGATTGTGAGAATGGTGCAGGACAGGGCAGTGTTTTGTTCTGTTGTACATAGAGTTGCTATGAGTTGGAACCGACACAACGACACATAACAACAACAACAAATACATCACATTGTGGAGGTGTTACAATAAAATGGCAGTACATAAACAAAATGGTAAATTTCTCAAAAATAAAAAGTATAATTATGAAGACTACATGGAACACAGGGAAATACTCATGATAAAATAAGCAAATCATAAAATATAATTTCACGTTATGATTGCAAACATATGTAGCTATTTTAGTAATATTGTATTAATGAAAACCGTTCTATTGTGCTATGATTCTGAATTACTGTAATTTTAGTTTTTTTAACATTATTAAGTTATTTTCAATAAAAGTATAATAAAACAATTATCTTTCAAATAACTCTCCCAATTTTATCCTCAACAAATCCTAAGAATAAGTCTTTCAATTTAATATTATGCATGAGGAGAAAGCCTATTTTAGACTGATAATTAATCTGTATTGTATTCTTTTTTTACCTTAGGAAGAAAAAAAAATTTTCCAGCTATATCAATTAGGACATTCTTGGTCACAAGTAACATAATAACTGAATCAAACTCACTTTAAAAATAAAGGAAACTATTGGTTAATGTCAGAGAAAATTCCAGAAATATCAAGGGCATCCCCTGCTCACTAGTCTCAGCAAAACACACTTCTGGCTTTGCTGGAAATAGGCTTCCTTATAAGGTTTGCTCCCCTCAAGGTCATAGGATGGCTGCCAGCACCTCCCAGGGCTGTCTTCTGCCAGGAGAGGCACTACATTTTATTTAACCATAAAAGAGAAGTCCTGGGTTTCCTTCTAATTGGACCATAGGTCTCCTGCTCACCCCTGAGCTAAAACAAGAAACCAAACCCATTTCTGTCAAGTTGATTCCAACTCATGGTGATCCCATGTGTTACAGAGTAGAACTGTTCCATAGGGATTTTTTGGCTGTAATTTTTATGGAACCAGATCACCAGGCTTTTCTTTTGTGGCACCACTGGGTGGGTTTGAACCTTCAACTTTTAGGTTAGTGGACATTTGTGCCACTCAGGGACCTCCTCTAAGCTAAACACCACAACAAAGATGATATTTCACTGACTGATTTAGACCAGTGAGCCCCTCACTCCCACTCTCCTCCTCCTGTAGCTAAGGATGAGGGCATTTCTATTGCTACTCAATGGAAGAAGAAGGAATGGAATGGATGCTGGGGACAATTTTATTAAGGAGCATTTGTGGATTTTCTTGTGTATTTGACCCTGTAGAGAGGAACTCTGAGCAGGGCCCGACTCCCTAAGCAGGATCCCCACTCCCTAAGCCAGATCCCGACCCCAGGGAGGGCCCCCATCCTAGGCTGTTTCTCTGTGGGGAGGTCTGGAACAGCAGACAGCCTTTGCCTTTGCCTTTGAAGACACTGAAGCAAAACACTCTCGATAGGCTTTAGTCATAAATTTGAATGAAATGATCCTTTTGTTCTTTTGGCTCTGGACTTAGGCAGAAAGATATTATAAATAGACTGGTTCTATTTTTAAACATTCTCACCAACTAAGTTCTTGAACTCAGTCCAAGAATGCAGAACTTGGCACTCAATATATGAACTAGGTTACACCCTAGGAGCTGATAATCTTCCAGTGTTTCTTAACAAATGGGTACACTTCTTGTATTATTGGTGGGCTATGGTGACACTTCTTATATGTCTCTATGAGAGGAAGAATACCACCCTGGTAAAGCCCAAGAGGTCACTAAGGGCTCAAGTGAGAACTATTTGCCTCCCTGGAGACAAGAATTTCCTTCCTTTCTTCAACAAATACTGAGCATCTACTATGTGCTAGGTACTGTTTCTCCAGATACTTGGAATAAATCAATGGACAAGATAAAAATCTCTACTCTTGTTAATCTTAAATTTTAGCAAAGGATACAGACAGTAAACAATAAACATAATAAATAAATATTATTGTATGTTCAGGAAACTCTGGTGGTATAGTGGTTAAGAGCTACAGTCGCTAACCAACAGGTCAGCAGTTTGAATCCACCAGGCACTCCTTGGAAACTCTATGGGGGCAATTCTTCTCTGCCCTATAGGGTCGCTATGAGTTGGAATTGACTCAACAGCAATGGGTTTTTATTGTGTGTTCACAGGTGATAAGTCTATGGAAAAAATAAAGTTACTTGGGGTACAAGAAACTCAAAGTAGGCTGGGGGTGTGTTAAAGAGGTAGATAGATAGATACCAAAAACTTGTTGCCATTGAGTTGATTTTGACTCATAGCAACCCTATAGGACAGAGCAGAACTTCGCCATAGGGTTTCCCAGGCTGTAATCTTTACCGAAGCTGACTGCCACATTTTACTTCCACGGAGTGGCTGGTGAGTTTGAACAGGCAACCTTTCAGTTAGCAGCCGAGTACTTAGCCACTGTGCCACCAGGGCTCCTTAAGATAGATGGATAGACAGATAGCTGCCTTCAAGTTGACTCTGACTCATGATAACCATACGTACAACATAATAAAACATTGCTCAGTCCTGCATCATCCTCATGATCACTGGTATGTTTGAGTCCATCATTGCAGCTACTATGCCAATCCATCATACCCAGGGTTTCCCTTGCCGTTGCTGGACCTCTGCTTCACCAAACATGATGTCCTCCACCAATGATTGATCCTTGCTGATGACATATCAAAAGCAAGGAGCTGGACAATGTTCTGTTGTGATTCATTAGGTTTTCATTGGCTGATTTTTTAGTAGATTGCCAAGCCTTTCTTCCTAGTCTGTCTTATTCTGCAGGCTCCACTGAAGCCTGTCCACCATGAGTGACCCTGCTGTTATTTTAAATACCAGTGGGATAGCTTCCAATGTCACAGCAACACGAAAGCCACTACAGTAGAAGAAACTGACAGGTGGGTGGTAGTTAAAAAGACAGGAGATTTTATATTTAATTATGAAATGTACTTATTCACCAATTCATTCCTTATTTCATCTGTTCATTCAAGAAAAAATTAATTCAACATATTGAGTACCAACTATGTGCCAGCCACAGTTCTAGGCACTAGAATCCTCCAGTGCATAGAACACACAAGGCCTCTCGTCTCATGGATCTTGCATTCTAGTAAGGAAAGCAAAAAACGAACAAGTAAATAGATAAACACATAATACAATTTTCGGAAAAAAAAACTTAGCTGTATGTGATTAGAGAGGCTATTTGAATTAAAATGGTCAGGAAAGTCTCCGAGGAAGTAACTTTGCAACAGAATCTAAATGCACTTGGGGAGTGAGATATGTAATGTCTGAGAGATAATTAATTCATTCACTCAAGAAATATACTGTGTGGGGTACATGAAAGGAGTCCCTGGTGGTGTAATCGGTTAAGTGCTCGACTACTAACTTAAACTACCACTTGTCTGTCAATTTGTCACACTGTGGTGGCTTGCATGTTGCTGTGATGCTGGAAGCTATGCTGTCGGTATTTCAAATACCAGCAGGGTCACCCATGGTGGACAGGTTTCAGCAGAGCTTCCAGACTAAGAGAGATGAGGAAGAAGGATATGGTAGTCTACTTGTGAAAAAATTGTCCAGTGAAAACTTTATGAATAACAATGGAATATTGTCTGATATAGTGCTGGAAGATGAGCCCCCTCAGGTTGGAAGGCACTAAAAATACGACTGGGAAGAGCTACCTCTTCAAAGTAGAGTGGATATTAATGATGTGGATGGAGTCAAGCTTTTGGGACCTTTGTTTGCTGATGTGGCACAACTCAAAATGAGAAGAAACAGCTGCAAACATCCATTAATAATCAGAACATGGAATATATGAGGTATCAATCTAGGAAAACTAGAAGTCGTCAAAAACTAAATGGAATGCATAAAGATCAATATCCTAGGCATTAGTGAGCTGAAATGGACTGATATTGGCCATTTTGAATCAGTCATATGGTCTACTATGCTGGGAATGACAAATTAGAGAGGAATGGCGTTGCATTCATTGTTAAAAAGAGCATTTCAAGATCTGTCCTAGAAGAGCACAAAAGACCCTGCGTAATTTCCACTCTATCTTTTTCTATTAGCATTTAGTAAACAGTAACATTTGTTGGACCAATGAAGATCCTCCTGGCTGTGGTTGCTGGGGCCTGTACCAATGATTGTTGGGGAGGATCGTTCAGGATTTGGAATCACAGTAATTTAGCAGTTTTTAGTCAATCTGTGAAAAGGTGAAGCTTCAATTATTTTACTCATTTGTTATTTGTAATGTACTGATGATTCTGTAACATTCCTTGGACTCAGACAGACATGGCTCTGGCAGCATGCTTGTCTTTTTCCCACTTTTTGGAGATACACTAAATAAAACTTTTCTTTCGGCTTAAAAAAAAAAAAAAGATTTATCCTGAAGTACAATGCTGTCAGTGATAGTATACTATATACTATCCGTATACCCACAAGGAAGACCAGTTAATACGACCATTATTCAAATTTATGCACCAACTAAGGCCAATGATGAAGAAATTGAAGATTTTTACCAACTTCTGCAGTTTGAAATTGATCAAGATGTATTGATAATTACTGATGATTGGAATGCGAAGGTTGGAAACGAAGAAGGATCAGTAGTTGGAAAATATGGCCTTGGTGATAGAAATAACACTGGAGAACGCATGATAGAAGTTTGCAAGACCAGCAACTTCTTCACTGAAAATACCTTTTTACAACAACACAGTGGCTATACACTTGGACCGCACCAGTTGGAATACATGGGAATCAAACTGACTACATCTGTGGAAAGAGACTGTGGAAAAGATCAATATCATCAGTCAGAACAAGGCCAGGGGCCGACTGTGGAACAGATCATCAAATTGCTCATATGTAAGTTCAAGTTGAAGTTGAAGAAAATTAGAATAAGTCCATGGGAGCCAAAATAAGACCTTGAATACATCCCATCTGAATTTAGAGACCATCTCAAGAATAGATTTGATGCATTGAACACAATGACCGAAAAGCAGATGAGTTATGCAACGACGTCAAGGACATCATGCATGAAAAAAGCAAGAGGTCATTAAAAAGACAAGAAAGAAGAAAAGACCAAAATAGATGTCACAAGAGACACTGACAATTGCTCTTGAATGTAGAGTAGTTAAAGTGAATGGAAGAAAGGATGAAGTAAAAGAGCTGAAAAGAAGATTCCAAATGGCAGCTCAAGAAGAAAAAGTAAAGTATTTTAATGAAATGTGCAAAAACCTGGAGCTAGAAAACCCAAAGGGAAGAACACACTCAGCATTTCTCAAGTTGAAAGAACTGAAGAAAAAATTCAAGCCTTGCAATACTGAAGCATGCTATGGGGAAAATATTAAATGATGCAGGAAGCATCAAAAGCAGATGAAAGGAATACACAGAGTTACTGTACCAAAAAGAATTGGTCGACATTCAACCATTTCAGAAGGTAGTATATGATCAAGAACCAATGGTACTGAAGGAAGAGGACCAAGTTGCACTGAAACCATTGGCAAAAAACAAGACTCCAGGAATTGACAGAATACCAATTGAGATGTTTCAACAAATGGATGCAGCACTGGAGGTGCTCACTGGCCTATGCAAAGAAATTTGGAAGACAGCTACCTGGCCAACCGACTGGAAGAGATCTATATTTGTACCCATTCCAAAGAAAGGTGATCCAACAGAATGCTGACATTACAGGACAATATCATTAATATCGCACACAAGTGAAATTTTGCTGAAGATCATTAAAAAGCAGTTACAGCAGTACATCGACTGGGAACCGCCAGAAATTCAAGCTGGATTCAGAAGAGGATGTGGTACAGGAGATATCATTGCTGATTTCAGATGGCTCTGGGCTTAAAGCAGAGAATACCAGAAAGATGTTTACCTATGTTTTATTGACTATGCAAAGGCATTCAACAGTGTGGGTCATAACAAATTATGGATAACATTGCAAAGAATGGGAATTCCAGAACACTTGATTGTGTTCATGAGGAACCTGTACTTAGACCAAGAGGCAGTCATTCCAACAGAACACAGGGATACTCCGTGGTTTAAAGTTAGGAAAGGTGTGCATTAGGGTTGTATCCTTTCACCATACTTATTCAATCTGTATGTTGAGCAAATAATCCGAGAAGCTGGACTATATGAAGAAGAATGGGGCATCAGGATTGGAGAAAGACTCATTAACAACCTGCAGTATGCAAATGACACAACCATGCCTGCTAAAAGTGAAGAGGACTTGAAGAACTTACTGATGAAGATCAAAGACCACAGCCTTCAGTATGGATTACACCACAACATAAGGAAAACAAAAATCCTCACAAGTGGACCAATAAGCAACGTCATGATAAATGGAGAAAAAATTGACGTTGTCAAGGATTTCATTTTACTTGGATCCACAATCAACGCCCATGGAAGCAGCAGCCAAAAAAATCAAATGAAGTATTGCATTGGACAGATCTGCTGCAAAAGATCTTAAAGTGTTGAATTATGGTGTTGGCGAAGTATATTGAATATATCATGGACTGCCAAAAGAATGAACAAATCTGTCTTGGAAGAAGTACAACCAGAATGCTCCTTAGAAGCAAGGAAGTGAGACTACGTCTCACATACTTTGGACATGTTATCAGGAGGGATCAGTCCCTGGAGAAGGACATCATGCTTGGTAAAGTAGAAGGTCAGTGAAAAAGAGGAAGACCGTCAAAGAGATGGACTGACAGTGACTGCAACAATGGACTCAAGCATAACGATTGTGAGGATGGCGCAGGACCGGGTAGTTGTTCGTTCTGTTGTACGTAACGTCGCTATGAGTCAGAACCGACTTCACAGCACCTAATAACAACATAAGGGATAAAGCAGCTGAGCTCTTTTGAGGGTTTGAAAAGGCTTCAGAGAGAGTTGTGAGTCACAGAAGGGATGCTTTCTTTTGCTTCTTGGGGCAGGCTATAGTGTTCATTCATTTCAGCAAATGTCTTCATGGAGGCAGCTGCCCAGGGCTCTCCTGCCAGCCTCAGCGGTCCCTCCTTAAGGCCACTGTTGCATTTCCACATCATGCCGTTTACCCAGTTTCAATCCTTCAGGTTCCTGGACAGTGATATTAGTGGCAGCAACAGCAGGGTGGTGACTGCTGATCCCTGAGGGGAGTGGGCTTCCTCGCCTGAGGGGAGTGGGCTTCCTCACCTCAGGCACTGCTTTCAGCAGGCCTGTGTGTAACCGGCCTCTCCCTGCTAGCTAGCAGATCTTCCGGCACAGACCTTCAGCGTTTGCATTGATTGTCAAAGATGAATTACCTTCTGCTTTGACTTTAAATTAACTGGGGCAGTTCTAACCTAGAGAGAATGGGGAGCTAGAAGAATGGAATTGATTCTAAGCTTATTTCCATTTTGAAAGGCAGTAGGAAAAAGTAATGGGACTAAGGGAGGGGTGTGGTCTATGAACTGTGAAGTAACAAGAAGGAATTGGCTATAGAACTGAGGGTTTGCATGAGAAATAAAAATTCCTAGGAAGTACTGCTTTTGTGCTGTAGCTCTTGTGGACAAAATACAGTTTAAGGCATAAATATCTACAATGTCTTTGTTTGACAGACGCTATCCAAACATCTCAGGAGGAATTTTAATATTAGTGATTTTTGTTTTCTGGCTATGTGTGTTCACACAATGTCAACTGCCAAATGGTGAGATTAAAAGCTGGCCTGGTGACTTAAAGCTCAGCATGACTAAAACTGAATGCATCTCTGCCCACAAAACTGCTCTTCTACCTATATTCCTGAGCTCAGTTACTGGCTCACCTATCCTTACCGTGTTAGTCAAGATAGTTGCCTGAGCCCTTACGGAAATCTCTAATTCTCTTACTTCCCACAGCTAATCTCTTACCAATATCTGCTGGTTTTTCATTCTAAATACCTCTCATCGATTTTGGGGGTGGGGGGTGGGGGGTGGGGAAGGAAAGAAAGAAAAAGAAAAGCCATTCCTGACATATGGGAATTGGCCTTGATGTTACTACAGGCTAATGTGGCACTCTCAGCAAGGCTGTGCTGTTCTGCTGGACGTAACAGTCTCACAGAACATCAACATCAGGCAAGGTGACTCTGAGACCATGATAAAGTGAGACAAAAACAAAAACACTGTGATGCTTACAAAATACCAAACACCCTCTCCCTGGCTAAAATGAGTGACTGTGTCTGTACCAATTACAGCTTTCTCTCCACTCCAGTCTGCCCTCCCTGTAGATGACTCCCTGGGATGCCCAACTATAGAATTGCCCCCGCTTTCTGATAGCATTCAATATAGAATGAACCTGTGTTGCCTTAGACTCTCCCAAAAATTACCCAATCAAAGCCCAAATCCTACAATAGGTAGAGTGAACCCCCTCTTACTGAGACTTTCCATGGTTCCCCAAGATGTGTGCTCTCCTTTGCTACAAAGAGTACTAAACCCAACGGGCTCAACTGCAAGTGTTTTCCTGGTGGTTTTTGACAGGAGGGTATTAACACCATCATCTTCTCTCCATTTCTGGTTGAACCCTTTTCCTTACCATCATCAGCCTATAATGCTGCATCAATAATTTCATGTGTGTTTTTCTTGGTTTCAGTGTCTTCCTCTCCGATTCTTCTCTCAGGCTGCCATGAGAATGCTTTCCTTCACCAGTGAAATATATCTGGATCTTCACAGGAGCACGACACTTTTTTGTTTCTAAAAAATGGGACATAAAATATGACAGATAGATAACAATGGCCTGAGAAGGACACCATATCATTGCTGTGGTATTATTACCAAAAGTGCAGAACCTCATTCCAATCATAAAAAAATCAGATGAATCCAAATTGAGGGGCATTCTACATAATAACTGATCAATTCTCTTCTAAAGTGTCAAAGTCACCAAAGGCAAGGAAAGATTGAAGAGCTGTCACAAGTTGGATGAGACTAAGGAGAAATACAGGGTCGCTATGAGTTGGAACCAGCTCGACGACACCTAACAACAAGGAGAAATAACAGCTAAATGCATAGGGGATCCTGGATAGAATCCTAAAACAGAGAAAGGACATTAATGGAAAGACTGATGAAATTAAAATAAGGTCTGTAGCTTATCTTAATTTCCTGGCCCTGGGTATACAAAACTCTATGTACTATCTTACAACTTTATTGTAATTCTAAAATTAGTTCAAAATAAAAAGTAAATAAAAAGGGCAGAGATTTTTTTTAAAACTGAGAAACACTGATCTGGAATATGAATTAATCAAATAACTTCTTTGTTTAAAACCATGCAGTTGAAGTACTGGCATAACTATTCTATGCTCTTTCACTTAGAATTTACTTTGGATAACACACCGGAGCTTTTTGAGGTGTCCACTGTCCGTGCTGGCCTTGTGCTCAGTCCAGTATTCTCCAGTAATGCTGACCACACCCAAGTGGATTTATATGACTCCATTCATTCATTAGCTCCTCTCTAATATTTTCCTTCTTGTCCACAGGCAGTATCATTCCTGAGTCACTCCCTCCACCGTGCTCCCAAAGCATAGCGCCGGGAACTGAGGAAGGAGAGGAGAGGATGGCTGTGGTTGTTGTTAGGTGTTGTTGAGTTGATTCTGACTCATAGCAACCCTATGTACAACAGAATGAAACAGTGCCCGGTCCTGTGCCATCCTCACAATCATTGCTGTGTTTCAGTCCATTGTTGCAGCCACTATGTCAATCCATCTGGTTGAGGGTCTTCCTCTTTTCTGATGACCCTCTACTTTACCGAGCACAATATCTTTCTCCAGGTACTGGTCCCTCCTGATAACATGTCCAAAGTATGTGAGACGAAGTCTCACCATCCTGCCTTCTAAGGGGCATTCTGGCTGTACTTCTTCCAAGACAGATTTGTCTGTTCTTCTGGTAGTGCACGGTATATTCAATATTCTTCACCAACACCATGATTCAAATGCATCAATTCTTCAACAATCTTCGTTATTCATTGTCCAGCTTTCACATGCATATGAGGCAATTGAAGATATCATGGCTTGGTCAGGCGCACCTTAGTCCTCAAAGTGACATCTTTGCTTTATAGCACTTTCAAGAGGTCTTTTTGCAGCAGATTTGCCCAATGCAATACGTCGTATGATTTCTTGACTGCTGCTTCCGTGGGTTTTGATTGAGGATCCAAGTAAAATGAAATCCTTGACAACTTCAGTTTTTTCTCCATTTATCATGATGTGGCTTATTGTTCCAGTTGTGAGGACTTTTGTTTTCTTTATGTTGAAGTGTAATCCATACTGAAGGCTGTGGTCTTTGATCTTCATCAGTAAGTGCTTCAAGTCCAGTTTGCTTTCAGCAAGCAAGGTTGTGTCATCTGTATATCGCATGTTGTTAATGAATCTTCCTCCAATCCTGATGTCCCATTCTTCTACATATAGTCCAGCTTCTCAGATTATTTGCTTAGCATACAGATTGAATAAGTATGTTGAAAGGATACAACCCTTACCACACCTTTTCTGATTTTAAACTGCTCAGTATCCCCTTTTCCTGTTCAAACAACTGCCTCTTGGTCAATGTACAGGTTCCTCATGAGCACAGTTAAGTGTTCTGGAATTCCCATTCTTTGCAATGTGAGATGTAAATATATTTAAACATATGCCCAAAGAAAGTTTCCACTCCTTTTTAATGTTTTTTATCTGAAACGATGAGAAAAGAAAATCTTATATCTGGAATTTTTTCCATCTCTTTTTTCATGTTCATGAAAATGCTGAATGTCTGTTCTTACCTGAGAAAAAATTTTTCTGACTTCAGCAGGGTAGCAGCTTGAAACACCAGGATAATTAATGAAAAAAAAAAATTATAGATCAATTCACTTATATATGACCAGATTAATAATTTTTACCTGTAAAGTCTGGGTTTGTAATCTCAGGACATCCCACTGATTTTAATGGTGATCTCTGGTTTCCCCAAGGTATGCTACTTGGCAAAGAAGAGTCATTAAAAGGAGATAATCCTAAAATAGCTGTAAGGGTTCTAGTGAGTAAATGTCCCATTCAAATATTACATTTATTTGAATGTGTTTTATGAAGACATCACACTAATATTTTTTCCCCTGTTCTCAAGAAAGGCAAGGACATTTTATGAGATTTGATACCTTCTCGTTAAATAAGGCTGTTGTCTTACACCTCCTTCCCCGCCCTCACCCCCACATATACACATAAACATTTATGTGACATCAGAAAGGAGTTGTAACTTAGAAGATATAAACAGTGGTGTGCTGGAGCTGGCCCATAATGACTTATGTTAAATTTTCAGAAAAGTTGTGAGCCAACTGTCAAGCACAGCCCTTATTAATAATTAAATTATATTAAAATGAAAATAATAAATACTCAAATCTCATCACTTACTAATTTTTTTTTATTAGTGGTTAAGAGCTCAGCTGCTAACCAAAAGGTTGGCAGTTCAAGTCTACCAGCTGCTCCTTGGAAACCCTACGGGGCAGTTCTACTCTGTCCTATAGGGTCACTATGAGTCAGAATCAACTTGATGGCAATGGGTTTTTTTTTTGTTTTTTTTTTATATTCTTAAGGTATTTACATAAATTCTATCTCTATGGCAAATACACTACACTATACTATTGTGCATCTTTTCCCAGCTCTGCATTCGGTGACAACATGTTGGTAGCTTGAAATTGGCATGGTGGGATTATTTACACCAGGGTAATTGGCAAACAATATAAATGAGGGCTTTTTCCCTTTGAGAGCCAGTTGTTAAAAAATTTACCATATACATATATATGTGTGTGTGTGGGTGTTGTGTATGTGTGTACCTCCTTTAGAGAGATTGATTTTATGTTTTCATATTGGGATAATAAATTATTTATTCAAATATTGGGAATTCTGCACAGGTGAGTGGGATCAGATTCTCATCACACATCTTCCCTTTAAAGGCATTGTACTTTTCAAGGCATCTCATAATTTTCTCTGGATCTTTCTTTTCATCACATACCTATTTTGTAATCTAGTATGCACTCCTTTTCCTATATTCCCATGAGTACCACCTTATTCCAAGATTACATCATCTCAAACCTGCATTTCTACAAATGCGTTGAGCTGATTCCACTGCCTTCTTCACCCAATCAATGTCGTGATACTCGTTCCTGCAATTTGTTTCCTTAAACTCAACTTTCATTGTGTCATTCCCCTGCTCCAGAACCTACAAGGCCTCCCTATTGTCATCCACAGGGACTTTCAAAAGGTGATGGTAGCATAGCCCCCTCCTCAAGTTTACCCATCATATGGTAAAATATTTGGCTGTACCTTTATTTCTGAGGTTGTTGGGAAACTGATAGATCGTGATGATGTTCCCTTTAGCTTTAGAGAAGTAAGAGATGCCTGTGTCTTCTGATGAGCAGAACAGGCCATGAATGTAATTAACAATCTCTTTTTAAAACTTCTTGTTCATCTTTATGGGAAAGATAGTAGAGCTGACTGGCGGCCACCAATGTTGATAGAAGTACATATCTCTGCTTTTGAGGCTTACTGGTATAATTTTCTTATTACCATTCATCTCCATTCCAGCACTTTAAGTGAACAGTTCTTCAGTGCCCAAATTAATTGAGAATCCACTGACTATTGTGGCAAATCTAAGTTTCTCTGTTTGCCTTTCAGGGCTTTCCAAATCTCCCTGCATGGCTTTAGGCAAATTACTTAACTTTCTGTTATCTCAGTTTTCTAATCCCAAAAACAAACCTCCAAAATTTAGCATTCAGTGGTTTTATAACCTGAACCTACCCTACTCATCGAACTTTCTCTTACATAATTCTTCATCTCTCTGCTTCTGACAACCCAGATCCTACCTCCCTTTATGCTATTATCATGCTAACTTCCACAAAGGTATCTTGGCTGATGAGATTTTCTACTATTTACATAACTATTCCTCTACATGTCATAACCACTTTTCAAGTATAACTCCTATCTTTAATATACACAGAACTCTTATAAATGAATATTAACTAAATGGACCCTGTTATGGATTGAATTATATCTCCCAATAATATGTGTTGTTAATTCTAACCTCTTTGCCCGTAGTTATAATCCCATTTGGGAATGGGTTTCCCTTTTTTATGTTAATGAGACAGTATTAGTGCAGGATGTGTCTTGAGCCAATTTCTTTTGAGATATAAAAGAGATTAAACAAGAAAGCAGAGATGGGCTAACCGAGATGCCAAGGCACATGGACATCTCCGAGGAACGAGGAAGCAGATTTTGAAGAGTCAAGGTCCTTTGTCCGGATCCAACAGAGAGAGAAAGCCTTCTCCTAGAGCTGGCACTCTGAATTCGGACTTTTAGCCTCCTAAACTGTGAGAAAGTAAATTTCTGTTTATTAAAGCCATCCACTTGGGTAGTTCTGTTACAGCAGCACTAGATAACTAAGACAGAATTTGGTACCAGAAGAGTAGGGTGCTGCTCTAACAGATGCCGAAAATGTGGAGGCAGTTGTGGAATTGGGTAATGGGTAGAGGCTGGAAGAGTTTTAAGGTGCCTGATAGTAAAAGCCTAGATTGCCTTGAAGAGACTATTGGTAGAATTATGGATGTCAAAGGCAATGCTGGTGAGGGCTCAGAAGGAAGTAAGGAGAGCTATAGAGAAACCCTCTATCATCTTAGAGAATACAGATGGCACCAGCAAAGAATGTTGCTAGAAATGTGGACGTTAAATGTGCTTCTGGTGAAGTGTTAAAAGAAAATGATGAACATATGATTGGATAATGGAGAAAGGGTTATGCTTTTTATGTAGTGGCAAAGAACTTGTCTGAATTATGTTCAAATGCTTGGTGGAAGTTAGAACTTGTAAGTGATGAATTTGGATATCTGGCTAATGAGATTTCGTTATTGAGCTTCTTTCTGAAGGTTCTGTTCTTCACTGAAAGTGGTGGGTTGAAGTCTCCTACTATTATTGTGGAGCTGTCTCTCTCTCTTTTCAATGCTGTTAGAGATTGTTTTATGTACTTTGGAGCCCTGTTGTTGGGTGCGTAAATATTTATTATGGTTATGTCCTCCTGGTGTATTGACCCTTTAATCATTATATAGTGTCCTTCCTTATCCTTTGTGGTGGATTTTACTTTAAAGTCTATTTTGTCAGAGATTAATATTGCCACTCCTACTCTTTTTTGAGCATTGTTTCCTTGATATATTTTTTTCCATCCTTTAAGTTTTAGTTTGTTTGTGTCTTTAAGTCTAAGATGTGTCTCTTGCAGGCAGCATATAGACCGATCATGTTTTTTAATCCATTCTGCCACTCTCTCTTTATTGGTGCATTTAGTCCATTTATATTCAGCGTAATTATTGATAGGTATGTGTTTAGTGCTGCATTTGGATGTCTTTTTGTGTGTGTTTTTGACTGTTTCTTTGTTCCACTTTATTTTCTGTACTGAGTCATTTTTCTTTAGGTATTTTCTTTTCATCTTTTTCATTGTTGTTGATTTTGTATTTGCTGAGTATGTTTTTCTTGTTTTTTATGTTGATGTGTAGGATTGTTAGTTTCTTTTGTGGTTACCTTAATATTTACCCCTATTTTTCTAAGTTTTATTTCTTTATATTGCCTTGACTTCCTCTCCATATGAAAGATCTATGACTACATTTTTTAGTCCATCTTTTTTGTTTTAATATTGTCATCTTTTTCATATTGCATCTCTGTCTCCCTATTTTCAGTGTTTTAGCTTTGATTTATTTTTGTAACTTCCCTATCTGGGTTGATATCTGGTTGCTCTGTCCTGTGTTCTAGTCTTGGGTTTTTATCTGATGTTATTGATTTTCTAACTGGAGGATTCCCTTTAGTATTTCTTATAATTTTGGTTTGGTTTTTGCAAATTCCCTAAACTTCTGTTTATCTGGAAACATCCTAATTTCACCATCATATCTGAGAGACAGTTTTGCTGGATATATAATTCTTGGCTGGCAATTTTTTTCCTTGAAGCCTTTATATATGTCATCGCATTGCCTTCTTGCCTGCATGGTTTCTGCTGAATAGGCTGAGCTTAGTCTTATTGACTCTCCTTTGTAGAAGACTTTTCGTTTATCCTTAGCTGCTCTTAAAGTTCTCTCTTTATCTTCGGTTTTGACAAGTTTGATTACAATATGTCTTGGTGACTTTCTTTTGGAATCTACTTTATGTGGGGTTTGATGAGCATCTTGGATAGGTATCTTCTCATCTTTCACCATATCAGGGAAATTTTCTGCCAACAAATCTTCAACAATTCTCTCTGTATTTTCTGTTATCCTCCCCTGTTCTGGTACCCCAATCACTTGTAGGTTATTCCTCTTGATAGAGGCCCACATAATTCTTAGGGTTTCTTTGTTTTTTAAAATCCTTTTATCTGATTTTTCCTCAAATAAGTTGGTGTCAAGTGCTTTATCTTCAATCTCACTCATTCTGACTTCCATTGCCTCAATTCTGCTCCTGTGAGTTTTCTATTGAGTTGTCTAATTCTGAAATTTTATTGTTAATCTTCTGGATTTCTGATTGCTATCTCTCTATGGATTCTTGTAGCCTGTTAAATTTGTCATTATGCTCTTCTCTAATCTTCTTAAGTTCCTCTGTTGTTTTGTTTGTGTGTTCCTTGGCTTGTTCTGCATTTTGCATGATCTCCTTCCTGATCTGTTGAAGAGTTCTGTGTATTAATCTTTCGTATTCTACCTCTGGTAATTCCAAGAAGTTTTCTTTCTCTGGAAAATTTCTTGATTCTTTGTTTTGGGAGCTTGCTGAAGCCATCATGGTCTGCACCTTTATGTGATTGGATATAGACTGTTGCCTCCAAGTCATCAATAAGTTATTATATTTATTTATTTTATGTTTGCTTACTGTGTCCTAGCTTCTTGTTTTGTTTTGATATGCCCAAATAGGCTGCTCATGTGAGCTACTTTGATTATTGGTGCCTTTGAAACTCTAACGTCTTGTCACCAGGTGGTTAGATCTGTTACTAGGTATGTGAGCCCAGGAGTCTGTTTACTTTTCTTGAATGGATTCAGCTCAGGTGTCCAGGTAGTTGGTCACCAAGTGTGTGATGCAGGCTCTCACCTACCGTCCTGGACAAGCAAGAGTGGTTGGTGTAGGCACAGGTATCTGGCTGCAGTAGGGGGTCACGTGTGGAGCAAGGCAGGGGGCTGACAGCTGCCCCTGAGTGTCTGGGAGGAAAGCATGTCCCTGTTCCCTAGAGCACATAGGTGGGTGGGTTCTGCAGCCAGACTACGAGCACCCAATGCTGTTGGCTGTACGGAGTGGGAGGCATCACTTATTCTTGGACCCCTGTTGCAGGTGGCTAGGTGGTGTGGGTGGAGCCACCCATCCTTAGGCCCCTGATGTGGGTAGGTGAGGACCCTGCTTAATGGGAAGAGCAGTGTTGAATGTCACAAACCTGCCACCTCACCATATAGCTGATACAGTTGAAGTTAGGCTTCAGGTATATACCCTGGTGTACTGTGTTAATGAGGGCCTACACTGTTGAAATAGGTCCACACAAGTCTATGCAGGGGTGAAAGGCATTCAAAGTCCATGGACCCCTTATGCCTGTGCCTAGGCAAGGAGCTGTGCCTACCCTGAGTTCCTGGCTTAGGGGAGCTGGTAGATTATTTTTTCTTGTTTGGTAATTTGTTCCCTCTCCAAAGCCAGGAGAATGGCCCAGGGTGAGAGATGGGTCCTATTTCTGGCCCAGGGGATTCGGCAATTGCTGAAGCTGGCCCAGGACCCGGTGCAGAGCGGGGAGAGGGTAGGTAAATGGGAGAGAGTTTCTTCCCAAACAGGGTGGTTTTTGATTGGCGTGGTAGATCAGATGCAAGTACTTGTCTTTTGCTGACTGAGTGCCGCTTTTTACGTTCTGGATGCCCAAGTGGACTCTCTGCCACTGGGTCTCTCCCAATGTGGAAAATGCCTCCTGAGCACCACTGCTTGCCTCACGGAGCATACCAGTCAAACCGGACTTAGGTTCCCGCTGGGTCAGGTGTGGCAACTCCTTGCTGCTTCCGAACCTTCTCTCCCTCCCCCTGCCACTCGGTCCGATTCCTCAACTTTGCCTTTGATGTTCAGGACTCCTAGATTGTCTTATATAATCGATTCACTTGTTTTTTTGGGTCTTTGTTGTAAGAGGAACCACAGGAAAGGTCTGACTACTCCGCCATCTTGGCCCCGCCTCTGGCTAATGAGATTTCTAAGTAAGATTTTAAAGGGGTCATGTGGTTTCTCCTTGCCGCTTATAGTAAAATGTGAGAGGAAAGATATGGATTTAAAAATAAACTGTGTAAAATGAAAACAGAACTTAAAGATTTGGAAAATTCTGCTGTACAAACTAAGGACACGTAGCGTAGAATGTTCACCAAGGATGTGGCTACACAATCTTTTGTTAAAGAGATTAAGCCTATGACTGATGAATCTAACCAACTACCACAGCAGAAAATCCATCAGCTTAGATTGAAGGGGACAGAGAAAGAACCAAAGGAAAGAAAGCTGTCTGCCTCTTGGAATTCTACAGGCAGGAAAGAGGCCAAAGGGGCTACATCTGTTGTCCTCCAAGAAAACAAAAGGACTATCTGGAGCAACTTGGAGATCAGCAGAACTGTTTGAAGGAGTATGGGAAGCAGGGCCTTCTTGGTTTCAAAGGGTGGGGCCACAGCCTCCTAAGTTTCCAAGAGTCAGATCTTCACAACTCTGTTCTGGAGTGTGGGGCTGCTGTTAAGGTGTGGCAAAGGGATGAGGCCACTGCCCAAAGCGGAGGGGTTAGGGTTGCCATGCTCAAACAGCAGAAGAACAGGGCCTGCTGGGGCCGAGGGGGTGGGGTCACCACTCAGATGGACTAGGAAAATGGGGTGGCCTAAAGCCAAGGGGGCTGAGTTGCCGTCCCAGAGGACCTGGAAGGTGGAGCTGAAGCCCAGGGCCAAGGGGCCTCCACCCAGAATCCAGAGGGTGTAGCAACACCCACAGTTTGGAGGGCAGGGTCATTGCCCAGATGGTCTGAGAACAGAGGAGTAGTTTCAAGTCTTGAGAACCAATGTAATTTGTTCTGCTTGGTTTTCAACTTGCTTGGTGGCTGTTATCCTTTCTTTCCCCCCAGTTTCTCTCATTTGTAATGGAAACGTATATCTTGTGCCTGTTCCATCATTGTTCTTTGGAAGCCCATAACTTGTATTCTAGAATCACAGGTTCACAGATGAAGAGGAATTTTGCTCCAGGATGGAATATGCCTAAAGTCTCACCCGTATTTGATTTAGATGATTCAGAAGATAAAATTTTGGACTTGGAGTTGATTTAAGACTTTTAGGATGATATGATGGGGTGAATGTGTTTTGCATGTGGCAAGGACATTAATTTTGGGGTGCCAAAGGGTGAAATGTTATGAATTGAATTATGTCCCCCAAAATATGTGTTGTAAATCCTAACCTCTATGCTTGTGGTTATAATCCCATTTGGAAATGGGTTGTCTTTGCTATGTAAATGAGACAGAGTTAGTGTAGTGTATGTCTCAAGCCAGTTTCGCTTGAGATATAAAAGAGATTAAACAAGAAAGTAGAGACGGGGTAAAAAAAAGTGCCAAGATACATGGATATCTCCAAGGAACTAGGAAGCAGAAGCTGAAAAGACCTTCCTCCAGCGTTGACAGAGAGAGAAAGGCTTCCCCTAGAGCTGGCACTCTCATTCGAACTTCTAGCCTCCTAAACTGTGAGAAAGTAAATTTCTGCTTATTAAAGCCATCCACTTCTGGTGTTTCTGTTATAGCAGCAATAGGTAACTAAGATGAAAACCAAAAACCAAACTCATTGCCGTCGAGTCGATTCCAACTCGTAGTGATTCTATAGGACAAAGTAGAACTGCCTCATAGGGTTTTCAAGGAGTGGTTGGTGGATTCGAACTGCTGATCTTTTCGTTAGTAGGCGAATGCTTAACCACTGTGCCACCAGGGCTCCAGATAACTAATGAGAGACCCGCTATGTAATATGGGTAAATGATGTAGACACGCAGTTCACAAAAAGGATTATAAAGGCCAATAAACATAAGACAATATGTTCAGCATCACTAAGTTAAAAAACTGGAAATAAACATTAAGTGTAATTTTTGACTTCCAGAATGGCAAAGATTTCAATGAATACGAACCCAGGATAAAATTTGGTTGAATTCCGTAGGAGGCCATGACAGGACATAAACAAAGAGATACTAACACACAGCAACAAAGACCAAGGGGGAAAAGAACCATCTCAGTGGAAGAAGCTTGGACAGAGAACAATCAAGGAGTATACAACATACTACCTTTTATGCTAAGATGCTACATAACCTCTACAACACAGAAACAATACAGGGAGAAAGGAAGGAGAAGGCTGAGCATTAAACTGGATATCAAACTGAGTTGGTTTGAATTAACAATATTAAGTTCTCTTATACCAAGAGGAAGTAGGGGCAGGAAAGCTAAATTTTATATATATGTATGTATATGTGTGTGTGTGTGTTTGTGTATAAATTCAATATATATACGTGTGTATGCATACACACATATACACATACATACAAACTGTCTTCATCATAAAATCAACAACTATTTAACAAGGAAAAGTAGCCAAATGGAAATGTAGCACTCTATAAATAAGCAGATCAGTAACTAATATAATCATGGTAGGTATTAGACTGAGCAATATGAAATTGTCAATATTTGAGCATTTAGTCTCCCAAAATGGCAATTTCTTACAGATTAGTATACATGGAAGGAAGGAAGACTTGCCAACCTCACTGAACAGAATTAGAGACATTGATTTTGCCACATGTACTTGTGGGAAAACTTGGTACATGCTAAAAAGCCCAAATCTTTTTTCTACTCTCTTTAAATTTCTCTATGTGGTCAGCTAGAAGGTGGCAAGATTTTAGATGTGAAATTTAGGAAAAAATGGAAAGAATTCTTAGACCTAAAGAGTCCTGATTGGCGATTGTATACAAGAAGTGATTGCCCTTGCCCCAGCTACATGGGGGAGACTGATGACACAATGCCTTTCAATGGTTCCATATTGTCTATAAGGTAAATTCTCAGTTCTAATGGAAGGCATATAAGCCTGCCTTCACTCCAGCCCCATTTCCTACTGCTCCCAACCCCACTGTGTCAGAGATGGTCATTGACCCACAAAAATTAGTGCTACTCTTTCGACTGTAGAGTTGCTCTGGGAAATGACTCCCAGCCAGAGACCACATTTCTCAGTGCGTCTAGATGGACCGTGTAAGTGGATCTGGCCAATGAAATGGGAGCGGAGTGGTGTGTGACAGTTCTGCACGGAAAAGCTAATAGTATCTTCTCTTTCTTCCCCCAGTCTACTGGCTAGATATCGCCAGGATGACGCTGAAGCCACAAGACCAAATCAAACGAGGCCCCTGAGTCACCATTTGGAGGAAAGCTACCCTGGAGTGTCACCAGACCAAGATCTTCTACACTGAACTTGGCACAAGTGAGAAATAAACTTTCATTTTGTTAGTCCCTGATATTTGGGGGTTGTTTGTTACAGTGGCATAACCTAGCCCGCATTAATACTCCTACCCTTTAATATTCAGAATTACTGCCTGTTCCCTCAACTTATCAAGTTGTTTTCACTTGGCCTTGTTTTGTAATCTCTGTTCTGTCTACCAAGAATACCTTTTCTCTTTTCTACCTGACATACTACCAAGGCTCAGATTACTGTTGTTGTTATCTGCCGTTGAGTTGGCCCCTGACTCATGGCAACCCCATGCACAATAGGATGCATAAAGTTTCAATTGGCTAATTTTTTGGAATTAGATCACCAGGACTTTCTTCCTAGTCTTTCTTAGTCTGGAAGCTCTGCTGAAACCTGTTTAGCATCACAACATACAATCCTCCAGTGACAGACAACGGTGGTTCGGCTTGAGGTGTATTGGCTGGGAAGTGACCCCAGATCTCCCTCATGGAAGATGAGAATTCTACCACTGAACCACTACAGACTTCTAGACTCAGATTAACTGACACCTATACTGTGAGCCTTTCTCTGACTTCTATGGGCTGTTTGCTACCACGTTTCCTCATTCCATAGTCTCTACAAAACCATGTTGACATAGTTATTTTCTCAAGAAATTGTGAGCTCTTACAGGGAAAATGTTAGCCCAAGAGACAAAAGGGCCACATAAAACAAAGACTCCATCAGCCTGAGACCGGAAGAACTAGATGGTGCCCAGCTACCACCAATGACTGCCCTGACAGGGAATACAACAGAGAGTCATTGATGGAGCAGGAGAAAAGTGGGGTGCAGAACTCAAATTCTAGTAAAAAGACCAGACTTAATGGTTTGACTGAGACTGAAGGGACCCTGGAAGACATGGCCCTTGAGCTCTCTGTTAACCCAGAACTAAAACCATCCCGAAGCCAGCTCTTCAGACAAAGATGAGACTGGACTATAAAACATAAAATAATACCCATGAAGAGTGTGCTTCTTAGTTCAAGTAGATACACGAGACTAAACGGGCAGTTCCTGTCCAGAGGCGGAATGAGAAGGCAGAAAGGGATAGGAGCTGGTTGAATGGACACAAGAAACCTGGGGTGGGAAGGGGGAGTGTGCTGTCATATTATAGGGATTGAAACTAGGGTCCCATAACAATATGTGTATGAATTTTTGTATGAGAAATTAACTTGAGCTGTAAACTTTCACCTAAAGCACGATTAAAAAAAAAAAGAAAGAAATTGTGAGCTCTTTAAATGCAGGCACTACGTCTTATTCTTTATGTCCAGAGCACTTAAACGGTGCTGGGCGTATGGTAAATTCTCAGTACATGGATTTCAGATTAACCCACTGCAGTTGAGTCGATTTTGACTCATAGCGATCCTATAGGACAGAATAGAACTGCCCCATAGGGTTTCCAAGGCTATAATCTTGACGGAAACAGATTGCCACATATTTCTCCCGTGGAGCAGCTGGTGGGTTAGAATGGCTGACATTTCAGTTAGCAGCTGAGCACTTAACCACTGCGCTACCAGGATTAGGCTATGTGAATTGGGGTGTGAGGGTTCTCTGGTTGCATCCCTTACTCCATTGTTGATTGCAGGGTGTAATTGGTCTGAATTGGATTAGAGGCTTTGCATTACTGCAGGGATAGCCATTTAAAGTGGCACTACTCTTGAAATCAGTAAAACATTTAAAAGCAATTCATGGTGTAAAGAAATGAGCACCTAGAATTTATCTTTTGCTATTCACTGAAGGATAGTGGAAAATTAAAAGCTTTCTTGCTTTCTAAATGTGTGTTTTTAATGGCTGTGGATCATGTTTAATATGTGCTTTGCTTGAAAGACATTGGAAATTTGTCTTCCTCAGAGTTCTGGCCAGAGACATTCCACAGCTCCTTTGGTTCGCTGTAAAATTTGGACTTTTTTTTTTGAGGGGACAACGAGGAAATTAAAACACAAGTTCAAATGAAATGGGAAGTGCTTTACAGGAATATTTTATTGTCTCTGCCTGAGTTTCTAATATAGCTTATAAAGTGAGAACACTGCTTTGATAAAAACAGAACACTATTGGTTACAAAAAATTCTGTCCCTCTTTCTTCAAACCCATTGAAGGCGAAGGTCCTCAGTGCGAGGGGTTGCTGACGATGGCTGTGGTGGAATAAGAGTAGGGACTGAGCAGAGCTGTGATGGTGTAATGGCGGTGCCCGGAGTCGTTCGCAGTGAACACCGCCTAAGAGAGAACACAGACAGGATCTGTTTCTAACAGAGCCAAACAACACACGCGTAGTAGACATTGAGACCAGTGGAGACCCACTGCCAAATTAATTTTCAAATTTTATTATTTTATGTTTTGGAACAGTTTGCCAAATATGCTGGCAATTTAAGCCCTTGGGGCCAGGTGCATTGGAAAAACAGTTCTTCACTACCACCTATATAGTCGGGTCTCTTGTTTTATAAATTCACACTGAAAATCAAGGTGGCCCTAGCCTGACTGACGGAAGTCACAAGGAGCCAAAATGCTCTTGTCCATTTTCTCAGTTTGCAGACAACTGAGGTTTTGGAGAAAGGTGGAGGAGAATGTGGAAACTGGCATTTAATGAACTGGGAAAATTGCTGAGAATGGTTACCTAGTTCTGCCAATACTACCTCAGACTTAGAGACCTAGAATTTTAGAACTGGAAGGGAACATTGTTCCCATTTTACAGATAAGAAAACCAAACCCCTGAATTAGTGTCTTGCCCAAGTTTATACAGTGACAGAGCCAGACTAGAAAGTAAGGCTCCTGTTGTTAAGACCAGAGGCACCCTCCCTGCCCCACTATTTCTTTACATTTTCTAATATGGAGAAGAACAAGAATATTTTTATGTATATAAGAAGCAATGAAACACAGAGTAAAAGCATTTTGGGTAATGGTTAAGTGCTTGGCTGCTAACTGAAAGGTGGGTGGTTCAAACCCATCCAGCAGCTCCAGAAAGGAAAGATGTGACAATCTGCTCCCATAAAGATTACAGCCTAGAAAACCCTTTGGGGCAATTATACTCTTGTCACATGGGGTCACTATGAGTCAGAATCGACTGGATGGCACCTAACGACGATTTATAATACAAGTAGAATGTGGAAAATCATATTGGAATTCTGAAACATACACAGTTGTGTTGGAGATAAATTAAGCTTTCTGGTGGGTAAAATTGTTGTTCCAGTTAATCACACACTTCTGCCAAATTGAGTAGAGCTTCTAAGACTTGAGTGCTGGGATAGTCCAGGTGCCCAGAGTGAGGTCATTTGGGACAAATTTGGTTCAGGAGAGAGATGGAGGACAGTAAGGTGTTTAATTTTACTTTCGTATATGCAGGCACTGGCTTGATCTTTGGACACACCCTGGATAAGTACATTTTGTTCCAAATATAAAAAAGGAAATCTGGATTCCTTGGGGACAAGAGAAAAAAAAAGCTGATGAAATACACCAAAAGAAAAACAATACTAAGGCAAGGAGAGGGGAGAGTCACCTAAGAATCTTTCTGAAGGAGAAAGGGCACTCCTCAAAGGCCACAACTCTAGAAGCTCCTAGGGGAAATTTGTTATTTCTTAGGGTGATACTGCCTCAAGTTCCACTTAGTTATCTAATGCTGCCATAATAGAAATACCACAAGTGGGTGGTTTTAAAGAACAGAAATTTATGCCCTCACAGTTCAGGAGGCTAAAAGTACAAATTCTGGGCATGACTCTAGGGGAAGGTCTTTCCTTGTCTATTTCAGCTTCTAGGAGCTGCCAGCAGTTCTTGTCTTTCCTGGGCTTATAGATGCATCTGTCTCCTTCATCTATCTTCCTCCTCCTCCTGTGGGTGTCTCTGGGTTTGTTCTGGCCTCTTAATAACTCATAGATGATTAGGTTTAGGATCTACCCTACTCCAGTAAGACCTCATTAACGGAACAAAAAACCCCTTATTCTAAACAGGGTCATATTTACAGGTACAGAAGTTAGGATTTTAACATTTATTTTAGGGGTACACAATTCAATCCACAATGCATTTACTCTTCCTAAAAATTGTAAATGGCATAATCTGTATTCAAAAATCCATGAAGTGAATAGGCCTAATAATTCCAAAGGAAATTTTCTAATTTTCCTCAATAAGTCTAATATGGCCACCTTCGTCATTGGCCAAGAAGGCAGTGACTAGCACTGAAGGATAGCAACTTTCTGGGAGACACTCGTCAGAAGGAGCTGACAGGAAGGAAAGGAACTCATGGCTAAACCCACCATGCACCAGTCACCAAAGCGAGGCATCAGGAGTCACATTTGACTATTCACTCTTTCAGTCGCCATATCTCTTCAGGCTGCAGGTTAGGCTGATGATTCTACCTAATATGTCCTACCTCAATCCCTTCCATTCCATTCCAAGGGCAGGAATGGGTTTTCACCTCTAAATCTTCAGTGTCTAACACAATGTCTGGCACATAGACAGTTTTTATTTTTTTTAAAAAATATTGAATGAATACTAAAAGAATGAGTAACAGACAAGGAAGCCAATATCTAATGAGTAGAAGCAACGTGCCATGGGCAGTACAGCTGTGAATCTTTTCAGATGACGCCAGCAGGCTGAGACCAGGGTGGACAGGGTCCCAGGGAGGCTGATCCAGTACTCTAGGGGCTGAGACTCTAAGGACAAATGTCTTGTGGTGGGGGCCATCTAGGTCCTGCACCTGCCCCAACCTGGCCTCAATGTCTTGCTGCCAGGCTGAGAGGTAGCCAGCAAGATGCTCCTTGATAGATGGGGCTCTCTTTGTGACATGGGGCCTCACAAGTCAAATAGACCTCTATGGTTTCCCTGGTAACACAGTCTCCTAAAAAAACACATTTTCTATCAGTTGAAAGTCTCATCCATGACTAAGCCAGAAACAGTGGTTTAGTCCATATCGAGTTATTTTTGATATAATTAGTTGATCTCTAACTCTGGCCAACATGTTTGGATTCTATTTCCATGACAGCCATCTGGTTTAAATGACTTAAGGAAATATAGGCAAGAAGGAAGCAGGGAGACTGGGCCCATGTTGAACTGTTTGATTTTCTCTATTACCTCATTGGTGTCCCTGGGTGGTGCAAACAGTTAACACACTCAGGTGCTAATCGAAAGATTGGAGGTTTGAGTCCACCCAGAGGAGCCTTGTAAGAAAGGCCCATCAATCTACTTCTGAAAAATCAGCCGTTGAAAATCCGACGGAGCAGTTCTTCTCAGACACACATGGGGTTGCCATGAGTTGGACTCGATGGCAACTGTTTGGTTATTACCTCATAAGCACAGGAATAGAGTGTGAACCAAGGGTTACAAATGCAACTTTTTTTTTTTTTAGCTTGGTTTCTCACAGGGAGAAAGCTTTGTGATGTACACCTGCTGAGGCTAAACCCATCCTGGACCCCATTAGTAAATATTTCTGCCCCACATCCTTACTAATCATATCACCTTTGACAAGTTGCTTAACTTTTCCGTGTCTCACTTTCTTCATCTGTAAAATGGGGATAATAATAAGACTAGTCTCAGTGGGCTGTTTATGAGGATTAAGTGGGTTAAATACAGAAAGGACTTATAATAGTGCTTGACATATGGTGTATGCTTGATAAATATTATCTGTTGTTGGTATTATTTTGAATGCACTGCCTCTACTTGCATTGCCAATGACATAAAGTAATGCAGGTCTCCAATTGCTTATCCAAACTTCTGGAAGGTCTTGGAATGTGTTTTGGAATTAAGAATTTTTCATATTTAAGAAAAATAAAATAGTACATCCACCTTGGATTACATAACACCCTAAGTGAGGTCTGGAGGACTGCCTTATAATCAAATGTATTAATATTTCTTAGGCAAACAAACATTCATATTAAATGGAATGAATAAAAATTATAAATGAAGTCAGGTAACTTCAGGTCATGTTAGCAAATGAGTTTTCCCAAACTTAGGGAAAAAAAGAAAAAAGGCTTGCTTTTGGAGTTTTGTGAATTTCCGATTATAAAAATGGGAGTGGGGACCTGTGCTAGTTCAGTGCTTTCCTGTGGCATTTTCATGGTATGTTAAGTGCAAACTATGCATTTCCTAGGATTAAAAAAAAAACCCAAAACAAAAAGCCACAAAACAACTCAAATGTCTCTCTCATACGCTCACCTCTGCATATTCATGGAATGGAGAAATACCAATTTCCTTCCAGTAGGATTTGGTGTCCAATTCCACTTTGTATACCCCTTCTACAAATTTCTCATCTGTTGTGAGCCCATGGAGCTCTCCAAATTCACTGGTTTTCCTAGAAGGTGCAAAAAATAGAGGTTAATTAGTATAGAGGCACTAAAAGAATAAATAGCATGGTGAAGTGACACAAGCTGTATATATATAGATATGTAAGTATAGATTTTATATATATATATGTCTTAAGGAGCCCTGGTGGTTCAGTGATTAAGCCCTTGGCTGTGACGGTTTGAATCCACCATGTGACAATCTGCTTCCGTGAAGTTTACAGCCTTGGAAAACCTGTGAGGCAGTTTTAGTATGTCCTATAGGGTCGCTATGAGTTAGAATGCCCATGGAAGCAGCAGTCAAGAAATCAAATGACGTATTGCAATGGGCAAATCTGCTGCAAAAGACCTCTTTAAAGTGTTAAAAAGCAAAGATGTCACCTTGAGAACTAAGGTGCACCTGACCCAAGCCATGGTACTTTCAGTCACCTCATATGCATATGAAAGCTGGACGATGGATAAGAAAGACCGAAGAAGAATGGATGCCTTTGATTTACAGTATCGGTGAAGAATATTGAATATATGCTGGACTTGCAGAAGAACAAGCAAATCTGTCTTGGAAGGAGTACAGCCAGAATGCTCCTTAGAAGCAAGGATGGTGAGACTTCGTCTCAAGTATTTTGGACATGTTACCAGGAGGGCCAGTCCCTGGAGAAGGACATCTTGCTTAGTAAAGTAGAAGGTCGGAGAAAAAGAGGAAGACCCTCAATGAGATGGATTTACCCAGTGGCTGCAACAATGGGCTCAAACACAGCAATGATTGTGAGGATGGCGCAGGACTGGGCAGGGTTTTGTTCTGTTGTATGTAGGGTCATTATGAGTCAGAACCGACCCAACGGCAAGTAGTAACAACGTGAGTCATAATCGACTCAATGGCAGCAGGTTTTATCTATATATCTTAAGTGTATATATAGATATATATTATCTATATAGATAGATAGATATAGATATACCTTAAGCAAGTCAGAAGAGGGAAAACTCTGAAATTCAATGACAGAAAACTTGTCAGAAACTTTTCCCAAAGCTCATTGTAGATTTTTCCTGTATGAGAGCATGATATAGGTATAATGCTTCATTTAAAAAAGAGTAATTGCAATTCAGGGTTGGTGACTGGATTTAGGTTCATGACTATCCCTGGAAGTGATCAGAAACTGCTGAATCTGCAGCTTCCTATGACATCGAGTCTTGTCTCCTCTTCCCCATGGTGTGAGTGCGAGTTGCAGAGGTGGTATCATTTGCACACACAGTGGGAAACCCAAAGTACAATGAAGAACTCCTATCAGACTCTTTTGTATATTTACCCTCTTTGGGAACTCTTTGCCAACAGCAAATACTAGGCAAAATCATTTCTATGTAAGTACCAGCTCAACAGCTAAACATTTGAAACGGGTCTCCATTAGGCTGTAAAACCTAAACCCGATAAAAATGGAAGTTGTCTTTTCTGACTCTGGCCATGCCCCACCTTCCTCCTTGTTTTCCAGGAAGAAAATATTTAACTTTAACTTCTTTTAAGTGAATTTACAAATAAAAACTCAATTAGAACCACACCAAAGAACATGGTCTTCCCAATGATGGATGAAGAATCAGAATGCGTCTCAATTAAAACCCACAGCCATGTTTCACCCAGGAGATATAAATACTTAGCAGCTTCACTTCTGCCATGTGCTGAGGGTTTCTTGGTTGCTCCTTCTTTCAGTTAGTTTGTTAGGTTTACTAATCTGCGTTTTCTTTGAAATTCTTGCTAGGAGAGATGGAAAAACTCCACGAAAATTGTAAAGCCATTGATGAAGTGAACCGTCATTTTTGTATCTGATGTTGGGTGAGTGCAAGATTAGTCGGCGGCTATACTTTGCCTCATATGCCTTTGTCTCCCTCTTCTATGCCATTTCTTATTGAGCTCCAGAGAACCCAGTCGTGCACACAGTAGGTGCTCCACCAGTGTTCGTTAGACAAAAGCCCTGGTTTCTTGATGATCCAAATAGACTACAGACAGGGGCTTTGTCAATGCTGTCCCTCAACTCCTTACCTTTCTTTAATAAATTAACACAAATTGTACATCTTTCCTAAAATTCTAAGACAGGGATTCTTAGCTTGGGTTATATGCGAGGACACAAGGACATCTGTAAAAAAATGACAAATACATTTTTGTATGTATATGTTTATATGCATTTTTTCTGGGCCATGGAGTCCATAGCTTTCATCACCTTCTTAAAGTGGTCTATGACCCTAAAGGGCTGCGAACCACTTCTACAGTGGAGGAGTTCTTGGCTCCTTCATTTCCCCACTATGCGGTTTGCCCTCAACTACTAACCTAAAGATTGGCTGTTGAACTCACCCAGCAGTACTTCAGAAGAAAGACCTGGTGATCTGCTTCCTTAAAGACTACCCAAGAAAACCCTGTGGAGCAGTTCTTCTCTGTAATCCATGGGGTCTCCATGAGTTGGAATCAACTCCATGGCAATGGATTTGGCTTTAAATTTTGTTTTTTCTTTTTCGTTCCCTAAATGGGGCTCAGGTTCCTGGTCACCTCCCAGCTAAGCAAAGCAAGAGGAGAGCATTCTCCTCAGTGCATACTTTACCTCTGGCGGCATTTTCAATCTACTTGTAGATTCCTTAGTAAACTATCTGAGCCTCTGTAACAAGCGGTGGAGCAAACCAGAAAATAAAGTGAAAAGCCTGTGACAGGGTTCATCTGGCTTCTTACCCATCAGCAAACAGCTCCCAGGTCTGGTCAGCAGCCTTTTTGAACACCCTCACAGGCACGTTGACGGCAGGACTGCCCTGGACAGCATCCAGGACTTTGATCATCAGAGGGCACTTGGATTCCCCAGTGCCCTGGGCAGAGAGAAGACGAATGAGAAGTCAACAAAACTGCTAAGAGGGAAACGATTTATTCTTTGTGTTGTTAGAAATCTGGAAGGAGGCAGGAAGTACACAGTGATCCCATTTCCAGCAACATAAATGATGGCAATTAATGAACTTCCCTACTCAGTATAACACAGACATAATTGTTCCCAAAACAAGAATAGTCTCTGCCTCAGAGCATGCTGCTATCACCCTGGGGCATGTATAATGAGTTATAAAAGAGAAAATAGGCCCTAGAGAACAGTTGCTTTGTTAAGCTTCTCCATTTGCATGGAATTACTAAAAAAGATGTAATACGCCATAGGACCAAACAGTTTTTCCTGAGAGCATTTTAGTCAGTTGTTTCTGTGGTAGTTTCCTCTTGCTGTTGTTGCTGCTAGGTGCGTGGAGTCGATTTGGACCCATAGCGACCCCGTGTGACAGAGTAGAACTGCCCCACAGGATTTTCTTGGCTGTGATCTTTCCGGAAGGAGCCTTGTTCGTACAGTGCTTAAGCACTGGGCTGCTGACCGAAAGGTCATTAAGTCAAATGGTTCAAACCTACCTGCTGCTCTGTGGGAGAAAGATGTGGCAGTCTGCTTCCTTCAAGATTTACCTCCTTAGGAACTGTATCGGGCAGTTCTGCTGTGCCCTATAGGGCCACTGTAAGTCTGAGTTGACTCAATGGCAACGGTTTTTTTTTTTTTTTACGAGAATCTTCATGGAAGCAGATCGCCAGGTCTTTCTCTTGCAGAGCAGCTGGGCAGGTTCAAACCACCAACCTATTGGTTAGCAGCCGAACGCTTAACTATTTGCGCGACCAGGGCTTCTTTTCTTCTTGCTAGTTGTAAAATAGTGTCAGACTACTTCATGACCAAAGTTATAGCATTTGTTAATTCTTCTAGGGGACTTAAGATTTGATCTCCGACTCGCATGTTGTTGCCAAGCATTTCAAAGATAATCAATCAATACATTTTAATTAGCTAGAGGGTCAGAATATAATCTCATGCAGTTTGCCCTGCAAATTAACATTATAAAAGGATGTTTTTCCAAAAATTCAGTGTGAATTGCCTCATTAATATCACATCTCTGTTTCTATCATCTGTCTGAGGAAATTGGGACACTAGGCATCGCAAAGAAGTCCCTGGGTGGTGCAAATGGTTAACATGTCCGGCTGCTAACCACAAGGTTGGTAGTTTGAGTCCACCCAGAGGCACCTTGGAAGAAAGGCCTGCTGATCTACTTCCAAAATATCAGCCACTGAAAACCCTATGGAGCACAGTTCTACTCTGACACACATGGGGTCGCCGTAAGTCAGAGTCAGCTCGACGGCAACCGGTTAAGGTATTCCAAACTCAACGCACCACAGCAATGGGGGAGAACTCTCAGAGTCCAACCCCAGTTCAGGAAGCTCTGCAGAGCTTCATCCCTTCTTAGGTTTGAATCAATGCTATTTAAAAACAGATGCTGGGTAGCCTTACCCCCTAGTAACAAAAGCAGGTTGGCAAAGCTGAAAGAAGTCACTTTTACTTTGTCCAATGGGCACGTAAAGATTATGAAAGGGACGTTTCAGAATCAAACACTCACCACGGTGCCAGCTTCTGACACAAATACCAGTCCAGCAAGGCAAAGAAGGAGCAGGCGATGAGAAGCCATCCTGCCAAGAACTAGCGGGTTTCTGTGACGGCTGCTCCCAGCTTGGGGGTTTTATACTCACTTCTTCTAAGCCAGGCTGCTTATCCCTGCCAATCTGACTCCAAACCTGCTGATTCTGATTATTGACTTAGTCAACAAAGGGAGAATAAGTAACCCACACAAATATGAACCTTGCCTAGAGAGATTAAAGCACCGGAACATTAGCTCTATGAAATATTCTTAACAGGTCATTTGATCAGCTAGATCACCAAAACAACATAAAAATATTCTTCTTCCTGCTTGGTTGGATGCAGTGATGTTCTTGGGATTCTTTTCTTCCTTACCTATTTGTATGCATGTTTTCCATTTAACATACGTTTTGTCTTTCATTTTAGATGATACATGCAAGTTGTAATAATTCATTTCACATTTAATGACATTTGGTGCATAAGCTTAACTATAATTGCGTTTCATATACATTCATGAGTCAACAAAGAAAAACCCTTGGCAGTGCTTAAATTTTAAAAAGCCTGTTTTAGCCAAACTAAGCCATTTGGAAGCTTTGCTTAGTTGGCAATTTCTCCACATTTTGTGTCTGTGTGTGTGTGTGTGTGTGTGTGTGTGTTCTTCCCAGATAAGGCTCATCCCAAACCCAAGGAATAATGTCATAATTCCAACTGGCATGAATTAGCCCGAAATAAAGACAATAAAATTTTCTTTGCTGTTTCTCCTGCATTGGGCTTGCAGAAACTAGTCTGTCCAGCTGGCTTTTGTTAGAATCAAAATTTCTGGAAGGAAGTAGAGGTGACTATGACAACTAGAAGCCATGACTGACGACGACTTCTTTTCTTCTCAGCAGACTTACAGGTCTAGAATTTGTAATTATTTCCTGATTCATTGATCAAGTGTCAACTCTCATGTGTATGCGTGAGCATGTGTGTGCGATTTTGTTCAGTACGAACCAAAACCCGTAGCTCTTGAGTCGATTTCAACTCATAGCAACCTATAGGACAGAGTAGAACTGCCCCATAGGGTTTCCAAGGCTGTAAATCTTTACAGAAGCAGACCGCCGCATCTTTCTCCCTTGCAGCAGGGGCTGGTGGGTTCGAACCTCCAGCCTTTTCATTAGCAACCAAGCACTTTAACCACTGTGCCACCAGGGCTCCTTAATTAAGACAGTTTTTTGTTCTTATAGAAACAAATATGTAGAAGACATAGAAAATTTAGGTAAAATGTCAGATAAATACATGTTAAGCCTATATCGTCCATGAGATAGGGAGTGGTGGAAGGAACAGGAAGGTATTCCAGGAATATGGAAATGTGTAGGAAAAGACTTGGGTTGAACACAAGAAAGCAACAATGTTTGCAGTTGAGAGCATAGCTTGAACGGTATCAGAGTCTTAGAGTCTGACTACAAAGGAGAATTAGAGTTTTGAACTTGAAGTTAGATGACCTGAGTCACCCCATTCCTAGTTCTGCTGCCCAGTTTCCTAGATGACCCTCCGTAAGTTAGTCAGTATCTCAGATACTCAGCTAAGACATTTGTAAAATTGAAATATATACTTCTCTACTTCAAAGGCCTGTTCTGATAAATTAAAAAATGAGATGCTACAAAGCCTTTTGTAAAGTGTAAACCACTATTCTGACGTAAAGAATGTTGTTCCTGGCTGCTCTCGAGTTGCCGCACTCCACACGCTGCCATTCTCCCCACCTTCTGCTTCCCCCGACTCATGGCAACTCCATGCACAGTGGAACAAAATGCTGCCCAGTCGTGTGCCATCCCCACGATTGGTTGCCGATTGGACTTTTGTGATCCATGGGGTTTTCCATGGCTGATTTTTTCAGAAGTAGATCGCTAGGCCTTTCTTCTAAAGTGCCTCTGGGTGGCCTCAAATTTCCAACCTTTCAGTTAGCATTAACCATTTGCACCATCCAGGGCACCCTCCTTGTTGGTAGCCCCGGGCATTCCTTGTTTCTTGGTGATCCTCACGTGGCATCTGTCTTCCCCTGTATGTACTTGCCTCTTTGTCCAGTCAGCTTTTTTTATAACTCAGAAGTGATTAGGTTTAGGACACGCCGTACACTGATTATGACCTTGTTAACATAACAAAGAAAACCCTATGTCCAAATGGGATTATGTACATCCACAGGTAGAAGGATTAGGATTCCAACACATGTTTGGGGAGGGAGGGCACAATTCAGTCTATAATAAACCTAAATATGGAAGTCTAGATTTATCCCTGATAAATCTCATCCTGTTAGTTTTAACCCACCACCCATCCTACTGATATCATTTAATAGTTGATTCTGTAATTCACTGCATTAGCTCACTCTCTAAGCCTCAGGGCCTTGGCCACTCTGACTACCATGCTTTCTGAGCCATCATTGATCTGGAAATCATTAATAAAATGTGAATTTGAACAACACAAGGAGGTGAAGAAAAAGGGAGGCAATTCAGAGTACCTCGAGGATCCTGAATCTGATTGGAGAATCATCCATAAGCTTTATAGAGGTGAAGTATTTTGTTGTTCTTGTTTTCCTTATAAAAGGAAGAGAAAATTTTGGCAGAGCACTCAAGCAAATGTAGCAAGTCTGTAGTAAAAGTAAGACAGCCCAAGGAGAAGTTTGCAGTGTTTTAGGTGAGAGAAGAAAGAGTAAGGCTGAGGTAGGAAGGAAAAAGTGAAAAAGAGATTGGGAATGCTTTCTTTGCCAAATTAATGCTCGTATGGAGCAAGCGGCAGTGATAAATAGAAGAAAGGTCTCAGTGCTTCTTGCGTGGTAGGCAATGTGTGATGAGTAAAGGTCAATATGGATAAACACAGACTCTCAGAGATAAGAGGGGCTGACTTTCCTGTGTTTATTTGAATTTGTGAAAGCTTTTTTAGAAAGATCTTTGCATGGGATCCACCAAGCAGGATGAATGAACAGCAAGGGTCACCACAGTTCTGGAGTCCTAAGTGGTTGCTGTAGATACTGTGTGTTCAAGAGCGCATATCAACAGCAGTAAGAATCCAATGCCAGAAGAAAAAGGAGCGTTAGTGTGACATTTAAGCTACAAGAGTATGTCTTTTCTTAGCCATATACTGTTCTTTTTTTTTTCACATTCTGACCATGGGGCTATAGCCTAGATGTTTAATCGAGTGACAAAGACTAATTTGACGACAGTATTCCTCCTCGTAGTGCAGAATATGTGGTAGTTAATGAACAACTCAGGCCTGCTCTTAGGTTAAGCTTCTTCTTTCTTCTGCCTTACAATGGATGGGCTTATTTATTTATTTTATTTTTTTATATCATAGGTAAATCCTTTCTTCTTCATTTATTTTCTGAGGGTGCATGTCAACTGGTAGCCAGTGATTTGTTGACATTCAAGCTGGAAATAATATTATTTCAGATAAGGTGATTAGCTAGAGTTGGGAGTTGGCTGGCCAAATGTTTGGACTAGGCCTCATAGGGGAGGGGGCCCATAAAGGTGGCGGGGTTGACAGTGTTTTGAGCCCTGGATCTTTGCAGACTAAGGAATTCAATTTTGTCAGCTCACCTTGAGGTGAATAAGCCCTGGGAGTTTGATTAATGGTAACCAAATTATAGAAGACTCATTTAAAATCCATAATACCAATTTAATTACTCATCAGATGGTTGCTGGGTGAGCAAATCACTGGGGCAAAGGGACTTGGTTAATTTTTTGAGAATATTGCATCCCAATTACCAGACAGCCTACAAAGAAAAGTTTCCTTACTTTACCATAGAGTACACTTTTCTAGTACACAGAATGTTTGTGTCTGCCTGTTCTAGCATGTCTTTCCTGCAGGGATTGTTGAATAAACATTGAAAAGGCCTTTGACTTTGTCTCCCTTTCTTTCATTGTCCACATAGACAACTATCCAAGTAAAGGCAAACATTACCTAGGATATGTTAACTAGACCCCATTTTATTTTTCAGCATTACCTTTGTATATAATTTTTCCATTTGTTTAACTTAATAGTGGCATTTCAATATAATTTATTTCCCTTGTAATCCATTCCTCTGTAATTTTTTTCCCACTTTTTGAGGAACCGCCAAACTGTTTTCCACAGTAGCTACACCATTTTAGTTTCCCACCAGCAATGTACAAGTATTCCAGTTTCTCCACATCCTTGTCAACACTTGTCATTTTCTGTTTTTTTTTTTTTTTAAATAATCTCCATCCTAGTGGGTGTGAAGTAGTATCTTATTGTGGTTTTAATTTGCATTTTCCTAATATATTCTGGATAGTAAACCTTTATCAGGTATATAATTTGCGATTATTTTCTCCGATTCAGTTGGTTGTCTTTTCAAGCTCTTGATAATGTCCTTTGATGCACAAAAGTTTTTAATTATGATAAAGTCCAATTTATCTATTTTTTCATTTGTTGCCTGTGCTTTAGTGCCATATTTAGGAAACCATTGCCAAATTCAAGGTCACCAAGATTTTCCCCTATGCTTTCTTCTAAGAGTTTCATCTCTCAAATTTAGGTCTTTGATCCATTTTGAATTAATTTTTGTATATGATATAGGATAAGGATTCAATTTTATTCTTTTGCATGTGGATATTCTATTTTAGGATCCCTGTTGAGAGTCCTGGTGGCTCAATGGTTAAGTGCTCGGTTGCTAATCAAAATGTTGGCAGTTCAAACCCACCAGCTGCTCCACCGGAGAAAAGACCTGACAATCTGCTCCCGTAAAGATCACAGGTTAGGAAACCCTATGGGGCAGTTCTACTGTGTCCTATAAGGTTGCTATGGGTCAGAATCGACTTGATGACACATAACAACAGAAACAACATTCTGTTTTCCCAGCACCATTTGTTGAAAAGACTGTTGTTTCCTCATTGAATGGTTTTGACACCTGTCTTAGGCTGGGTTCTTTAGAGAAGCAAAACCAGTTAAGTGTATAAATATGTATATAGAGAGAGATTATATCAAGGAAACAGCTCATGCGATTGTAGAGGCTAGAACGTCCCAAGTCCGTGGATCAGGGTAGAGGCCTCTCCCAAGTCACACAGCTGCAACTTGTGTGTGTGTGTGTGAATTCTTGAGGGAGTCCTACATATAAGACAATGTCATCTGCAAATAGAGATAATTTTAATTCTATGTCAACTCTCTTATGAAAGATCAGCACCCTCTCCTTAGTTATTATAAGTGTCTGATCATGTCCCAGAGTTCTGAAATAGTTGATTCCAATAGCTCTTTCCAGCTCAATGGTTACTTCAGTGGAGGGATTGACCTCTAGATCTTCCTACTCCACCATTTTGCGTGATGTCTCTCCCTGTATTTAATTTTATGCATTTAAAAACATAGGTTTCACCAGATTGTCAAAAGAATTCATGGCACAACGAAGTTAAGAACTTGTATAAAGGGATAGTATGGTCACCACTCCAAGAAGTTTGGATCACAGTCTAATAGAATCTAATAGCATATGTAAACAAAGAAAATGATAATCATCCCTGGGATTGGTTAGTGGTGGAAGGAAATCAAAACGAAGTGCAGTGTTGGCTCTTTGGATTGGAGATTTATAGTCTGAATGGAAAGATTTTCCCTGGAGTAGGAAAAGGTGCATCGAATTACTCCTAATTTCAAAGACTTCAAGTGGAGATATGCCAGAAAGAGAACATAGTAGTTATTCTGATCTGTGTGATGGCCTCATTTCTTCTTGAGTATTATTACATTGAAATTATTATTTATGCTTTACTGTTTGTGAGCTTAGTTAGTGTGAGTCCATCTCTGAGATAGCTGATGAAACTGTGGTTCTGAGCCTCCATGGTTGACTTTGGACATTGATCAGCCCATGAAATGGTGAATTCACTCAGGTAATACCCCCTTGAGAGAGGGCCAGCTGGGCTCTGCTCGGAGATACTCTGATCTCAGCAAGAGCCTCTCTGACAATGTCAACAGTAGTAATCTGGGCTGGTGTGGTATCACTGGTTATAGAAGGAAGGGACAGATGTAACAATGTTTAGTAAGTACTGATACCAGAGGAGAAGGGTGTTGAGGAAGATGGGGGAGTCTTCCATCTTCTAAAGCCAAAATGGTTTTCTAGGTTAGAACCTATGAGAATTAGAGTTTGTCTTTCTGGCAGTGACTCAGAATAACAACTGAGTAAACTAAAGTTTCTATATATGACAAGGGAAGTATTTGAATATTTGTAGACAGACATATAATAAGGAGGCAATGAAATTTAACCTTAAGTTAGGTGTCACTGTGGCAAGCATGCTTTCCTAAAACGAAGCCCTCAGTGTCCTAGAAGAGGTCATCCTGGACCAGTGGACCATGAGAATGTAACAGTGGAGAGATTCTCAGGTTGATCTGCTTCATCATTTATAGATTGAGAAGTATAATTGATTCTTCCTGTTGACAGGACCTTGAGACCTGCTAAGTGAACAAAAAAATTAACCTAAAAGCCAGCCTTGTTCTTCTTCATGCCCACAGATATAAACTCCTCCCTCTTCTCTCACCCTTCAGCCTTTCTGCTAACTTACGTTCACTACCTCTTAGACCTTTTCACTACCCATCCCTTCCAGTAGCGGCCCAGAAAACTTAATCCCATTGTGCCCAAATCCCTTAGGTCCTCAAGGGTTGCCCAAAGTGGTCTTTCCACCTCTTGATCTTGATTGAAACCCAACCTCTCCGATAACTGCACTCCTTTTGAACTTTGTTCAGTGGATTCCTCCCATCTGACCACAAGCCCCTAGAGTCCTCATTACTCCTGTTCTGGATTTTCTTGCCTTCCCTTCCAGCCTGTGTCCTGTGGTCAGTCATTTCAGTGTTTTTCTAGCCAGGCACCCTAGATGCTTTATATCCTTAATCTTCCACTATTTCCCCATCCTGGGTGTCCTGCTGCTATCTGATTTGACAGTATTCATAGCAACAGGCAATGTCCCAAGCTAGTTTAAGGGAAAAATTGCAAAATATCTTGATCATGTCCTCAGAAAATTAATTTAATCTTAGTGTAACCCTTGTTATGGCTCGACAATTCTTTTATGTAAACATTATAGACTCCTCGTTGCATTTCCTAGTTATTCTTAAAGACTTGGGTTAAACATTTAGCCTCCATTTCTTTTGTGAACTTGACCCTCTTTCCCCTTTCATTCCTCCATTCAGAAGAAAGCTCATTATTTCTTCTGAGTTACCTCTACATCTTTCACCGTTTTAGACTAATGTGCCTACTTTGACCCTGATCTTTATTTATCTGCCTTCTTCTAAGACTGTGGCTCAATGGTTAAAGCGCCAGACAGCTAATCAAAAGGTCAGCAATTAGAACCCACCAGCCTCTCCATGGGAGAAAGATGTAGCAATCTACTTCGGTAAAGATTTACAGCCTTGGAAACCCTACGGGGCAGTTCCACTCTGTCCTGTAGGGTCGCTGTGAGTCAGAATTGCCTCACTGGCAGTGGGTTTGGTTTTATCGAACTTTCATTTGTTCCTGAAAAATTAATGCCTGAAAATTAATTCATGTCACTCCAATGTGACACACCCCACCTGAACCTTTCTACAACCTTTGACTATGATTCCACCTTCTTCGTTCCTATCACTGTCGAATCACTTAAGAAACTAGCTACTGTGGGCGTTGAGCACTGAGCTTTTTTTTTAATTTTTTTATTACTATCAACAACTGGACATTTTATTTGCAGAATGAAGATGGTGTATGTGATTTAAATGGAACGTTGATCACGCAGTGGTTAAGAGCTCGGCTGCTAGCCAAAAAGTCGGCAGTTTGAATCCACCAGCTGCTCCTTGGAAACTCTGTTCTGGGGCAGTTCTACTCTGTCCTATAAGGTTGCTATGAGTCAGAATCGACTGGATGGCTACAGGTTTGGTTTGGTTTGGTTTGGTTTGATATGATTTAAAGTGACATTGTGACTGTCTATTACATAAAAATAAACAGAAAGTCAAGGGAACTGCCAGAGATTTCATGCAGGAGTGGGGGAAGATTTCCACAGAGGATAAAATTTAAAAGGAGATAGAAATAAAACCATGTTTTCCACATTACTAGCCAGAGCACTGAGTTCTTTTAAGGTCTATACATATGGGATCAAATTGACACCAGCAACTCAAAAGATGAGATAGAAAACTTAGGGGACTGTGAGTTTATGAAAAGGAGGTTGAGAATGGTAGCACAACTTGAAGTATGTAATCAATGTCACTGAATTATACATGCAGAAATTGTTGGATTGGTGTATGTTCTGCTGTGTATATTCTCAACAACAACAAAAATAAATAAGTTATAAAAAATTAAAAAAAAAAAAGACCAGCTAACTTGCCACTTCTCCTTTCTTATCAAGCACATGCTCCTCAGTGGCTGGCAGCCTAGTTTTTCCACCACTATCCTCTTACAGGAACTTTTACTCCAAGGGTGCTGGTATTCTTATCACCAAATCCAAAAGTATTTCATCAGTATTTCACTTTGATCATTTACTCTTATTGCCTCTATATAGGGACATCCAAATCTGTTCTTTTTGGCCCTGACCCACCTCTGAATCTCCTGACTCTCTTGCAATCCCAACGGTGCCTCAAGCTCAACACACCTAAAATCAAACTCTGCATTTTCCCATTGTCTCAAATCTTCTCCCCTATCTGCTGCATCATGCTTTCTGTAAGTGGCATCACTATCCTGGTTACTCAGGGTCATTACCTTAGGAGTTAGGCTTGAATTCTCCTCTTCTTTAATATCAGACTTCAAAAATACTATCAATTCTACTTCCAAAACAGCTTCCCCATTTTTGACTTTGTTTCTATAGCTGCCAACTGAGCTCCAACTTTCACTGCTGATCATACAGCCTTTTGCAGTTATGTCCTAGCTGGTCTCCTTACTGCTAATCTATTTTCCATATAATGTTTTCTATAAGCTACTGCCAAATTAATCTTCTTAATGCATACCTTTGATTATATCACACCTCTCTTCAAAAGCTTTCTCTCATTCCCTCTGGCCAGCCAAATAAAGTCTAATGTCCTTTGCTTGACATTCAGAGATGGCCACAATTTGGTTCTACTCTACGCTCATTTATTGCTGCAGTCCTTCAAAACCCAAGCAAACCCTGGACAGGCCCTGTGACTTGCCACCCTTGTTTTGTAACCCCTTCCGCATCCATTCTCCTTCATACTACTAACTCTGCCTGAAATGAGTAAGCAGAGCTTCACAGAGGCTTTATAAAAGGTAGGTTTGATAGCAATGTGGAAGATGACCACCCCCCATGGAGGGGTAAAACTTGAGGTAAGGGTAGCAGAGTGAAGGTGGTTTCAATAACACAGAAAAGCTATGAGGGAGGCGGTGGTCACAAAGAGAAAAGATCAGATGAGTGACAGTTATGGAGGTAGAAATAAGAGATTTTGGTGACATCAGTGTTACTTGAATAGGGTCCGTGCCCTGGAGCAGTAGAGCCAATGAAACGTGCGTCAAGCCAGAAAGAGTGAGAAAATTTTATTTTAGGAGGTGCCCACCACCAGGGATCTGATAGCAGTGCAGCCTGCTTCTATGGAGTCCCAAAAGGCATTTCTACATTTGAGCTTATGTATGATTTTTACAAAGGTTAGAAGTGTTGTTATTCATTACGAGGTAATTACAAGAGACTCTTTATCATACTAAAGATACCTGCAGGACATTTCCTTATCAAGCTAAAGGTATACATAACTGACATCCGGGGGCTCTAATCTGCCTGTGGGGGGTGTAAGCCACAGGTGGCCGGACAGAGCAAAACAAAGTCATTAACAAAGGTCTGTGAAAAGGAGAAGGCAAAGAAAAAAGAAGAAAAAAAAAAACTTACAGGTTCATCATGGCGTTAGTTATGCCAAGCTCTCAGTTGCCCATTTTGAAAAAGAGAAAATATGTTGGGGAGTATTAGAGTCACATCAGGAATGGACAGTGAGTGAGAGGGAAGAGCCAAAGATGACTCTGAGTATTTCAGCTTGAGAGGCTGGCTAGGTGATAAACTGTTAGCTTATGTAGGTAGATACATGAAAGAAAATGAATCTAGTTTTGAATAGATTGAGGGTGAGGAGTTGATATCCAGGCAGCCATGTCCAAATGTTGGAAATGTCATCCTGGGAGATGGAGCCTGGGAGGAATCAGGCTGGTGATGAAGACTCAGGGTAATGAGGTTGGATATCAGCCTTTCAAGGTCACCAGTGGAGGTCTGAGCATAAAGCTTTGGGTAAAACAACATTTCACCAGTTGCCGTCAGTCAACTCACACTCATGGTGACCCAGTTTGTGTCAGAGTTTAACTGTGCTCCATAGGATTTTCAATGACTGATTTTTCAGATGTCGATTGCCAGGCCTTTCTTCTGAGGTGCTTCTGGGTAGATTCCAAACCTCCAACCTTGTGGTTGGCAGCCAGCGTGTTAATGATTTGCATCACCCAAGGATTTCTAGCCGATATTTAGCCAGTGATAAAAGGGAGAGAAGCCTGAAACAGAGGTTTCCCCCAGGCAAAAGTTAACGCTCTTCTGTGAAGTGTTTTGCACCTCTTGTAAACGTTTATGTTATCCCATCAGAGTTGTTTGTATTCACAATTTGTTTTTCCTGGAATCTCAGTGCCTTGAGAGCAGAGGCAAAGCTTCCTTACTGTTTGCATCTCTAGTCCCTAGTGCAGGCCATAAAACCAAAAAATCAAACCAGTTGTGGTGGAATCAAATCTGACTCATAGTGACCCTAGAGGACAGAGTAGAACTGCCTCATAAGGTTTCCAAGGCTGTAATCTTTACAGAAGCAGACTGCCTCATCTTTCTCCCACGGAGCAGCTGGTTGGTTTGAACCCCTGACCTTCTGGTTGGCAGCCAAGCGCTTAACCACTGTGCCACCTGGCCCACAGTAAGTACCCAATAAATGCTTGCTGACTGTTATGGAATGAATTTTGTTCTGCTATACCTAGGGTTGCTGGGAGTCAGAACCCACCTGACGGCCCGCACCTAACAACAACAAAAGCATATGATGAAGTCCTAACTCCTTGGTACCTGTGAATGTGACCTTGTTTGGAAATAAAGCCTCTGGAGATGTTACTGGTTAAATGGAACACCGAGGTCATATCAGAGAGAGGTGGTTCCTAATCCCATCTGAGTGCTGTCCTTGTAAAAGAGGAGAACAGATAGAAATACAGAGAAAAGACAGCCATGTGAAGACACAGCTACACACCCAGGAACGTCTGGGGCTACCAGAAGCTGAGAGACAAGAAAGGATCTTCACTTAAGAGCCCACAGAGAGAGATCATGGCCCAGGCAACATGTCAGTTTGGACTTTTAGCCTCCAGAACTGTGAGGCAATAAATTTCTATTCTTTTAAGTCGCCCACTTTGTGCGGCTTAGTTGCAGCAGCCTTAGGATTCTAAGATGCAGAGTGATTGAATAAATGAAGAGTCACCTCCAGCTGCAGCTGAGTATGACTTTCTCTCTTGGTGAACTTGATTTCTACACCTGATTTCAGATGGTCCTGACTAGAGCAACAATCTTACTGCCATTTTCTTATGTTCTTAACCGTATATGCCAGACCAGTTCTGAGCTCTGATTAAGACAGATTCCCCAAGCTGTGGAAAATTCCACTACCTCAAGCAGCTTTGCATTAGAACCCTGTTTCCTTTGCTTAGATTCCTCCCCAACAGCTTTGCATTAGAATACTGCTTTCTTTGCTTGGATGTTATATGTAATCCCCGTTTTGCCTACGTAGTATGATTTAGAATGTTGCTGACATAACTTCTATGAACTCCCTTACTTGAAAACCCCTTGAAGTAACTTTTCGCCTTGCCCTCTGGGAGCCATCTTGAAGGCAGCAGCTCCAACTGACTCCTTTCATTGAGCAACGAAGTAAAGGTGCTTTTCTGCCTTCCCACCTCAAAAATCAAAAACAAACCCATTGCTGTCGAGTCGATTCCAACTCATAGTGACCCTATAGGACAGAATAGAACTGCCCCATAGAGTTACCAGGAAGAGCCTGGTGGATTCGAACTGCCAACCTTTCGGTTAGCAGCCGCAGCTCTTAACCACTACGCCACCAAGGTTTCCAGCTTCCTACCTCGGTCTCTCGTTTATTGACCAATATGAGTTATGCTGAGCAAGAACCTGGGGTTTCCACCAGGTAACATAATGCTCCTAATTCGTATCCCTGTTTTCCTGGTCTCTCACCTGTACCCATCTCCCATCTTCACCCAAGTAGTTCTCTTTCAGTCAGTGACCTGACACCTCTACCTGGTTTCTATCTTTGCCAGAAGATTCATGTTTTTATCTTTGATTCCAGACTCAAATCTGATGGGGTTAATGCCTTCATTATGGTTTATCAGGGTCAGTGGAAGCCTTTTCCTTGATACGTAATTGCCACTAAAACGTACTTTCTTGAAGACAAATTTACCTAGCCTGGAACAGATTTGGAAGCTGGAACAAACTGCTTTATTCTGAGTTTTTAGATGAATCTTTTGTCTTTAGGGTCAGAATAAGCAACTTCTCTCTCCTTCCTCGCCATGCATCCTAGATCAGGGGTTCTCAAAGTGTGGACTCAATATCAGGACTATCAGCATTCCCTGGGAACAAATTTTTAGACCCCAGACCTGAAAGACCCCACACCCCTGGTGGACCAACAATTTTTCCACTGAGTCGATTTCAGCTTATGAGGAACCCACGTGTGTCAGAGGGCTCCACAGGGCTTTCAGTGGCTGATTTTTCAGAAGTAGATCACCAGGCATTTCTTCAAGGTGCCTCTGGGTGGCTTGAACCCCCAACCTTTCAGTTAGCAGCTGAGCACATTAATCATTTGCACCACCCAGGGACTCCCCTGGTACTACTGAATCTGAAATTCTGGGGGTGGGGCTGGTAATCTGTGTTTTAAAAAGCCCTCCAGGTAATTCATAGCCCTGGTGGTGTACTGGTTAAAAGCCTGGCTGCTAATGAAAAGGTTGGCAGTTCAAATCCACGAGCCACTCCTTGGAAACCCTATGGCGCAGTTCTGCTCTGACTATAAGGCCACTATGAGTTGGAATCAACTCGACAGTAATGGGTTTAGTTTTTTAATTTTCTAGGTAATTCTGACCCACAGCAAAATTTGAGAATCATTATTTGAGATGCAACTAATTCTCAAGAGTGGGGCTGGGCCATGGAGTCCAGAGTCTGATTTCTTTAACAGCTCTGCCACCTCTTAGCTGTGCAACCTTGGCTAAGTCACCTAACCTCTCTAGACCTTAATTTCTTCATCTGTAAAATAAATCCTTTGAGTCATTTGATCTCACATTGGAGTCATAGTGTTCTATGGCACTGTGAACACCTCCAGAGAAAACCAGGGCGAACTTCCATGGTCTCTGTCAATGGGGCAGAGCTTCAGGGCTGGCTAAAACCAAAAAAAAGCAAACCTGTTTATGTAGAGTTGATTTCGACTCATAGTGACCCTATACGACAAAGTAGACTGCCCCAGAGGGTTTTCAAGGAGCAGCTGGTAGATTGAAACTGCTGACCTTTTGGTTAGCAGCTAAAGGACTAGAGTATTGCCTGGCTTTAGTTCTCTCTAATGTTGCTCAGAGGCATTGGTGGTTCAGTGGTAGAATTCTCATCTACCATACCGGAGACCTGGGTTTATTTCCCAGCCAATGCACCTCATGTGCAGCCACTACTTGTCTGTTGGTGGTGGCTTGCATGTTGCTATGTTGCTGAACAGGTTTAAGCAGAGCTTCCAGACTAAGGCAGACTACGAAGAAAGGCCTGGAGATCTCCTTCCAAAAAATCAGCCAGTGAAAACCCTATGCATCACAGTAGTCCAATCTTGTGCGTGAGTTAGCCATGAGTTGCGGGATGATTGATAGCAGCTAACAACAACAGCATTCTTGCTCATAAACAAATCTATTTGTCCAGGTGTCTATGAGGCAATTTAAAACTTCCTTGCTCTACAATTAGATGGAAAAATTATTTGTTGTGCATTGATGTGGGCGCTATTGAGTCAGGGTCTCTTTAACCTGTGTAGAAAGAACTACTGGCAGATATTAATAGCTAGGAAGGCTGGTGCATGAACAATGATCAACCCAGAATCCAATAGGAAAAAGAATCACCGAGATTGTGGCTTAGTGCTGACAAAGAAGAAAATCCCACACTGTTAGGAATGAAAGAAGAAGAGTTTTATTGAGGAATAACACAGCTTGAGCTGGGCAGTGGTAAGTAAAAATGCAAAGCACTCCACCATTCAAGCAGAGAAAGGGGTCTATATACAGAGAGAAGAAAGGAAAGGTAGGGGGTTAATGATTGATTATAGATACTATCAGATTCAACTTGAAGTCCTTTGAGATGTAAAGGTTGACCACTTGGCTAAGAGGGAGTGAGTTGCCATCTAGGTGAGTGGCACCTGCCAGTTCGGTTATACATGATTGCAGTCATGAACAAATTTTTCCTGGGAAAAAACTGTTTACATCATGACACATTCTTCCCATGAACAAACAGTTTACATCCTGACCTTTTGCTTACTGGGAATGCATGTTGGCCCCATTGTTCTTGTGTCTGAGACAAGTGCCTCCAGTTCAAAACTTTTCTGTTTACAGTGTTGCCATATTTTAGTTACTTATGAATTCAGTAGAGGAGCTTATTTGTTGTGCTCTCAGTTAGAAGAGTTTGAACTACAAGGTCACTCGGAAAATGAGTGCTGATTCTTCCAGAGAAGTAAACCATGTTATTAGCTGCTTGTATAGTCAATACAATTCCCTTGGAACACAACTCAGCTTTTTTTCTTTTAATGCATATTCATGCCAACACTATAATTCTTCAGTCAGGACAAATGTTTGCATAAGTAACAAAATTAATTTATCCATACCTTTATTTGAATCACGTATAACCTCAGTTGGCCTTCTCCCCACTGTGTAGTTCTGAGCACTGCTCCAAAGTCATCAAGAAGATGAGTTGCTGGCTGATTTGGACGAGCAGCTTTCCTAACAGCAGAGTTGCAGCTGGCCCACAGCATTTGTAATCTCTTATCCCCATTCTTGTGGGTACTGTGGGGCTGAAGCCAGCTGCTGACACAGGCAAGCTGCCCCGTCTTGCATCATGCACATCCCCTAGGTCTTTCATTGACTTAACCTTCATTGAGAGACCTCCAGGGCATCTCTGCTTGTTGTTGTTGTTGTCAGGTGCCGTCGAGTCGGTTCCAACTCATAGTGACCCTATGTACAACAGAATGAGACATTGCCCAGTCCTGAGCCATCCTAACAATCGTTGTGATATTTGAGCCCATTGTTACAGCCACCATGTCAATCCATCTCATCAAGGGTCTTCCTCTCTTTCACTGACCCTGTATTTGACCAAACATGACGTCCTTCTCCAGGGACTGGTCCCTCCTGATAGCATGTCCAAAGTATGTGAGACGAAGTCTCCCCATCTTCACTTCCAAGGAGCACTCTGGCTGTACTTTTTCTGGCGGTTCATTCTTCTGCAAGTCCATGGTATATTCAAGATTCTTCGCCAGCACAATAATTCAAATGCATTAGTTCTTCTTCAGTCTTCTTTATTCATTGTCCAGCTTTCACATGCATATGAAGCGATTGAAAATATCATGGCTTAGGTCAGGAGCACCTTAATCCTCAAAGTGACATATTTGCTTTTTAACACTTTAAAGAACTCTTTTGCAGCAGATTTTCCCAATGCAATATGTTTGATTTCTTGACTGCTGCTTCCATGGGCATTGATTGTGGATCCACATAAAATGAAATCCTTGACAACTTCAGTCTTTTCTCCATTTATCATGATGTTGCTTATTGGTCCAGTTGTGAGGATTTTTGTTTTCCTTATGTTGAGGTGTAATCCATACTGAAGGCT
>NW_004444111.1:3911556-3915091 GCF_000243295.1 Trichechus manatus latirostris
CTCGGAGGTAACTTCACCACTGAGCTAAAAGGGTGTCTGGGGGCCATATCATTTATGACTTTTGACATCTTTGTTAGCAGTTGAGGGAATATCAATTTAAAAACTCAGCTGGGGTTCTTGTGCCCAGGGGACAAGTTTGAATTTTCAGTGCCACCACTTCTCCAAACCTGTAAGCGTCTACTCACTTTCTTATACTAGGGCCATACCCAAATCTGTCCACACCCACCCTGGCTGGAAGCAAGGGCTGCTAGGCGAAGAAATGCTATTTCCCTTGGGAGGCAACAGAGGGTGTTGGAAAAGGCATGGACTTTGGAGTCAGAAAATCTCAGTGTGGGTTCGACTTTGCCATGTACTAGCTGTTTTTCCTGGGTCTTATTACACAATCTCTGAAGTTTAGTGTTCTTACCTGTTAAACAGTGATAAGAATAGCATCTACCTCTTAGAATTGAATGCAATAATGGTTAAGAAGCACAGCACAGTGTGCAGCCCATAGTAATGATGAAATGTTGGCCCAAGCAGGTAGAGGTGGGTGGAGAGGTTGGCAGACCTGCCTTAATTTTTACCCCCAGCTATTTAATTGTTGCCTCTGTTTGTCCTGGATACTCTACAGAGAAAGTTGCAAGGCCCCAGTTTTTTGTTGCAAGGCCCCAAGCTTTTTGGTAGCAATTCAATTGATCATGACTCATGTTATGACCCCTTTCATTTTTGCCCTGAATGCAAACACTGTCAAAATATGTATGCTCAGAATTTGAATATTTGTTAGTTAACTTGGTAGTCCTTTTTTTTGAGTGATGAAGCATGTAGAAATATAAGGAGTTATCACGGCAACCCAGTGATGTCTTGTTTATTTCAGTGGGACTCACTCTGCCGAATGACGGTCATGCCAGATAGTTTGGGAAAATAAAGGAAGTGACTTGGTTCCAGGAAGGAGAAGAGCTCTGATTCTCTGCTATTGTTGTTAGGCATCGAGTTGATCTCAACTCATAGTGACTCCACATGACAGAACAGAACTGCCCTACAGGGTTTTCTAGGCTACAATCTTTACGGGAAAAGATCACCAGGTCTTTCTCCCACAGAGTAGCAGGGTGAGTTTGATACACTAACCTTTTCGTTAGCAGATGAATGCTTAACCTTTGCACCACCAGGCCTCCTTGATGCTTCTACTAATGCTGTGAAATATAATGAAGCTTAGTGGTCCTGTCTTCCAAGCCTTACCAGGGTAAGACTCTGAATAATCCATATTGGGAAGGGGAAGGATTAGAGCTAGGCATTATTCTTTATTGTAAGCTGAAATGGAGCTAACTGTTTAAACCATATTTCTAGGTTGCGTATTATTCTATCTCCCAGCACATAGGTCAAGGGTGACAATTGCATCAGTAACATTTAAACTTTGCCCTAGGCTTTGAGCTACTGTTAATTCAGAAGCTCATTTTGGCAGGCTCAAAAAACATCAGCCCACAGGAACTAACGTTGCAGCAGGTTGAGTTCGTAAACGGGAAGCCTGAGGCCTGGGCTGCAGTGAGCAGCTTGCCATCTGACTGTGTGTTCACACGTGGGGAGCCTGAACCCTGGGCTGCAGTGAGCAGCCTGCTTCCTGACTTAATAAGGAGGAGACCTCAGCATTTGGTGTATTGGATCAATTGTTCCCAACCTTTTCTGATCTGACATAGAAATTCTTTTTTAATGCAAAAAATTTCTTGGACCAGAACTTCTAATATTTACCAATTTAAAAAATCAGTGACAAAAAGTTAATAAAAAGTCAACAATGCCTTGAAATTACTTTGTATTTTATAAATCAAACGTGTGTGTCTGAAAAATAGTAAACCATTTCTGGATGAAATATCAACTTCAATCACCATCAGTGCTTGGGCCACGGATGGGGCAGACCATTTGCCATAACTTCATGGCCCCTTGGACTCTGGAGGCCCACAAATTGTGAACGAGAGTACTATATTCCCTTGAAGGAGGGGTCTCTCGAGAGTCTTTCTACCAATGTCTACATCAGTGATGGTATGCTTTGGGGGAAGGAGTTCAATCAGAGTCAGTGTACACTACTATGTCTTAGCTGCAAGGGAAGTTTTGAGCATAACCTTGTCCTCAAGCAACGAACACCTCTTGCTGGGAGAGTGTGTTAGGAATCAGGTCTATATACTTGAAAACAGTTGCTGTAATAATGTGCTTGGTTGGTAGTTCAGACTGAGATTACCCACATGCTTGGGTTAAGGGCTTAAAGAAGACTTCATGAAGGAGCTTTTTTTTAGTGGGGCCTAGAGAAAAATAAAAGGAACCCTGGTGGTGCAGGAGTTAAGCGCTTGGCTGCAAATCGAAAGGTCATCAGTTCAAACCCACCAGCTGCTCAATGGGAGAAAGATGTGGCAGTCTGCTTCTGTAAAGATTTACAGCCTTGGAAACCCTATGGGGCAGTTCTACTCTGTCCTACAGGGTCACTATAAACAAAATAAAATTGATGGAAGTAGGGTTTTTGGTAAATTACATAAACATTTATTAAGCACTTTGTACAAGGTGGATACCCTGGGTGGTGCAACTGGTTTGGGCATGACTACTAAATGAATGGTTGGCAATATGAATCTACCCAGCAGTGCTGTGGAAGAAAGTCCTGGCAATCTGCTTCTGAAAGGTCACAGCCATTGAAAACCCTGTGGAGCAGTTCTACTCTGAAACATGTGGGGTCGCCATGAGTCAGAATCAACTCCATGACAACAGGCAAAGGGCAAGAGTGAAACATACGAGCTGAAGATACAAAAATGAAGGAAGACAGAGGAAGATGGGAGCCCTATTGCTGAAATGTTCATGGACTATTGCCTGTCTAGACCCTGTCTTCATTTTCTCTACTTTCCTTCACCTCTTCCTCTTCCCTGTCTCCCTTCTCTTTTATATCCCCTACTTGTTCATCCTGCTGGCTTATTGTCTCTGTTATGTGAATTGCTTGTACTTGTAGCAGAGAATGGGGAGAAGCATAGAGCAGGTAGGTCTTCCACAAAAGAGTACATTGAGTCAGCCATGGGAGGCCCCGCCTTAGTGGGAGAGATCCTGGGAAGGAGGGGAGCTCTAGACCATCCAGAATGCAGAGACCTGGGCTCACTGCTCAGTTTTTAGGAACCCTAGGAAAAATTGTTCTGGAAACCTACTCTGGCTCTCTCCTGCAGGATACTTCCTAGTTGTCCCACAGTTACTGCTCTGGATGCTGCCTAAACAGTTCCTAGAGTCACTTCAGAGATTAAGATCCAAACTTCTGAGGCAGCCAGCCTGTGCTCTGGCCTGGGCTCACGAGAGTGGACTGCACTGCACCTGCCGCCCTCACCCAGACCTCCTTCATACCGGGAGGGGGCCCTTTGCGTCCTCTAGAACGACATGCACAACCCAGAGACTGTCTGAAGAGGAATAGGCGTGGGAGCTGGGAACTAGTAAGGAACAGAAGGCATCCTTGGGGCCCTGGTACACCACTGTCATGGATTGAATTATGTCCCCCCAAAAATGTGAGTATCAATTTGGCTAGGCCATGATTTCCAGTATT
>NW_004444111.1:3924013-3925255 GCF_000243295.1 Trichechus manatus latirostris
CTCAAAGTTCCTGACCTCCATTTGCCTGCTTTGACAAGGTCACCACCCCCTCTGGCCTCATCTCCTGACTGTGGGTCTCTGCTGGCCCACCAGTCCACCTTAGCATCTCTACACACCCCCATCTCAGCACTTGGTTTCCTGGACTCCTTGCCAAAGCTGTGGGTGAATCAGGGTGCTACCTCAGAAACACGTAGTAAGTGTCTACAAGGTTAGGGAGAAAAGTTTCTAGAAATCTCCAGAAGGTGGAAGAACAGCTGTATTGGGAAGGAAGCTGAATGCTGAGAAAGTGGGGACTTGAGGTAGAAGCTTCTGAGGTGGAACAGTTCCGGATACTGATAGGCTCAAGGTTATGGCCCTGGGAGGGGAGCTGAAATGGAGTATACAGGAAATTCTAATAATTAGGCTAATCTTACATTGTTGATTGTGCTCAGGAGAGGGTCCAGGAGAGAAGCCCAGAAGCCCTAAGGTTGGGGGAAAAGCAGAAAGAAGCTTAGGAGAGTAGAACAATTGTGGGCTTTTTTAAGTCGACCTCCCAAGTTTAAATCCTGTGTCTGAGGTCTGAGGTAAACCCTTTCTTTGAGCCTCATTTTACCATGCGTTAACTGGTGAAAATGATATTTCTGCTGCAGGAGCGTTGTGAAATATTCAGCATACAGCAGGTGCTCTGTGCATTGAACCAGCATTATTAGCTGCACTCAGCCCTCATCATTAGCCGCCAAGTGCTAGAATGTAGTTAAAAACACATCATTGTATTTCCTAAAGATACCTCCCCCTTCTTCTTGGATTTCTAAGATCCAGAGGATATGTATATTTCTTGTACTCATTCCTAATTTTGGCCTTTTTGTTCTCTTATTAAATCAGTAAGGAGCCTGGTGACACAGTGGTTAAAGCACTTGTTGCTAACCAAAAGGTCAGCGGTTCAAACCCACCAGCCGCTCTGTGGGAAAAGATGTGGCAGCCTGCTTCTGTAAAGATTACAGAAGCCTTATGGGGCAGTTCTACTCTGTCCTACAGGGTCACTATGAGTTTGAATCAACTCGATGGCATGGGTGGGTATTAAACCAGTGGTGTGTCTTATAATTTATGGTCCCTTTAATCTAGGAGCTATGTTATTTACTTCCCACTCCATGTAAGTACAAGGATGAAAATTACCGTCTGGTATTCTTTTTTATCTCCTTTTGCCCCTGGATGACTTGCCCATTCAGTTATTGCTGCTCCCCCAACTGCCAACCCCGAATACCC
>NW_004444111.1:3925930-3929788 GCF_000243295.1 Trichechus manatus latirostris
GTTGTTTTCTCCACTGGTGAAAGTTAGTCTTGACAATTTTTTTGTATCAATTTTTTGCAGACTTTAAAGTATTGTTAGGCACCGTTGAGTTGGTTCTGACTCATAGCGACCATATATGCACAATAGAACGAAACACTGCCCAGTCCTGCACTATCCTCACAATTGTTGCTATGCTTAAGCCCATCACTGCAGCCACTGTCATGGATTTCTATGTATGCAGAAGACTGAGGAATGGCAGAGGCTGAGTGATGACGGGTTCAAGGTCTCTCAGTGATTCAGAGACAGGGCAAGTGGGGGGACTCATCCCTCAGTCCAGATCCTATTCTCCAATGAGCTTTGCCTTTCAAAGGCCAGATGAGTTTTATAAGCCAAACGAACAAAGAAAACTCGTTTTACTCTGCAGGAAAACAACAACAACCATAAAACCGACAACAGTTTTGCCTGGCCTTTCAAGTCCCCGTAAACCTCGTGGTTATCGGCTGTGCCTTGTGATAACTGATCTTTTGACTAACGAAAGAATGCTAATCAGCCTAGTGTTGCCTCCCTCCATTTGTTACCCGGTTGCTAGGTGATAGCACCTGATCATAGGTGAATGGAAATTTATACCCTGTGCCCTTGTTTGTAGTGATGAAAAATAATTTAGGGTATATGAGAAAACAACAGAACAAAACAAGGCTGTTACATGTCTTTGGCTCTTCAATTGTGTTTAAACAGCCCTTCTCTGTCCCAACAACTCCAAAGACTGGAAGAGACCATTAAGATCTTCTGAGGTCTTGCAGTACCCTCACTCTTGGCTTTTTTCTTATTCTTGTCACCATTTCTTTACTTAGGGTTAAATGATAAGGGAGCTGTGGTGGCGCAACGGTAAAGTGCTCAGCTGCTAACCGAAAGGTTGGTGGTTAGAACCCACTCAGCAACTCGGAGAAAAGACCTGGCAATCTGCTCCCATACAGATTACAGCCTAGAAAACTCTTTGGGGCAGTTCTCCTCTGTCACATGGGGTCTCTATGAGCCGAAAGCGGCTCGACGACAGCTAACAAGAACAAATGTCTGATGACGTGTAAGACTCAAGACAGATCACCTGAACTTAACAAATTGTTCAACTTCTCTAACTCTCAGCTCCCTCATCCATAAAATGGGGAAAAATGATAGGATTCATCTCTAGGATTGTTGTGAGGATAAAATCAAGTAATAGTACGAAAAGGGCTTAGCACAGTGCCTGGCCATAGAAAATACCCAGTGACTACTGGATACTATTATCGTTATCATTATCATCATCATCACCACTATTTTCATGTGTCAGATTCTCTCCATGGCTTCAGAATATTATTCCAAAGAGAAATGCACAGTTATTTTCCTCTCTTCAAGATGGCCTGCAGTGACAACAATTTTAACCCGGTGAGAACAACCGAGTAATGAATACCTATTACATCTGAAAGCTTTACCCAGCGTGTGGTTTGTTCTTCCCCAAAGTAGGCTGATAAGGCTGTGGTAACCTATACACAGGTTACATGAAGGTCAGGTGGAGTGGCAGATAGACCTATTATATGTTCCCCTGTATCCTTGCAATACAAAAAGTAGTACTTTTCAGAAGTATCTCCTTCTTGCAACTTTAAAGTGCCTCGTTAATTCATGTGTAGCAACATGCCAGTGTTAATGGTAGAATCTATGTGATGGAAATGCAGGTGTTCGCTGAACCTATTTTTCAAATTTGCTGTGTGTTTGAAGTTTCATAATAAAGTATTGGGAAAGATGTCTAGAGATGCAAAGCATATGATTCAATTAATGTCAATCCCATTCAGCTTAATTTAAAGACAATTCAACAACAAAAACAAAAAATTGAGCATCCGCTGTATATGAAGCATTGTGTATGTAATGTGGACATAAGAATGAATAAAGACAAAGTTTTTGTCTCAGGTTGCTCAAGGGAGATCTATGTGAAATCAAACTGTCATGGGAACAAACACATTTCAACAGTTTTCTGGAATAGTCTAATTTTAGATACCTTTATTAATTTTAATGGAAGGGATTCATTAAGTAAATGTTATTTTGATTGCTTAATTTTGTAAGTTTTTTTTATGTAAATAAATCCACAAATCAGAAATAAAAAGTCTTTTGTGAAATGTTATATTCCAATTTTGTTTAGGGAAACATTTTTGTCATAATAGTATCTTGCTTCTCTGTTGACTTTGTGACCTTGTTGACATAACATTAAAAATTTACTTATGGCAAAGAAAAAGGTACCAAGAATACACGGAAAAATCAATGAAAGTCAGAAGAAAAAAAAAAGAGAGATTAATATTTAACTTTACATACTCATGAATTGGAAGACTTAATATTGTTAAGATGTCAATACTACCCAAAGTGATCTATAGATTTGATGTAATCCCAATCAAAATTCCAACAGCCTTCTTTACAGAAATAGAAAAACCAATCCTCAACTTTATATGGAATGACAAGACGCCCTGAATAGCTAAAACCATGTTGAAAGAGAAGAGCAAAGTAGGAGGACTCACACTCCCTGATTTTAAAACTTACTATACAGCTACAGAAATTAAAATAGCCTGGAACTGGTATAACAACAGATGCATAGAGCAATGGAATAGAATTTAGGGCCGAGAAATAAACCCATACATCTACGGTCAACTGATTTTTGACAAGGGTGCTAAGTCCATTTGATGGGGAAAGAAGAGTCTCTTCAATAAATGGTGCTGGGAAAATTGGATTTCCACATGCAGAAAAATGAAACATGAAGATCTGTGCCTCACACCATACACAAAAACAAATTCAGAATGAATTAAGGACCTAAGTATGCAAACTAAAACCATAAAATTCTTAGAAAAACAAGTAGGGACAACACTGTCAGACCTAGCTTTCAACAATGGATTATCTAATATAGTAACAAAAGCACAAACAGCCAAAGACAAAATAAATAAGTAGGACCTCATAAAAATTAAAAACTTTTGTTCATCAAAAGACATTACCAAAAAAGTGAAAAGACAAGCTACTGACTGGGAGAATATCTTCAGAAAACATGTATCTGCCAAGAATCTAATAACCAATATACATACATAACTTTGACAACAACAAAAAGACAACCCAATCATAAAATGGGCAAAGGACTTGAATAGACATTTCACCAAAGAGAACATTCAAATGGTCACCAAATACGTGAGAAGATGCTCAGGGTCATTAGACATCCAACCCTGTTGTCTGTCATCAAGTTGATTCTGACTCATAGCAACCCTATAGGACAGAGTAGAACTGTGTTCATAGAGTTTCCAAGGAGTTGGTTGGGAGATTCGAACTGCCAACCTTTTGATTAGCAGCTGAGCTCTTAACCATTGTGTCACCAGGGCTCCATCATTAGTCTTCAGAGAGACGTAAATCAAAACCACGATGAGGTATCATTTCACTCCCAGTAGGATGACTAAGATTAAAAAACAATCAACAAATGTTGGTGAGGATGTGGGGAAACTAGAACCCTTACCCACTGCTGGTGGGAATGCAAAATGGTACAACCTGCTGGTGGCAGTTCCTCAAAAAAACTAAAAAAATTACTACAATATGACCCAGAAATTCCACTCCTAGGTATATACCCAAAAGACTTGAAAGCAGAGACTTGTACACTGTAATGTTCATTGCAGCACTATTCACAGTAGCCAAAAGGTGGAAACAACCCATCAGCAGATGAATGGATAAACAAAATGCAGTACATACATACACTGGAATACTACTCAGCCAGTAAGAGGAATGAAGTCTTGATACATGCTATAATATGGATGCAGCTGGAAGACATTATGCTGAATGAAATAAGTCAATTACAAAAGGTCAAATATGGTATGACTTCACTTATAT
>NW_004444111.1:3930552-3931854 GCF_000243295.1 Trichechus manatus latirostris
AACCAAAAATATCCCCTGAAGTCTTCTTAAAACCAAACAACACTTTAGCTTAACTAGTGAACTAGTAAAGAATATCTCCCTGGAGGATTATGCTCTTTTAAAAGCTATCTATATGGGATCAAACTGACAGCAACAACTTGAAAGATTAGAAAGGAACCTTAGGGAGCAACGAGTTTATGTTAATGAGGGAGGAACAACTCAGAAAAGGAGAGTGAGAATGGTTACACAACTTGAAGAATAATTAATGTCAGTAAATGGCACATGTAGAAACAGTTGAACTGGTGTATGTTTTGCTGTGTATATTCTCAACAACAGCAAAACAAATCAAATTATATATAGATATATAAAATTATACAGGACCCTCCTCCAAAATGTTTAAGTCCCATATTGGCTGGGGTTATCTTCAACTTTCTGTCATCCTTTTTCTTCAGTGTGTGGCACCTCCACCCTCCTCCACACTACAGGCTAAGGGTTCTTTCTAAAATCTGATCACAATATTGTCCTGCTCAGAAATTTTCTGTGGCTCCCTACTGCATGAAGAGTGCAGTCCCACTGCAGTGGCCTGGTGTTCCACAAGTCTCCCACTTGGTCCTTGTCTGCCTCTTCAACTGTATCTCCTGCTGCGCCCATGGTCTCTAATTCCCCAAACACTTACCACAGTCCCCTGTGTCCTGACCTCTAAACAAGCTGACCCTTCTGTCTACTTAATCTTCAAACTTCGATAAAGCCTACCTGTCTAAGACGACGTCCTAGATTTTCTAGGTCATCCCAGACATCACAGAGGAATTAATCTCTACAAAAAAGCCTTGGCACTTTCTTTGTATCTTTAACGCCTCATGTATTACCAGTTGTCTTTGCATGACAACAGGCTTGCAACTACTTGTTCGATGATGTTGTCTACTTCCACCAAACTGTGAGCCCCTGGACGGGTGAGGGTTGGATCTTCCTCATCTCTGAATAAATCCTAAGCTACTAAACAGTGCTCCAAAAGCTCAACAAATATTTGCTTAATCGAATCTAGTTTTATAGAAAAGTCATTATTTGTTATTAAATTTAGCTCACACCAGCTTGAAGGTGTTAATTGTAAATCCGCCGGCGCTATTTCCTCCAATGTGCAGCATTTTTAATAGAACCGAAGGTTTATGACTGACCTTTACAGAGGTATTTTGTATTTCACCAGCAAAGGAGCAGTACAGGTTTTATTGGAGTCCTGAAGCATGTCACACTTAATCTTGGAAGAGCATAGGTAGCAAAGGCAGGTGTTGACCTTTGTGAGTTTACATTGCTTACATACTTATTGAA
>NW_004444111.1:3932966-3934009 GCF_000243295.1 Trichechus manatus latirostris
TTCTCTCACAGTCTAGTAGGCTACAAGTCCAATATCAGGGCGACAGCTCCAGGGGAAGGCTTTCTCTCTCTGTCTGCTCTGGAGGAAGGCCCTTGTCATTAATCTCCTCCTGGTCAAGTAGCTTCTCAGCACAGGGACGCCAGGTCCAAAGGACGTGCTATTCTGGCTCTTGTTTCTTGGAGGTGTGATGTCTCCATGTCTCTCTGTTTGCTTGTGTCTTTTATATCTCAAAAGAGACTGGCTCAAGATACAATCCAATCTTGTAGATTGAATCTTGCCTCTAACATAACTGCTGCTAACCCCATCTTATCAAGATCATAGAGATAGGATTTATAATACATAAAAAAATCACATCAGATGACAAAATGGTGGACAATCACACAATACTGGGAATCCTGGCCTAGCCAAATTGATACACATATTTTTTGGGGACACAATTCAATCCATGACATGCACTAAAACCTCTATAGTTTTATTCTTTTCAGAACCCCTTAAATCCTTCTCAGAAGTCTATTTTTTTGCAGTGAGAACCACCTTGGGTTTTGGATGCACCAGAAGTTGGAAATTAAATGAAGGCTAGACAGCGACAGGTGGGACACACAAGAGCAAGAAGTGATGGCCAAAAGCGAGCAAGGGGACCCAAAACAAGACATGCCTGTCACAGGTCCCAGAAGCATAGTGGTCTGCAACTCTCTAGATAAAGGGATCAGTGATCTACCCCCCTCAGCGACCTCTGAGGTGGCCTCAATGGTACAGAACTTCAATTACGGATGCTTATAGTTACGACCCAGATCCCTAGACAAAGTTTATATTAATGTCCATTTCTTTAGATTTTCATTTGTACTCAAATGGTTAAAATGGGTTTATCTAAATAGTTCAGTGATGTGAAGCACAAACTGTCAGGCTGATGACCCTAAGTGAGGTGTCACTCTGATGCACTCTCCTTTCTGCATCTCTGGAACTGAGGAGCACAGAGGGACTTAACAGGAACTGCCTTTGAGGTGTGGTCAGAGTGTGTGCTGCAGCCACTAGGCACGGGGGAG
>NW_004444111.1:3937929-3939510 GCF_000243295.1 Trichechus manatus latirostris
GTTACAAACTGTAACTACATACCTGTCACAGAGCTATAAGCTTTATTATTCCTTTGGATAAAGACAATTAACAAACACAAATGGCTACCCCAATTACCAGGTGAATTTAACATAAACCATGTGTGACAAATGGTCCTGTCAAGTCCTCTTACTTGCGAGCTTACTTATCCTTTATCTTAAGAACGTGTATGTAATGTGTTCTATCTGCTGGCTGTAAAAAAAGGTGAGATCTCCTTCTGTCTTTACAATCTCTTTAACAGGTTGCCTGTGATGTGCATCACATTCTAGTTTAATGCTGATTTAATACTAAAACTATTTTCTCTTCTACTTTTGTGGAGAAATTTTTTGGGTTGGCAGGAGATTGTATTTTTAATTATATTTTCCTAACAAGAGCAACCAATTAAAAAAATTAAGACAAAAAGGAATGCTTAAAAGGTCAAGAGAGGAGCTACAATAAAATCCTAAAACATGTAATACAGGAAAGAAGAAGCAGAGAAACAAAAGAACAGATAGGACAGAGAAAAAACAATACCAAGACGGTAGGCTTAAACTCATCCATATGAATAATCACTGTAAATAGAATAAAATCTTCCGCTGTAAGCCAGAAATCATCAAAATGGTTAAGAAAGCAAGACCAAAGTATATGCTGTTTACAAGAAACACACTAGAAATATAAAGACATAGAGTAAAAGGCTGAGAGTACAAGAATCAAAGAAGATATTCCATGCAAGTTGTAAGAACCAGAAGGTTGATATGACTACATTAAGACTAGGCAAAGTAGATTTCAAGATAAAGAATATAATTAGAGATAAAGCAATACCTTCCATAGTGATAAAAAGGTCAATTCATCAGGAAGACACAATAATCCTACATGTGATCTACCTCATAACAAAGTTTCAAAATACATGAAGCAAAAAGAGAAAGAATTAAAGAGAGAAATAGACAAAGCCAGTTAGTTGGAGATTTTAACATACCTCTCTCAGCAATTAATATAAAAAAGACCCCCCCACAAAAAAAAATTAGTAATTATATAGAGATTTCAACGACACTAAAATAGTGAAACCAAGAAATTTTGCTATGTTAAAGAAGTAAGATTTAATGATATGAACGTTGTTATCTAAAATAAGCCAGGTCTTACTGTATAAATTTTGATATAATCGTGATGGGAATATTGTTGAGGTTCATGAAATCAACCAAAAGTTGGTGAGAGCCCTGGGGTCACAGAAATATAACACAGTCTTCATGCTCTGGGATGTCTTGATGCTGTGAACTCTCTACTAGTGTGACATTATAATATTGGCAACTCTGGTTTTTTTCCTAGTAACCTATGCCAAGCAGTCTCTAAAACAGCCTCTTACCTTTGGTAGAATTTCACCTCTTTGGGTAAGATGTGCAATCACTCTTCAGCCAAATCCAGCAGTTTCTCCAATGTTCCTTTCTGAGCAAGGAGTGAATTTCAGTCCCTTATGAATAAAGTTGCCAGATTTGGCAAATAAAAATACAGGACTCCCAGTTAAATTTGAACTTCAGATAAACAGTGAACGATTTTTCACTACAGGACATACGTATACTAGAAAACTA
>NW_004444111.1:3941496-3943376 GCF_000243295.1 Trichechus manatus latirostris
GGCTAGCAAACAAATGTAGAATGCATGTGTTATTTGTGTAAAAATATGGTACTCAACTGGATTTGAAGTGTTCAATATTTATATGTTGAAAGGCAAGGAAAAGGGGTAATGCTATGTTTAAGGCCAGACAACACACACACACAAACACACACGCGCGCGCGTGCGCGCGCACACACACAGAAACAATGTATATTCCAAAATCTAATCAACCTCGCACAGATTAAAAGGGTTCTGCTTTAAGGGAAACAAACCAACAAAATTGACAGCCCAGACTGATATAGGTATCTTTGAATAAATGAGTTGTTGATAATCTACCAGGTGTGGTAAAGTACACAGTACAGAACAACAATGTTAAACATTCATAGGGTGTGCAAAGAGGCCCAACCAGCTTCATGGGTTGCTCTACTGGATGGATGACGAACTGGATACTCTGCTAATTTGGTTAAAATTATCAGAGGCCAGATTAACCATCTGTTAACTTGCTTGGTGAAGTGTTGGGCCATAACTCACTAAAAGACACTTATGAAACATCATCACTATGTCCTCTGTAAATTATGGAGTGTCTCTAAAATACACTCCTGGAAACAGAGAGAGTGTGGCCCTTTGCCTACTGTTGGATGAGAAAAATCCTGAGCCCAATATTTATGTGTCTCTGTGTATCTGTCAGGGTCATGAAAAGTCAGGTACATTGAAAACATGAAATCAGGAGTTGCCCATTAAACTATGGACCTGACTGTGGTTGACTGCTGTTTAGGAGGAAGAATATTGTACAGTGCTCTGCCTGGTGACTCTGGTGGAAGATGTGGTTATGGCAGAATCAGAATGAGCAGACGCCGCTAACCCAAAATTTGGCACAGGGCCAGTGACACCAGCTCCAGAAACCATGGTCTTTCGAACCATCGTAGAGGTTTCAGCAGGAACTTGGTAACTGGATTGCAGAGTGGAAGCAGGTGTTAGTATTCTTTCTGTCACTGTCACATTCTGCCCCACTGCTACACTGGGCATGGCCAGAGAGGGCTGCGCAGCCGAGCTGGGGGCCAGGACCCTCTCTCTTTCCCTCACCATGACATAATGTGCATCTGGTAGATGCTGAGGGACTTCAAGGGAATTCAATACACCCTCACTAGGCTGTATTACTTGTTCAGTGACCAAGACATTACTTTCATTGGCATAATGCTGAGCTACCATAGTAGATGCTGGCGCATACACCCTCTCTGTCACAATAAGGCCCTGTGGTTGTCCAGAATCCAGGATCACAGCGCTTGGTTGGATGGCGGAGCCTGTGGCATAGGATGTTTCCGTCACTAAAATATTACTAGGAACCAATGGATCAGGAAGAGGTACAGCTACCTTTTGACCCTGCCTAGAAGACACGGACCTTTCAGTGACTAGTTCCTGAGTTACTGTCTCTGTCTCTGCTTTTGCTTCATGGAAAGGTTTTGAAACTTGAATGCTACTGCCAGAGGAGTAGTTATTTTCTGAATTAACCATGGTTTGCTCATACTGTGAACGTGAAGCTGTGCTCTTACTTGTTTCTGTGACAGGCTTTTGTCTCTGCTCAATTTCCATACCCATATCTATTTTCTGACCTATGCAAACTTCAGCTAGTGTCTTGAATTTAAATCCCAGATCATCTAAGAAGCGGTCATCTAGCTCTCCTTCAATAAAACTGCAACAGCCAATGGAACCATCTAGGGACTCAGTTTCTTCCTGAGAATAAACCAGAAGGCAATCTTTGGCTGCGTGACTGTCACTGTCTTCAGTGTAAACGGCGGCTTTCTAAAATGCACAAAGAAACAGAGACACATAATTAGTGACATAAGTTCATTTAAAAACAAGATGTCCTATTTCTGCCCCAAATGCATAAACTGAATCTAATC
>NW_004444111.1:3949323-3969099 GCF_000243295.1 Trichechus manatus latirostris
AATACGTGTACTGACTGTTTAATGAGAAACTATTTGTTCTGTAGACCTTCACCTGAAGTAAAAAAAAAAACAAAACCTTACTTCAGTGAAATAATTTCTCAAGAACTTGTTCACTGCAGTGGCAGCAGCTTGAGCTCCAGCTGTGTCTCTGGTAACCCCTGTGGCTCTTGTGGTGGTTATGGTCTCGGCACCTATGACAGCTCCTGGTGTCCTTGTGACCTGGGTAGGCCCACCAGAAAGAAGGCTTCTCTGTTCTTCCCATCTTCCATCCATCTCATGCGTCTCATGTAGCCCTTTGGAAAGGAAAGCAGAGCTACACCCTTTCACAGTGGTTTCCTTGGTTAATAGAACCTCTGTTCTACTTCCCACTGCTAGACTTGCTCCATGATCTGCTGCCGGAAGTGATGGTACTATCTGTGAGAGCAAATACATTTGAGAAGTGAGTCAGAAGGATGGAGGGGGACAACTGGTAAGAGGATATGAGCTAAGCGCACCTAAGCAGGGAAGAGGCTATTTCTACTGGATCAAATCAAGAAAAACATTTTGGGTTGAATAACTTCTATTTCATTCATCTGAAGATCTCTCCATTCTGCCATCTTGCTCCGTAGCTAATTATAACTCAAGGAAACAAATACACATGCAGATAATGGTCTCAGCTCATTTACTCTATTGGGACCAATGACGTTTCAATTTTTTTCCAGGGTTTGACTACTTTTTCTATAGTTATAGTACTTCCTTTTTTTTTTTAGCTGACACATAGTTGCCCAAAATAAAGACTATTATTTCCAAGTCTCCATTGCTACTAGGTATACCCATGTGACTAAATTCTGGTCAATGCGATGTAAGCAGATACGGTATCTGGGAAATATTCTTAAAGTGCTGTTGCCCTTCACTTTTCTCCTATCCGCTAGCTGGAATGTGGGGAGAGTGGCTGAATATGAGGACAGCATGGGAATGAGCTCATCCATGAAGGAACAACAAGAAAGGAGAAACGTGGGGCCATATTGTGGAGGAATCATCATATTGGTCTTGGACTGCCCAAGTTTATGTTTACGCTCCTGTTATTTTGAGTTCTCTGACACTTGATGCCAAATTCACATCCTATTGGAAATGGGGCTCATGGCAGATGGCAATGAGAGACGCAGGGTGCAGATGCCAACAGAGAGACAACAGGAGATGGCAAGTAGGTAGGAAGGAGAGGATTTTGCAACAATTTACAAATGCCATGGTGGTTGTGGGGCTCGCCACCGCGAATCCTACGTTATGGAGGGGAATGGAAAAGGAGCTGTACGAGACTGTCCATTTAATATTGGGACAAAAATTTCTATCCTAAATCCTTCCACTCTCCAGTCTATTTGTCACTCCCTGATCCTTGCTCTACATTCTCGGTAACACACGAGGTGTCACAGTAGAGTAAAAACATCTTAACTCCACCCTGGCAACAAAAACAAATACGATGTCAGTTGAACCCTTTAACAAAGGCATGTGAATAAAATCCACAATGATCACTTCACTCTCTCATGACCTAAAGATGTTAGAAGCATCTCCCACGGCCTCTTTAAAATCCCAAAAGACGACATGTCACACTGATATCTGAGAAGCTGACCTTGTCCTCAGGTGGTGCCCCTTCATTGTTCCACGGGTGCAGCATCTCTATAGTACCAGGCACAGGGGCAAAGCCTTTGGCTCCCCCTCCACAACGGCACATCAGCAGTAAGAGTGGTATAACTGGGTAGAAAACAAAACTGAGTTCAGAGGAAGTAAGTCCCAACATATTTCTGAATTTATATTGCATAATTCTGGAATTTGCGTATCACTTCCAGGAGTTCACTCTTCACTTATGTAGGGCTGTATCTTTATTTTCATCATGATCCAACCTCTCTAAGCTTGTTTTGGATGAGATATACAAAAGTCTGAAGGCAGGATAAGAGGGTCTTACAGGTTCAAAGGGTCTAGTTCACCAAAAAGAAGCTGTTCATGGTTACTGAGTAGAACACCAAGACTGGATTAGATGGTATCCACGTCATCAAAACTAACCTAAAAGACTTGGTACATTTTTTTTGTTGTTGTTGTTTTATAACAGCTTTCAATTTTTAATATGAGAAAAATCACTATCAAAGGACATGTGTATGAAAAGATTAAAAGCTCCTAAGGATAGAAAAGTTTTAATATATTCAAATATTCCAGAACACTGGAACTTTCATAATACTTCACCGTAGAGTGGAATTGAGCACAAGGCAGGAATAGCTTAGGTCCCAATTAATCTTTGAATTATCTAAGGACAATTTTCTGAAATGATTCTACATTAAAAAACCTTCCTTTGAACATATATAACATTTTATTTAGAACTTAATAACATTTCAGAGCTCTCTCCTTTAATTTCATACCACCCCAGGAAGAAGGAAAAGCCAATGCTTCCCTTGCTGAGTGCAGTAAACAGCCACACCTTGCACAACTTGAAGAATGTAGTAAATTCAACTAAATTGTACATGTGGAAATCGTTGAGTTGTTGTATGGTTTGCTATGTGTATTTTCACTCTGCCCCCGCCCCCCAAATTAGCCACACCTGAACCAGTCCACCCTAAATTAGCTCTTATTGCCACTTCCGTTTGGTAGCTTCCAATGATGAACTGCCTCCCCTCTAGAGTCCTTTTAATGTAAAACAGTTGACAGCATAGTAATTATAGCTACTGTGAGTAATAAAAAGATGGAAATCATCCAGGGTAATGCATTTCAACAAATATTTACCAAGTGTCTGCTATGCACCAAGTGCCACATTAGGCCATGGGGAATCTGAGATGAGAAGGCAGTGCAAGGAATCTGTGGGTAGGAGATCTGGTCGAGGCTCCAGTACCTACTAACTTGACAAACTGAGACAAGTCATTTACCATTATGTGTCTGTTTCCTTATCCATAAAATGGAGATACTGTATCAGAATACATTATAAATTGTCAGGTGCTATGCATTGAATTGAACATCTACTAGTGGCTTTACAAGGCTCCATCTTTTGTCACTGAAATAGCCTAGGCTGCCTCAGAGGTGCTCCTCTGTCCATGTTCAGTTGTCAAGTGAAGTGATACTCCACACAACCCCAAGTTACAGTTCCTTGCTCTTTCATGAAAGGAAACTTGAGGTCTTTGGAGGGCATACAGGGAAGGCAGGACGTCTAGGAATATCTTGTCAATGTCAGGAAGCACAGAAGTGCTCAGAGCGTCTCGTTACTGTTGGTGTTGGTGAAGAGGCACGCCAAGCAGAGGGAATGGGGAAGTTGAGCTACGTCAAGTTGAGTGTGCAAAGCAATGACTGACTGGAAGAAGCTGAGTTTGTAAAAGAATGTTGTCTCCAGAATCCAAATCCATCTAACAAGTCTTTGCTGAGAGCCTACCATATGCAAGACACTTCTAGACACTGGGAATAGAGCAGTGAAGAACAGACACAACCCTTTGCCTCACACTGTTTATCAAAATGGAGACGCCAACAAGATTTATGCCGAAAGGTACCTGAAGAGCATGTATAACCTTAATTACTTAAATTGGGAAAAGAAACAATTTTATAAAACAGAATTCTGAAGAGTCCTAAGATAAGGTTTTGGTGAATTTATCAATTATCGTTTCCCTACTCTCAAAACTGTTCAAGTGTTTGGTTAAAGAATAAGTGTGAAGAAATCAACGACTAGTACAGTAGAAAATTATCAGTAGTGCACTTAAAATAGAAAGTGGCTTTTTTTTTTTTTAAATTAAATACTTACGTAGCAAGAGCAGAAGGGCCAAAATCATTAGCCAAATTGCCGAGGACCCCAGGCCAACGTAGGAGTCATGCAGGCTTCCCTCACAGCCACTGCCATCCAGACACTTACAGATGATGAGCTGAAGGACCTGTTTTTCAGGGCAACTGAAGCCTTTCGTATCTTTAATCTCGAATTGGATTTCATGTTGCCCAAGCTTTTGCTCCCTTTTTTGCAGCAGCACACTGGTACCTGTGAGGGTAGAAGGCAAAAGGAAATAAAAACGAGTGATCATCAAGGAAGAAGCCCTGGTGGAGCAGTGGTTAAGAGCTTGACTGCTAACCAAAAGGTCAGCGGTTTGAATCTACCAGCTGCTCCTTGGAAACCCTATGGGCAGTTTTACTGTGTCCTATAGGGTCGCTATGACTCGGAATCGACTTGACGGCAACAGGTTTTTTGGTTTTTAACCAAGAAATGGGTGAAATTAAATTTCAGAAATGTTCTTAAACTGCTAGTCATATTCGGCTCCACCTCGAAGTTTTATTCTTCCTTAACGTGTCTATTGGATTCACACTGTGTCCTTATTAAATTAGTCCATAAACCCCAAATATGCAGTTTAATAGCAAAGAATCACATTTGGACATCACAGTTGCATGAGGATTAATTTCAACAAACGTGTGCTGTCTACCAAACGCTAGGAGCTGTCCTATGCGTTAGGAATACAGTAAAAAGAATTCAAGAACTCACTGAATTCTAACAGTGTTATCTTTAGACAAAATAATCAATTTATTTATCTGGAGAGACAGACAGCATAGCATATAGGTAAAGACTAGACTCCAGAGCCAGATGGCTTGGGTTCAAATCCTGACTCCAGCCCTTACTAGCTTTGACCTTGGGAAAGTTAGTAAAACTCTCTGAGCCTTCATTTCCTTATCTGTAAACTGTTGACAGTAGTAGTATCAAAATTCAAGGGTGTGGGGTCACTATGAGTAGGAGAGGACTCAGTGGAAAATTTTTGGTTGTTTGTTTAATATTAGTACAGTGTCTGGCATATTCTAAACATCACATTTGTTAGATAAAATAAATACACTTATTGAACTTGCAATCCCAGTAAGTTCAAAAACCAGTGGAGTTCAACGCATACTTAGCCAAAAGAAAGGCAAACTCCAGTCAAGACTTCAGCCTAGGTGGGAGTCCCTGACAGAATTAGATACTGTGAGCAAGGATACCAACCACCTTTCAAGTTTGTGATATAATTACCAGAAAAGAGAGTGGTAAGCAGCTCCCTCTGGATGTCTGCCACCCAGAGCTCCTGCCAGATGAAAACCTGAGTTTAAGTAACCTCAATCGGTCACGATGGTCACTGTCATCCTTGGTGGGGAGGCAACTTCAGTTAACTGAAGACAGAACTGTCTTTTCCAAGTGAGTACATAAACCCTTAGAAGATTCAGAATTAAATATAAGGAATATTTAAACAAATTAAGGAGACAGTTTTAATATTTTTGTTTGGAAGGAATCTATTTGTATGTTTTTTCCTACACTTGCAATATTTTTAAGAAAACCAGTCCTATCTGTGGGACAGTTTTGTAACTTCAATTTAAAAATGTGTAATTGTGTAAGTGATTTAGACTTGTGATTTTTAGGCTGAAATATCAATAGTCTGTGTAGTATTGGAACATTAAAGAGAATTTCAGTTTCCACAAATTTATAAGTTTAATTTATTGGCATTTTAGAGTATAAAGATCCTAAGAAGGTTTTACGTATTCCGTCAGATAGCTGAAATACCTAAAAACGATGTAAAATATGTTAAATTGATAAATGCAGTTGGAAATGTTAAAGGTGTTTAATTTGTAAATTGGACCAAATATTATTCAAAGCCTCTTAAAATGACTGTAAAAATTTGCTAGACCTAAAATAATAAAACTGTAAGTTAAGAAAGACTTAGGTTTTAAATTTGAAACTTTACTGAAATAAGCACTAACTGTTTAAAACAAAAGTCATTTTCTAAACAGACTTTTGTGCATATGCAAACCACCCTGAAGGACACCCAAAAGCTCATATCAGCAGGAGGCAACCTGGCATGGGGATCAGACAGAGCATTTTTAAATTCTGTCTCCACTTACTAGCTTTGTGACTGTGAACAAGTTACTTTACTGAAGCCATGGTTTCCTTGGCCGTCATCCAGGAGTAATGTTGTGGGTAAGGATTGAATGAGATAACGTATATGAAGGGCTAGACAGTGGGCGCTCAAAAAATGAAATTACTGTTACTATACTTTAGGATTTCCAGAAGGCACCCACTAAGAGAGGCAAGTTACTCCTAAACGCAAGAGCCAAAACAACTACTTCAAGAGCTATTTGGAGGATACTCATCCACCGTCAAGACATTATTTTTCTTCTCTTCCTCTTCTGTTACTACACATGGGTATTTATCACAGGCAGATAAACGGTACCATACCTGTAGGTTCAGTACCTCATTTTATAAACTTTTAAAAATTATAAGGAGTCCTGGTGGTGCAATGGTTATACTGAAAATGTAATTTATGACAAGAAACACAGCCTATGTTATAAAGATTTTAGATATCATGATTAATATTTAGATTTTAATGTAGTCCAATGATTTTGCTTACTTTTTTGTTGTACTATTTTCCATTCTTCTGCCATCCCATGTGGTTCGTCAACGACAGAGAAACTGAAAGGCTCACTGTTTTGGTATCCATCCAGGTCTTCGGCAGTAATGTTCACATAGGGTGTCTCCTCACAGACACTCTGCACCGGGTTCACCAATGTGGGACAATTATCATTGATGTCTTCAACCATGATAGCAATGGTGCCAGTGATGGTTTTTCTAGGATAGTCTGAAATAACAAAAGGATGTTCTGGTCATATTGCTGACAATGGACATAGTTTGAATTTTTTAAGGAAAAGGCACTAACAAATTAGGATACTTCCTATACTAGATGTTTTCAAAGTCAGACCAAGTAATGTCTTCTAATTGACTAGATAAATAGAAATGTGAAAGTTTACCCACTGGAGAGATTTGGTTTTTAGACAAGATCCAAAGAAAGATCTCAGATGCTGGAAAATAAAATCTAAATAGCTACAACCAAGAAAAAATATCTACTTGACAATTTACCTTCTGATATAGCCAGAATCTTTGCAGTGTATGTACCATTTCGGACATATCTGGATTCAAAATCAGGAATTTTTACAAGTTTGATTTCAGATGAGACAGAATCCACAGAGATCCAGTTGTCTGTATCTTCCAATTTTATATATCTGTTATAAAACAAGCAGAAAATTAAATCTGAATTTGGGATAATCTGGGAATTGAAAACATATTTAGGATCTATAACTCTTTCAGGCTTAATTTCTGCCTCTTTTTGTTCTTGTGGTAGGCATTAATTTTGAATGTTTTAATTTCCTGAAGACATCCTAAAAGCCCTTCCTCTTTACCGCATTTCACACGTACTTGGGCGCTCTCCTCAGTTCTGTAACATTCCAGAGTCATTTAGGCAAGGGTGACCATTAACCTACTAATCCAGGAGTTTGTAAGTTGCTCTGCAGTATGTCCTATAGCTTTTGATCTAGGGTCCCATAAATCTGGAGACATCTGGAGAACAGCTAAATTACACGACAAGAACTGGTGGAGGGAAGTTGTATTACATTCTATTCTTTCTTGGGGATGTTATCAATATTTTAAAACATCAATTTTAAAAACCAGTGATTGCCTTGAATGGAAGCATTTAAAAATTTTGGAATATTGTTGATAATTATGAACAGTTGGTTTCTTTCATGTAGAATTGGTTAAAAGTGAAAACAAGGCTGATAAAGTGATTTTTTGGTTTTCTTCTCTCAAAGCAAGGAGAATTAGGGTGGAAAGAGACAGCTATGGGAAAGCAAGAATGTTCAGACTATGGTTTCAGAAATGGGTGCGATTAAATACCATCGAGTCTAAATATAACCAAATACAAACCAAACATATGGAGAACTTGGTTCAATCAATCAAATTGATAAATTATCTTCTATGAAGTGTCGGTTTAGGCACACAAGAATGAGTGGCTAATTTATAACAATATTTATTTACAGTGCTATTTTAAAAAAAATCCAATAACACATTCAAAGTAATTTTTTTAACTTTTAATATTTCTACCAGTAAATGATAATATACTTGGATTTTCACACATATTCTCAATTTCATGCCTGGAATTTTAAAGCTTGGATTTAGTTGCCATCAATGGTTTCCCATACTTATTTATAAAAGCATTGTCCTAGGAATAAGGATCCATTTCATGATAGGATGTTTTGTGTGATCTCATTTAAAATTTTTTCTACTGTTCTGTCATGAAAATTAGACACCATTTAAAGAAGGATGGCAGCCCACAGACATCCATTAACAACTGATGCATATCCAAAAACAATTGATACAGTAAAACAGTAACTTTTGCCACAGTTAAAGGAATGATTCTTTTGCCATCCCCATCAGCATTTCAAAACAACAACTGCTAAAAGCTGAACATTTGGAAAATAATTTAACTTAGCTGTGCCTTGCATTCCTTGTCTTGTGTAACAGGTTTGAATTTGATCTTTAAGATCCTTTCTCACGCTAAAGTCCTGTAAGTTATGCTGAAAAATAAAACACTTTTGAGAAGTAAGGAAGCATGGTTTATTATTCTTCCAGGGAGAACACATAATCTTTTGATGTATTCACGATCCCTAATAAAAACAGCGGCTCAGAATTAAATACTTAGGTGGGAAACAGAAATTTCAGTAGGTAATCACAATATTATTGGTGGATAACTAATCAGAACATGTAATTTCTCCCAGTAAGAAATTATCATATGGAAAGCAGATCTTCAGTTCTAGGGATTCAGTTAGGGCCTGCCTTGTTAGGTATGATTGGTTGCTGTGGAGCTGATTCTGCCTCATGTCAACCCCATGTGTCTCAGAGCAGAACTGTGCTCCACAGGTTTTCAATGGCTGATTTTTCAGAAGTAGATCACCAGGCCATTTTTCTGAGGCGCCTCTGGGTGGGTGGACTTGAACCACCAACCTTTTGGTTAGCAGCTGAGTGTGTCTGCACCACCCAGGGACTCTCTGTTAGGTATACAACCAAAAAATCAAACCCTTTGCCATCAAGTCGATTCTGATTCATAGCGACCCCATAGGACAGAGGAGAACGGCCCCATAGGGCTTCCAAGGAGTGGCTGGTGGATTCAAACTGCTGACCTTTTGGTTAGCAGCCAAGAAATAAAAACTAGATCACAGAACTCAAACATATAAGGCTGGCTCCTGTAAGTAGGGTGGGCAAGAGAGGGTCACCAAGACACTGCAGAGAACAGAGTGGAGACTGTTCACTAATATTATTTTGGAAAAGGTTACTTGATTCTATTGGCTGGCAAATTCTATTAATAAAAGATTCACTAAAATAAGAGATTGTTGAAAAGCTTCCTCTACATTTCTATTCTGACTACAGCCGGCCAGGGATTTAAATACAACGTTTGATGAAGCATCGCCATGGAGGGACCCCAGCATAAGGGCGGTCAAGCAACCCAACGGCTCTGGCAGCCACAGCAGCAAGACACAAGTTGTGTGTCTGGGGCAGCAGGTGGAGATTCTGCTGGAATATGCCAGTGGTTGTGCAAGGTGGAAGAACTATCTACAGCTTTGCAGAGAGTAGTCTCTCCTTGGCAAGGCTCTCAGATCTAAGATGTACATTTACTTTGAAAATTTAAAAGAATCATGCAAATCTAAGGCATTCTACAGATTATCTGCATTAAAATGGCTCTGTGGGGACTATCCTGTCCTTTCCATCACCAAAACCAAACACCAAAACATTTGCCATCAAGTTGATTCCAACTCATGGTGACCCCATGTGTGCCAGAGTAGAACTGCACTCCATGGGGTTTTCAATGGCTATAATCTTAAGAGAAGTAGATCGCCAGGACTTTCTTCTGAGGTGCTGCTGGGTGGTTTCAAAATGCCAGCCTTTCCATTGGGAGCCAAGTGCAAACCATTTGCATCACCCAGGGACCTCCTCTCTAGCACAGTGGTGGCAAATAGTAGGTTCTCATTAAATATATTTTAAATAAAAAAGCTGGAAGATCACTATGATCCAAACATTATAAAAGGTGCATCAGTCCCTAAAATAAAAACATGGTTTAAATGAAGATACTTAAAATTTATGCACAAATTAATCTGGTTTCCCCATATTAAAGCACATTATGCAACTATTTCTCCTAAGCAAATCTGTATAAAGTAGGATTTGGGGTAGATTTTATTAGTCACTTTCTTGACTTCCTATCCTCTTTCAGTAAATAAGACAGATGTTAATAACTTTCTGAACTTTTCCTTTGTTGCTTTTTAGCCTTCTCTAACCAGAAGGTTTAGCAACCCAGCCTCATCCTAAACATAGGTGGCTGAGTGAAGAGGAGTCTAGTAAAAATTCTTCCTTGCCCCTCAGTTACAGGTACAACTTTGGGAAAGATGAACCTATAAACCTTTGGGGAATTATCATGCTGGGGTATGCAGGAATGAAATGTTCAAATTTCTTTATGATTTCTGAATACAGGCATTTAAAATAATTTACAATAAGGAAATATATTCATAGCCATCTCTTACTTTACATGGGCTGGCTGTCCAGTGTCTTCATCAAAAGCTTGAAATGTTCCAATTACTGAGCCTTTGCTTGATTCATGCATGCCCTCGCTAATGTGAAAGGAGATTGTGCTGCTTTTAAAATGAATGCCTTCTTGCACATTTTTCACCTTTACTTTGATGGGAATGGGTGTCGGCTTATATTTATTCCAAACTGATTTGTGAAAAGCTGCTTTATTAGTGACAATAATACTGAAGTCAAGATTCTTCATTTCTTCATAATCTACTTCCTGGAAAGGCAAACACAGAGGGAACTCTTTGAAAGCAGAAACAACTAGAACACCATAGAACACACACATTTGGCTTTACTGTTAGATATAACAATTTACATATGAGAAATAGAGGAGCAGTCATTATTGCAACACTTTCATTGAGACCAAGCAATTAAAACAAAAAGTTTTTGCCATTTGGGATATTCATAAAGGTTAAGAATGTTCAGCAAGCATCCCAATTTCTTTTTTAAAAGGTCAAAATCTTTTAACAATATTATTTCTTTTAACAATCCAAAACTTTTTTTTTCTAATGAAAAAAAGTAGTTTATGAATATTCAATATAAGCTCATGTGTTCCATGGGTGCTAGTGAAAAAGACTGTATGAGTATTGGCAGCATTGTCTGCCCTATCCCCCTAATGTAGACTCACACTGCATATTAGCATATTAAAAACCGAGGGCTTCTGGAGTAAGAAAAATTGTTTAACTTCGCCAAACCCAGAGATTTTCAAATCCCTTTAAGCCAAAAACCCTGCTGCTCCTTTCTGTACAGTATCTAATAACATCTGCTTTGCTGTTAATGCTGTAAAAGATTAACATTCCTCCAAATACTGTTCTTTGTGAATTGTAGCTATTTATAATGTACATTTGATATAATCAGTCTATCACTGTACACACATTTTATGCTCCAATTTTTCCACTTTCTTTTTATAAACACTTCTATAGTATTCTACTGGTTCGATATACTTAATTAACTGAGCCACTCCATTATTAGGATTTGGAGTTACTTGTAATTATTAAATATAATTACAAAATTTCTAAAAAATGGGGTCAAAATTCCTTTTAGGAGTTCCTGAGTGGCACAAACGATTAAGTGTTCAACTACTGGCTGAAAGGCTTTCAGTTTGAACCTACCCAAAGGTGCCTTGGAAGACAGGCCTGCTATCTGCTTCCAGAAGGTCACAGCCTTGAAAACCCTTTGGAGCAGTTCTACTCTGCACACATGGGGTCACTATGAGTCTGAATCGGCTCGAGGGCAACTAACAACAACAAATTCCTTTTAATGGAATCTGATTTATTGCCCTTACATTTGGAAAACTTCTTTATATAATTGAGACAGTAAGTTTGTAATTTTCTCAGTCTGTTGCTTTCATTGTAATACTAACTGTATTACATTTTGTCCATGCCACTCTTGGTAGAAATGACTACAGCCTTTTTTTTGTGCTACCATGGTACATTGAGAATGCTTTTATTCTAATACTTCTAACATTCTTTACTGTATGACTGCTCCTTATGTGTGTTACTGACTTTTGTATCTCAAGTACCTATCACGGCTGCACCTATAATTGATGACTAAAAATTATGCTTATTTCTATATAAGCAGATCTATTTTGTCTCCAATGATATTACTTGTTATGGACTGAATTATGTCCCCCCAAAATATGTGTTGTAAATCCTAACCTCTATGTCTGTGGTTATAAACCCATTTGGGAATGGATTGTCTTTGTTATGTTAATGAGAGGATTAGTGTGGGGTGTATCTTGAGTCATTCTCTTTTGAGATATAAAAAGTGATTTAAACAAGCGAGCAGAGAGAGATGGCGTAAAATAGATGCTAAGATACATGGAGATCTCCAAGGAACCAGGAAGCAGAAGTTGTAGAGACAAGGACCTTCCTCCAGAGCCAACAGAGAAAACCTTCCCCTACACCAGATGCTCTGAATTCTGACTTCTAGCCTCCTAAACTGTGAGAAAATAAATTTGTTTGTGAAAGCCATCCACTTGTGGTATTTCTGTTATAGCAGCACTAGATAACTAAGACATTATCCATTTCTTCAATAAACATAAAATGAACTCTCCCTCTGAACATGACTTAATGTTATTCTATTTTCCTCTACTTTTGAAAAGGTAGTTTAAATGCATATAGCAGCTTATCAATAAATGGTGCCCACAGTTATTATCATGAAACTTCAAGTTAATTCCTTTTCTATTCTTTTATACATTTATATTGTCATCATTTATAATATAATAGAAGTGTTTTGAAAGCTGTAGCTTTGTGCAGTATTTTAAAATCTGGTAAGGCAATTCCACTATAAACCATTTTAAAATACATTGATATTCTTCCTCATTTATTCTGTAAGATAAAAACCTTTCGCTCTTGGGCTGCAGCTCCCGGCGTGCCCCGCACTCGGCACTGCCGTGCGCCCCTCCTCCTCCTCCTCCTCCTCCCCAGTCCCACAGAGCCGCCGCCTGAGCAGCTGCAGCAGCCACAGCCGCGGGCACTATGGCTTCTGGAGTTACAGTGAATGATGAAGTCATCAAAGTTTTTAATGATATGAAAGTAAGGAAATCTTCTACACAAGAGGAGATCAAAAAAAGAGAGAAAGCAGTCCTCTTCTGTTTCAGTGATGACAAAAGACAAATAATTGTAGAGGAAGCAAAGCAGATCTTGGTGGGTGACATTGGTGATACTGTAGAGGACCCCTACACATCTTTTGTGAAGTTGCTACCTCTGAATGATTGCCGATATGCTTTGTACGATGCCACATACGAAACAAGAGTCTAAGAAACAAGACCTAGGATTTATATTCTGGGCTCCTGAAAGTGCACCTTTAAAAAGCAAGATGATTTCTGCTAGCTCTAAAGATGCCATTAAAAAGAAATTTACAGGTATTAAAAATGAATGCCAAGTAAATGGCTTGGATGATATTAAGGACCGCTCGACACTTGGAGAGAAATTGGGAGGCAATGTAGTAGTTTCACTTCAAGGAAAACCCTTATAAAATGACAGTCAAGTGCCATCTGGGTCTTAAGGAGCCATCTGGATCTTAAGGAGCCATCTGGATCTTAAGGAGCTTCCATTTCTCCACCTCAGTCAGTTGAAATAGTATTAGGGTTTTTCTTTTTCCCCCTCCCCTCCCCACTGGGCCCTTTCGACACTTGAATGAAGGAGATATCATTCATTTAAGCATCCTATCAGTGATTGCCACTAGACTGTTAATACTGTTACTTTTATGTGGAACCCAAGGAATGCCTTTCTGTTGTACTCTAGCCAAAACAACTGGTTATACGCCTCCCCTGCAGCAGGCACTACAATGAACGTGACTGTCAATGTGAATAGCTTAGAATACTGAAAAGGGTAAGCTAATTGAATGCCTTGAAAGTATTATCCACTGGTCAGATGGTAAACTTTATTCAGTATTATTTAGAGTTGCACTTGGTTGCAGCTCTGTGAGGCTCAAGCATTCATACACCTCACCCGCCTTGGCAAGCCTATTTTTGGGACATGGCAGCAGAGATATAACACTATGCATCGAAAGCACTTTTTTTTGTAATGAATTTAACCCCTCACCCCAAAAGGAATGCCAATTAAGTTGCATAAACTGTGTCATCAACTGATCCTAGTACCTCAGCGTTCATTCCTGTTACTGCATACCTTCGTAAAAGAAATAGCTGTGTTAATGCCTTTTTGTTTTCCATTGAGTGTACACTACTGAATAAGTGTAGGAGTTTTATGTTTACCATGTGAGTCTTGCAACACTAAAGATATTTTGAGTATCAGTCATGATGGCAGTTTCTGTATAAAAGAGCCTTAAATGGAATATTGTTTTTGAGATCTGACTCCCCATCCTCACACAAATGGCCATGTTGCAATAAAAATTGTGGCATATTACAAAAAGAAAAAAAAAAGATAAAAACCTTTCCTGTACCTTTGTTTTTAAAAATTATGTAGGGGTTATAAGTTGCAAATGTATAAGGCTCATATGCTTAATAAAGCTATTAAATTTTTACTTTGCTTGATTCAATTAAGCACAAGACGTTAGAACACTACATTTCAAAATGTGATGCTCAGACTACTTATATTAGAATCACATGTGTAGTTTTTGGAAAAGGCAAAGTTCCTGAGCCCCACCCAACCACACTTATTGATGTGGGAGCCAAGAATCTGCATTTGTGGTGTGCAGCACTGGCAGGGGACTCTTAGGCATATCTAAGTATGAGGACAACTGAATCAGAGCTTCATCAAGTTATCATAGCTTTTGTTTTTATACGTCATTAGCGAGATTTGCCTTTACTGCTAAGTAGAGCAAATAAGATGTAGAAAGGGGGAAGGGGTATGCAGTAGAGGCAAGAGGTTATGAGGTGCATGTGCAACATCCAGGAATGGGCTTCGAGTAAGACCGGATGAGTGCTAAGTAATAGTGATGCTGGTATCATTCTGTCTGCTAGGATTAGAGTACCTGGATTAGGGGTTGGCTTTCAGGGCCATCTTAAGGATGACCTGATCTACGAAGGATGGAATGAGGGGCAGAAGAAAATGACTTCTGTAGGTGTGGTTATCATATATTAAAATAGAAGGGATCATCTCAATGAATTGAAATGAGTAAGTTGGTGTTGTGGAAAGAGTATGAGTTTTAGAATGAGGTAAACCCATACTTGGATTGTAATGTGGCCATTTACTAATCATAAAACTTGGGCAAATCAGGATGGCCCCTATCTCAGACAATCATGGTGCCAGTTAATTGAGTACATAAAGCACTTACAAAGTGTTTGGGCTCAGACAATATTAGTTTCCTCCCCTGCATCATCTTTTCCCGCTCCAATTCTGAAGTCTAAGTACTTACCTTAATAAGAGTCACAATCCCTTCATTAGTTACAGCATCAGTTTCTATATGAAAATAACCCCCTTCATTTCCTGATGCAAATGTAAAATTTGCTAACCAGTTATCGGAGCCTACTTCATCTGCATCAAACACTTTTATGCGCACAACTTCTACATTGGCTCGATTTTCTTGAACAGATCCTTCATACTGCAAAACATGAACATATGGTTTTAATTTTAATTTACTGTCTTTATATATATATATATATCTACATACATCTAAATGCAATACAAACTTAAGTGATATACTTTTACTTATGACTAAAACACAAAAATAAATAGGAACATTTATCATAAAAATGATAGTTACCATTTCATTTTCCACTACAGGTATATTGTCATTGACATCCAAAATCTGAATCTGAACTTGAGCTTGTTTTGCTGGTCTACTTGTTATTTGTCCATTGCCATCTCTCGCTTCTACTGTCAAAGTATAGCTGCTGTGTTCCTGCAGAGCAATGAGAAATATCCAACTCAGGTGAAAATGAATTGTTTCCAAATCCATCTCTTTCATTTTAGTTCACTTTATCATCAAGAGACTGGGCTTCAGTATAATTTATTCACAACCAAGTTTTATGACCTGCTGTTATTCATTTGAAGATGCTTTTTATTTGTAGTAACAGCTTTTATGAAAGGGCAAAAAAGGCCTAGAGGAGTGGCTGATAGTCAAATTCTTAAATATGCCATTGGTGATATTATCAGGAGATGCTTCTCTTCTTAAAATAGTGTGGACAAGGGATTACTGTTTATTCTACGCTGGAAGTGATGGCAGGACTATATTAATTGCTTCTTTCTACCCTACTTTTCATTCTCTGCTAAAAGTTAAGCCAGAGAAACCTAGTCTCCAAGAAAACTTGGCCAATGAGGGCAAAACTTGATCAAATTTGCCCAGACATCCTGAGAGAGGTGATTCTTAAAGAATGCATCCTAGAGAATGGTGTCTCCGAAGTTACTCAAAAGTAAGGAGTCCACATGGTCCCTTACTCTGGCTCCATTTAATGTGCTATAATTTAAGAAGGAGCAGAGCATCTAGTGGCAAGTTCACGGGGGCCTACGTGAGGCAGAACTCCTCAGTGAAAAGCAGGGTAGTAGGCTGCTTGGGTTCCAATTCTAGCTTTGTCACTTACTAGCTGTGTGACCTTCTGACCCTTAGTTTCCTTACTTATAAAATGGGGTTATACTTTGATCTGCACCATGTGGATTAAATGAGTTAATCCATGCAAAAGGGCTCAGAACAACACCTACCTCGTTGCCATCAAGTCGATTCTGACTCATAACAACCCTATAGGATAGAGTAGAACTACCCCGTAGAGTTTCCAAAGAGCAGCTGGTGGATTCGAACTGCTGACCTCTTGGTTAGCAGCTGAGAACCACACCAGGCGCATAGTAAATGCTCAACGGGTGATAGCTATTATTTGAGCTAAACTTTCTGTACTTCAGAGACAGCAGCTGTTAAAATCATTAAAAAAACTACTATTTTAAAATAATACTTTTACATAATTTAATGTGGAAAAGTGTAGAGTAAAACGTTAGGAGTAACAATATTGTTGAATATTACAAAGATCCTAATAGGAATGCTGGGCACAATCTTTCCCTGCTCTGGGCAGAGTTGAATTATTTTTCCGAATACTAAATACACTGCACTTAAACTACAATTTGTAGGTGATGACAATACCGTGTGTTCTGGATCAGTATGTTACTCGTATATGAGTTAAAACCTTCATGCATGTAACACCTTCTTTGTCTATCTCCTTTTTTTAATAAAAAAATTCCCGAGTTTAAAATAAAAAAGTGAAATGTTTGAGAGAGCATCTGCATCCCTCCTACAAAACCTACTTAATTTTTCCTTCAATTTGGGATTTGCAAAAATTCTCTCTTTTACAAATATTTCTATTATTTTAACTATGACTCCTATTTGGAGCACTCCCTCTCCTTTGTATATGTATTAGCAGTGGAAGAGAGTCTTGAACATTCATTATAGAGCCAAAGATTGAGCACTGTTGCCTTAGGATTCTGTAGTAAACAGAATCTTGACTGGAGAGGTCCTAGAATAGCACTGTCCATACATACATCAAAATTTTCTAGTAGCTACATTACAAAATGTAAAAAGAAACAAGAGACGTTAATTTAAAACAAACATATTTATTTAACCCGTTAAATCCCAAATAGTATCATTTCTGCATGTAATCAACATAAAAATGAAGGAAATATTTTACATCCTTTTTTTCATCGTACGTCCCACAACCTGGTGTGTATTTTACACTTACAGCACATCTCAGTTGGGACTAGTCACATTTCAAGTGTTCAAGAGACATTTGTGGCTCATGGCTACCATATTGGAGAGCATAACCCTAGAAGGAGACAATCTTAAAAGTTCTCCTAAGAACAAACAGTATAAAACAAAGTAAAAAAAAAAAACAAAACAGGAAAGAAAACAAATGAATACAGAGCAGATACTGGAAAAATAGTAGAGAGTCTAAGAGATAGGCAACAGAAAATCTCACTTACCTCTCTGTCCAAGGTAATACTTGTATAAATCTCTCCTGTGTCTGTCTTTACGTAGAATACTGGAAAAGAAGCAGGCTCCTGAGATACGATTCTATAGGAAATTTTAGAATTCATAGTATTGGGCTCATCTGCATCTGTTGCGCTGATTTTCATCACGAGTGTATCTGGCATTAGAAATAAAGGTGTTTAAGATGGAACTCAACTTCAAGCATACTTACATATGTTATTATTTTATTTATAATTTTAGCTTATCCCAAAAAGGGTTTCAGGTGCTTATCAAAATCACATACAGTTTAAAAATATTTATAAAAAAAATTTACCAGATGGGGAACTCAGCATGAAGGGGGTATAGGAATAGGAAAAAATATGAGGACAAGGCTGAGGTAAGTACATAAATTACTAGGGTGAAGTCCCTAAGGCTTGCTATAGGAGGAGCACAAATTTGTTTATAATATTTCTAGTAGCCAATACAAAGAAGCATGAATGGATACATGACTCTGATGTTTGTTAAGATATAAACAAATCAGGAGAAGCATTATTATTCTTTGCATTATGATCAATGAGAAATCTCTCTTGAGAGTTTTCATACAGAGTACTGCATTGAAAAACATTGTCAATGAACCTCACAGTAAAAATAACATAATTCAGGGGTCAGCAAACTATAGCCAGTGGCCCAAATATCGCCAGCTACCTGTTTTGTAAATAAAATTTTACTGGAACGAGGCCATGCCCATTTCGTTTATGTATTGCCTATGAATGCTTTTGTGAACAGTTGCTACAGAGATCTTACTTGTTACATCAATCCACCATATCTATTCCGAGGGTAAAAAAGATGCCATGTAAAGTCTTTTGAACTTATCACATAAAAGCAGTTCTAAACCTAGGTTTATTATTATTATTTATTATTATTTTTCCTGTGGGTAATACTTAGCTTCCATTAAGATATGAGATTTCATGCTCAGTTACACAATGGGTATAAAATGACCTTGGGTGTTCATTCATAAAAATAATAGCATCTTACCTCTTGCAAGCAACTCTTCAACAGCCCCAACAAAGACTTCCTGTGTAAACACTGGCTCATTGTCATTGATATCAAGCACTTTAATTCGTAGTTCTAATGGTTTTTCCAAGTTGTTTCCATATGCATCCAAAGCGTAACCCGTTAGCTGAAATCATGACATAAATAATAAAAGAGATTAGATTTAAGCCAAAGTAATAGAACTATCATAATATCCAAAGATAATAAAATAAATCATAACTATTAACCTAAGAATAATTACAAACTAATAAATGTAAAATAGTTCTTACCAGAAAAAATGGCGTTTCTTCTCGATCAAGAATGCTGGTAATGTTCAATTCTCCAGTGTCTTTATCAAACAGAAACACATAAGGTGGCTCTGTAATCCCTTTTCCAGTGTATCTGTATGTAATTTTTAGTCCTCTTTCTTCTGCAATATCAGAATGTAGCTAACATAAAAATAACAGATGAATGCCTGAAGTTTAATTCTGTATAATTTACACATATATACTTTTAATGGAAAATTCCTCACTAAAGTTGTTACCCTGCTGATAGGAGGGAGGGGGTATACCATGAGGGCTCAAGAGCACAGATGCTGGTATCGGAGAACCTAGGTTCTAATCCTGCCTCAGGCACTCACTAGTTACGTGACAGACACAGTTACTTAACCTCCCTGTGCCTCAGTTTTCTTATCTGTAAAATGGGGAAAATACTACTACTTACCACTTAGAGTTGTTGTCAAAATTAAGATATAGCTGGGATACATCTTGGAACAAGTAGATTTCAAATTCAGCACATAAGGTAAAAACTGAAGAGTCAAAATCACCCTCATAAACCCATTTGATTGTCTGGAAACTATGAATAAGGCATCCTCCCATAAAAACCAAACCAAATCTGTTGCCATTGAGTTGATTCTAACTCATAGCGACCCTACAGGACAGAGCAGAAGTGCCCCATGGGGTTTCCAAGGAGCGGCTGGTGGATTTGAACTGCTGACC
>NW_004444111.1:3969948-3972327 GCF_000243295.1 Trichechus manatus latirostris
CTTTTTACATAAATTTTACCTTTATCAGCTTGTGTAATTAATATGAGTAAGAAGGACCGCTAACATTTATTAAACCCAAAAGAATCAATGCATTCAAGGGAAACCTACTGAAAGAATGTGTGACTGACTCAGATAACACAAAAACAAAAACTTCGTTACACGTACATATACTACTATATAAAACCATGTTTAAACCTTTGGATTGTAGAAGGCTTTTAAAACTAACATATTACTGAAAAGAAGAAAGTTGCTGTTTTCTATTCTATAGGTGCTACTTTAAAGGAGCCTTTTATACATGATGTTTATAAGATTGGAAAGCTGAAGTTAAAGCGTGGCTATGAACATTTATTCATTCACACAGGTGTTTATCGAGCACCCACTGCATGCTGGCATTTGCTCAGGGCAGAGGGGATGCAGCTGTGAACCCTAAGGACTAAGCACCTGCCCTCCTGCAGCTTATATGCTACTGAGATAGACAATAAGCAAACAATGTACCATATAATGTCCAGTATTAGAATGTGTTATAAACCACACTGAAATAAGAGTGCGGGGATAGAGAGAATGGGGGTTAGGTGGGGAAAGGAGTTACTTTAGAGGGAGGGGACATTGAGCAGAGGCTTGATGATGTGAGGGAGAGAGACATCAACCCTTGGGTGGAGAGGGTTTCAGGCAGAGGGAAACAACCGTGCAAAGGGTGGGAGGCTGGAATGAGCCTGGCAAGTGTGGTCAGTTGACAGGATGTGGCAGAGCAGAAGTGGACAGTGATAGGATCTAAGGTCAGAGAGGAAGCCAGAACCAACGTATCATATAGGGTCTGGTACACCAGCATTGCTGTTGTTAGCTGCTGTTGAGTTGGACCCTAACTCATGGCGACCCCATGTACAACACAACAAAATGCTGCCTGGCCCTGTGCCATCCCCACAACTGGTTGCAGATTGGACCGTTGTGATCCATACGATTTCCATTAGCTGATTTCTGGAAGTAGATCGCAAGGCCTTTCTAAGGAGTTTGTTTCTTCCACTGCATTTGGAAGCTACTGAAAGGGTCTTACAAAGGGGGTGAACATGCTTTGATCTGTCTTTTCAAAAGATCACTCTGGAGTTGCTTTCTGGAGAATGCACAGTGGGGGGCAGGGAGTAGCAAGAGTGAAATCAGGGAGACAGGGTGAAGGCTCTCTTTGGTAATGAAGGTCAGAGGTGACAGAGTGGCTTGGACTACAGCGTACGAGCTGGGGAAAAGTGGGCAAATTTGGAATATATTTTTGGGGTGGAACTGATGGTATCTACTACTTCTTTCGGCTTCAAAAACTGGATAGAATTATAGTGGAATTTACTGAAGTGAGTAAATTTATGGAGAACAGCTTTAGGAGAAAAATCAAGAGTTCAGGTTTGAGATACATATTAGTAGGCTTACCATATAATTTATCCAAAAATGGGGCACTTTGAAAATGAAAGGGGAGTTATTAATTATTAAGATAGGACAACAGGCATAAACCAAGATGTATGGTCATCCTGCCAGAAATTCAAGCCGGATTTAGAAGAGGATGTGGAACAAGGGATATCACTGTTGATGTCAGACGGCTCTTGGCTGAAAGCAGAGAGTATCAGAAAGATGTCCACCTGTGCATTATTAACTATACAAAGGCATTCAACTGTGTGCATCATAACAAATTATGGATAACGTTGTGAAGGATGGGAATTCCAGGGTACTTAATTGTGCTCATGCGGAACCTGTACACAGACCAAGAGGCAGTTGTTCCAACAGAAGAAGAGGAGACCGCATGGTTTAAAATCAGGAAAGGTGTACATCAGGGTTATACCTTTCACCATACTTATTTAATCCATATGCTGAGCAAACAATCTGAGAAGCTGGACTATATGAAGAAGAATGTGGCATCAGGAGTGGAGGAAGACTCCTTAACAACCTGTGACGTGCAGATGATACAACCTCGCCTGCTGAAAGTTAAGAAGACTTGAAGCACTTACTGATGGCGATTAAAGTCTATGATCTTCAGTATGGATTACACCTCAACAGAAAGAAAGCAAAAATCTCACAACTGACTTGCGGACAACACGGCACTATAGTCAGAAGCACCACGCCGTCCCTCTGCAGCAAAGATCAGAAAAACTAAGTCAAACAGAGTCACACGTCAATCCTGAAGCCCTAAGCATCAAATGAAGAGATAAAGAACTCAGCCAAGCATCAAATGAAATAAGAAACTGACAACTGACTGAGAACAGAGAGCGAAGAGAGATACATGCAGAGGTCCCCATCAGCTACTGCAGCATAGATCTGCCATCTTGGACTCCTATCGGAGATCAGCAAATAGGGGGTATGAGAAAGCAGCTTCACGGAGCTTCCAGCAGGAGATAAAACAAC
>NW_004444111.1:3973830-3981366 GCF_000243295.1 Trichechus manatus latirostris
AAAAAGAATTATCTATGTGAGATCAAATTGACAACAGCAGCTCAAAAGGTTTGATGGGAAGCCTAGGGGGCAGTGAGTTGAAGATAATGGTGATGGAATAATTTGGAAAAGGATAGTGTGAATAGCAGCACAACTGGAAGAATGCAATCGATGTCACTGAATTGTACACACAGAAACTTTTTAAACGGTGTAACTTTGGCTATGTATATTTTCACCAATAAAAAGGCCCTCTAAGGTCGAGAAGGGAGAGTGTTGACATGTCATGGTGTTGTTAACCAGTATCAGAAAACAATATGTGTACTGACTGTTTAAAGAGAGTTCTGTAAACCTTCATCTAAAGTACAATAAAAAAAAAATTAAAAAAAAAAAATCCTTACAACTGGACCAATAAGCAATATCATGATAAAAGGAGAAATATTGAAGTTGTCAAGGATTTCATTTTATTTGGATCCACAATCAATTCCATGGAAGCATCAGTCAGGAAATCAAACGATGTACTACATTGGGCAAATCTGCTGCAAAGGACCTCTTTAAAGTGTTGAAAAGCAAAGATGTCACTTTGAGAAATAAGGTGCGCCTGACCCAAGCCATGGTATTTTTAATTGCCTCATATGCATGCAAAAGCTAGACAACGAATAAGGGAGACCGAAGAAGAACTGATGCATTTGAATGATGATTTTGGCGAACAATACTAAATATACCATGGACTGCCAGAAGAATGAACAAATCTGTCTTGAAAGAAGTACAGCCAGAACTCTCCTTAGAAGCGAGGACGGCAAAACTGCATCTCATGTATTTTGGACATGTTATCAGGAAGGACCAGTCTCTGAAGAAGGACATCATGCTTGGTAAGGCGGAGGGTCAGTGAAAAAGAGAAAGACCCTCAACAAGATGGACTGACAAAGTGGCTGCAACAATGGGCTCAAACACAGCAACAACTGTGAGGATGGCACAAGACCAGACAGTGTTTCGTTCTGTTGTACATAGGGCCCCGTGAGTCAGAACTGACTCAATGGCACCTAACGACAACACCATGGTCACCCTACCCATTAGACCTCAGTTTCTTTTCATTCTGAAAACTACATTTTATGATAATATCCTCTTATGAGTATTGTAACTCTCTCGGTATTAAACAAAGATTAAACCAGTGGCAAAAAACCAAAACACCAAACCCGTTGCCATCGAGTTGATTCTGACTCACAGCGACCCTACAGGACAGAGCAGAACTGCCCCACAGGGTTTCCAAGGAGAGGCTTGTGGATTCAAACTGCCGACCTTTTGGTTAGCATCCGAGCTCTTAATCACTGCTAAACCAGCGCCAGGTCCCTTAATTCTTGGTTGAATCAAAGCCCAAAGGGTCTGTGTGCATGTGCGTGCGTGGGCGTGTGTGTGTGTATACTTTTTTGTTGTTGTTGTGCCAGTGATGCTGCACCTTCCAAAATGGGAAAGAGGATCTTAAAGTTGGCACTTCCTGCTAAAATTAAGCTCTGCTAATTTTAAAATAGCTCCTGAATACGAAAATAACCAACAAGTACATTATACTACTTTCTGTAAATTTTAAAAGTGAACATTAAAGTCCTCTCACGCCATATTTTAATGAAATACATATATTTCCTGTTGCCCCTGTGATGTACCTTGGCAATTGGGTTCTTCTTGGACAAATCCTCTCCTTCCCGAAGAGCCACTGGAGCTGTGATCCAGGTCCGCTTTTGCCGCACTAAGTGAGTACGTTTAGGAAGCAGTTTATTTTCATTTCTTGTGTTTAAGGTCTGCAACAATCAAATATTGAAAAAAAAATTTAAGTATCAGAAAACTCAATCAAGGGATTGTTTCCAAGCCAGTAAAGCAGGAGGGTTTTGTTTTTAACTGTAAGAAAATACTCCCCAGAGTAAAGAATTAAAAAAGTTAAAGAGTAACTTAGTGATTTTATAAATTGGCAAATTAAAAATAGTATACCCATCTGAGAAAATTTTTTTAATTAACTGAAAATGAAGTTTCATTTTTATGTGGTGCTTTGTAATTTAAAAATAAATTACTAAAGGTTTTAAAATGAAACCTTAGTAACTTATGACATATATTTGACTAAAACTAGTAGAACTGCCAGCTAATGAATTCATTGAGTTAAAGATTGGGTAAAGGATTAAATTTCCCTTCTCCTGTATCAAGAACCTGAACTGGAAAACTATTCTGTAAATATTCAGTTGGGTTTTAATAGGTGAATATATATATAAATTTAAATTTTTTTGATCCAGGGAAAATTTCAACACAGCATACCTAGTATCTTAAGATCAGCAATGATTATGACACTAGGTTGATCATTTTGTTGCTCTACGTAACATGTATTTTATTACAAAATATTTACATTGGTTATCGCTAGGTTAATGATGTCTTTTCCTTCTTTTTACTTGAAAAAATGTTTATAACTTAAAAAAATTTAATTAAAAACTTATAATATTAAAGTTTATAATGTAAAAACGTAAAACCACCTTCTACGTTGTCACACTTCACAAAATAATCACTGGTAATAGCTTTAAGAATATCTTTTATGATCGTTTTTTGGGCACACCGTTGTGCATTTGTAATAATTTTTTTTCCCCTATAAAAATGGACTTACCCCATACACCTCATTTTGTCCCTTGACTGTTCATTCTATACCTTATCATGGACATTCTTCCATATGCCACAAACGGTTTTACTTTTCTTCTATCGACAGTCATTCAGATTGTCAAAGAATGTGCTGATTTTAACATCCCCAAGTATATGTTCATGTGCACTGTTTGAATGAGGACAGCTGGGTCTAAGGGAGTGGGCATTTTTAATCTGGAAAGACACAGCCAAATTGTCTTTCATGAAATTAAGCCCTGAGTCCAAAAGACAGAAATAAGCCCCTTAGTTCCTTACCTCTAAATGAAGTCCATTTCCAAAGGTAAAGCAGATCTGTAAAATAAAATAATTTGGCATTTAATACAGTTTATCACCAGATTCCGTTTAAATATACTGTTAAGGAACGACCTATCACTTATGGTATTATAGACATTAACAACAACAAAAAAAGATAAATCACCACTATCTTCCTTTGTTAAAAGGAAACAAGTTTTAGTTTTCCCCATGCCTCCCTCCAACACCAGGACCAGAGGAAAGAATCTACATTCTCCTTGATCCACACTGCCTCCTCCTGAAAACTCAGAAAAACAAGTATCTTCCCAAACAAATAGCAACAACAACAAAAAACAAAATCTCTCCCCTTAAAATCTTAGCCATTCCCTAATCCTTTTCTCTTCCCCCTATGGTTTTCATCTATTGCGCATGAATTCATTATAATCTCCTTCAGTTTGTATTTTTGCAGTCTTCTTTGCTTTTTCCCATCTCTGCATCTCAGGATACATGGACCCATGAAATCTAGTTGGACCCATGAGGATATACACACCCTAAAGCACATCATTTGGATGTTCCCTTAAGACTCTATCTCATGAACACCTGCTTAATTTAGACCAGTGGTTCTCAACCTTTTGTCCCCACGCCTCACCCCTGGGGACATCTGGTAATGTCTGGAGACATTTTTGTTGTCACAACTGGAGATGGTGAGGGTGATTGCTACCGGTATCTAGTGAGTAGAGACCAGGGATGCTGCTCAGCATCCTACAATGCATAGGACACCCTCCCCACATCCCTACAAAGTGTGTGTATTAGGCTTTCCCTAACACTTTGAAATCTCTTTCACTTTCTCCACATCCCTTTGGAGACTTCCTTCAGGGTCCATCCTATCTATGGATCCTTCACCTTTTCCTTCTTCCTCCTCCTCATCAGCACATGTTCTTGCCTCTATCTTCCCAAAGAGAAACTCAAGAAGTGAATGTTCAGTCTCTAGCTTGAACTTCTCAGGGGCAGATGAACAACCATCACCAATTTTCCATTTTATGGACAGACGTGTTATTTCTTCCTCATCCTGTTAGAAGTTTACCTGGTTACCATTGACCTGAGATGTGTCTAAACAAAGTTATGCTCCCCAAGCTTATGTATTTTCAAGGGTAGCATGGAATGAAAAACAACAGAAAGCACTGCTGAGATGGATTACTTTCATCCGTGTGTTTCCCGAATTTTTGAAAAGAAAGGTCAGTGACTGGATCCAAGATTACTCAGTATCATATCATCAGGGAGCATTCTTAAAATTTAATATATTCCTTGTCCAGCCCCCTAACCAGCAGTCTCTTTGCTTTGGTGCAAGCTGTATTAGACTGAACATTTACCACTTTTATTCTTCACTAGAAATCTCAGTGGGCCTAGCAAAAGGATATAATGTTGTTGTTGTTTTAGGTGCCGTAGAGTCGGTTCCAACTTATAGCAACCCTACGTACAAAAGAATGAAACACAGTCTGGTCCTGTGCCATCCTCAAAATCGTTGCTATGTTTGAGCCCATGGTTGCAGTCACTGTGTCAATCCATCTTGTTGAGGGTCTTCGTCTTTTTCATCGACCCTCTACTTTACCAAGTATGATGTCCTTCTCCAGGGACTGGTCCCTCCTGATAACATGTCCAAAGTGCGTGAGATGAAGTCTCACTATCCTTGCTTCTAAGGCGCATTCTGACTGTACTTCTTCCAAGACAGATTTGTCTGTTCTGCTGGCTGTTGTTGTAAGGTGCCATCGAATCAGTTCCAACTCATAGTGACCCTACATACAACAGAACAAAACACTGCCGGGTCCTACACCATCCTCAAAATCATTGTTATGCTTGAGCCCACTGTTGCAGCCACTGTGTCAATCCATCTCATTAAGGGTCTTCCTCTTTTTTGCTGACCCTCTGCTTTACTGAAGCAGTCCATGGTATATTTAATACTCTTCGCCAACACTATAAAGACATCAATTCTTCAGTCTTTCTTACTCATTGTCCATCTTTGGCATGCACATGAGGTATCTTAGTTATCTAATGTGCTATAACAGAAATACCACAAGTGGACGGCTTTAACAAAGAGAAATTTATTCTCTCACAGCCTAGGAGGCTAGAAGTCTGAACTCAGGGTACCACCTCCAGGAGAAGGCTTTCTCTGTCAGCTCTGGGGGAAGGTCCTGGTCATCAGTCTTCCCCAGTCGAGGAGCTTCTCAGTGCAGGAATCCCGGGTCCAAAGGATGCACTGTTCTCCTGCTCTTGTTTCCTGGTAGTATGAGGTCCCTATGTCTCTCTGCTGGCTTCTCTCTTTTATATTTCAAAGGAGATTGACTTAAGACACAATCTAATCTTGTAGATTGAGTCCTGCCTCATTAATATAATTGCCATTAATCCCACTTCATTAACAACGTAAAGGTAGGATTTACAATACATAGGAAAATCACGTCAGATGACAAAATGGTAGATAATCACACAATACTGGGAATCATGGACTAGCCAAGTTGACACATATTTTTTGGGGGGACACAATTCGATTCATAACGCATGATGCACCTTAATCCTCAAACTGACATCTTTGCTTTTTAACACTTTAAAGAGGTCTTTTGCAGGAAATTTTCCCAATGCAATGCATCGTTTGATTTCTTGACTGCTGCTTCCATGGGCATTACTGTGGATCCAAGTAGAATGAAATCCTTGACAACTTCAATCTTTTCTTCATTTACCATGATGTTGCTTATTGGTCCAGTTGTGAGAATTTTCATCTTCTTTATGTTGAGGTGCAATCCATACTGAAGCCTGTAGTCTTTCATCTTCATCAGTAAGTGCTTCAAGCCTTCTTCACTTTCAGCAAGCCAGGCTGTGTCATCTGCATATTGTAGGTTGTTAATGAGTCTTCCTCCAATCCTGATGCTGCATTCTTCTTCATATAGTCCAATTTCTCAGATTATTTGCTTACCATATACATTGAATGAGTACAGTGAAAGGATACAACTTTGACGTATAGCTTTCCTAACGTTAAACTATGCAGTATCCCCTTGTTCTCTTCGAACGACTGCCTCTTGGTCTATGTACAGGTTCCACATGAGCACAATTAAGTGTTCTGGAATTCTCATTCTTTGCAATGTTATCCATAGTTTGTTATGATCCACAGAGTTGAATGCCTTTGCATAGTCAATAAAACACAGATAAACATCTTTCTGGTATTCCCTGCTTTCAGTCAAGATCCATCTGACATCAGCAATGATATCCCTCGTTCCATGTCCTCTTCTGAATCTGGCTTGTTCTGCAGTTCCCTGTCGATGTACTGCTGCAACCGCTTTTGAATGATCTTCAGCAAAATTTTACTTGTGTGATATTAATGGAGCCCTGGTGGCGTAGTCGTTAAGAGCCTGGCTGCTAACCAAAAGGTTGGCAGTTCGAATCCACCAGCCACTCCTTGGAAAAATCTATGGGGGCAGATCTACTCTGTCTTTACAGGGTCACTGTGAGTCGAAATCAACTTGATGGCAATGGGTTTGATTTTTTTTTTTTTTGGTACTGGTGATGTTAATGATATTGTTCGATGACTTCCGCATTCTGTTGTATCACCTTTCTTTGGAATGGGCACAAATATGGATCTCTTCCAGTCGGATGACCAGGTAGCTGTCTTCCAAATTTCTTGACATAGATGAGTGAGCACCTCCAGCACTGCATCCATTTGTTAAACATCTCAATTGGTATTCCATCAATTCCTGGAGTCTTGTTTTTCGCCATTCCCTTCAGCGCAGCTTGGAATTCTTCCTTCGGTACCATTAGTTCTTGATCATGTGCTACCTCCTGAAATGGTTGACATTGACCAGTTCTTTTTGGTACATTGACTGTGTATTCCTTCCATCTTTTGATGTTTCCTGCATAGTTCAATATTTTGCCCATAAAACCAAACCCATTGCCATCGAGTTGATTCCGACTCCTAGCGACCCTATAGAATCCTTCAATAGCATAACCTGAGGCTTGAATTTTTTCTTTAGTTCTTTCAGCTTAAGAAATGCCAAGCATGTTCTTATATAATAATTATGTGTCATTTTAAGTAAATATTATTATTCTGTTCAAGTATCATGTGTTTCACTAGGATATAAACAAGAGAGGCAATCTATAGTCCTCAAATGCAAAGTTAACTCTTCGTAACAGTATCTTCATTTATTTTTATTGGAATTTACTTTCTAGATGTTATTTACTAAGAAATGACAGAAATCACATGGTTATAACACAGTGTTTCCTAAACTTCAATGTGTACTTTGTTTACTGGGGATCTTGTTAAAATGAAGATGCCAATGCTTTTAGAAGTCAGCATAATGGCCACTTATGAGAAAGGACTTGAATGGAGTACCAAGGGGTGTCCAGGGTGCTGGTAAACTTTTGTTTCTTGATCTGGTTGCTGGTTACGCGTATTCGGTTTGCTAAAATTCAATATGCACTGTACACTTGTGAAATGTGTGCTTTTCTGTATGCACATTATACTAAAGAATTAAAAAACACTGATGTGCTGAGGCTGCTATGTAATCCAGGTAACACAGCTCTGCCATATGTATGTCCACAGCATCTATAACAGTTGTCACAACTGGAGATGGTGGGGCGACTGCTATGGGCATCTAGTGGGTAGAGATCACTGTC
>NW_004444111.1:3982278-3983221 GCF_000243295.1 Trichechus manatus latirostris
TTCTACCAAGGTATCTTGTAAAAACTGGCCTTACCAGTAACTGGCAAGAAAAAGATTTTTTTTGGCAAGGCATGAGGAAAGGTCAAACATCACTGCAAAAATACAATCTATCACTGTACTCTTTGTTCTTGAGGTCAACATCGTTAGTAAAGACTTCCCGTTCTGAAGTCAACTAATAACCCAAATCTAGGAGGACTCATGAGTCACTGATGAGACACTGGCAGATAAGTTATCTTAAATCTTGCCTCTAAGTGGAAGACTGTAAAGCTTTCTTCAGCGCTTCTATGATTCTATGGCGAGGTGGCCCCTTAAGCTTTAATTTCTCAAACTAATAGATATTTTATTGCAGAGGAGATGTTTTTGAACAAAGCAGTTTAAAGTACTGTTCCAACTGAGGCATTATAATGACTTATTACTTCCATTCAACCAGAACTAACTTTATGGAGAAGGTGAGTGGTATGGTAAACAGGTCATTTTCCGTATTCAAACAGAAAAAGTCCAGCACCTTCCTGTTGTTTTTTCAACTCCCATCCTTGGACAATCACAGTAACACTTCTGCTATTTCCCCTTTCAACCCACCCTTCCAACCAGGCTGACTTTTAAAATTCTGTTTCTCCTTCTCTTGTGAAGGCAAAGGTAGAAACAGCCCTGCAATTTATTCTTAAAGAGTTTTCAGCTTTAGCTGTAATAGTCTAAAGGAAATAAAATGAGATAAAACAAAGGCAATGAGTGCTACCTGTTTATCTCCTTTGCTCACTATCTTACTTTTTCTATTGGAACAGGTAAGAGAGCTGGAGATCTGGTCTTTCTTTGGTAGCCTCTCTTGCCAGTTAGAAGGGCATCATCTTAACAAGGTCTTACCAGTGTCTCTATAGTAGCAAAACTTAAACATTCAGAAAATTTTAAGTGACCCAGTGTAGTACATGTGGACCACTGATTTTGG
>NW_004444111.1:3985018-3986785 GCF_000243295.1 Trichechus manatus latirostris
CCTCTCTTTTTTTCTTTTTATACTGATCCTAACTTGTAATGAAACTAAACCAATTTTCTTATTCTAGAAGTTGAGACCTTATGGATGGCTAACTGTAGAAAGCTCCTAAGAGAAGGTCATGGTGATGACTTGGATCAACAGAGAGACATTTGGCATCAGGTGGACTTGGGTTCTATCTGGCTTTGCCCATTATTAACATGTCACTATTTCAATGGCTGACAGTGGACGCTCAAAAAAACTTCAAATTGCCTTCCCTACATCCTCTCCTCTCCCACTTTAGCTCCATGAGCGTGCGTATCGTTCATCTGCACCTAGAAGACTGTTTGGCATATGGTAGAAGCACAGTGGTAGCTGAATCTATGAAAGTAAAAAATTCACCACTCAACCTATCTGTGCATTAAATATCCCTTCTACACAGTGGACTTTTGATAACTATTATCCCAGCTTTGCCAAACATAAAAAGATACTTTAATGCTTAACATGTTTCAAAGAACATGTCTGTGTCCAAGGCACTCTGCTAGTTTGCAGATAAGTGGTACACAGATCCTGCTCTAAACAAGCTTACAGTTTAGTAAGAAAGTGTACACAAGTAACTATAATATGATGTAGAAAATCTAACTTATGTGTGAAAGACAGGTATAAAATAATTCGCGGGGATTTAGCCTTTGGGTGGTATAAACGGTTAATGCACTAGGCTGCTAACCAAAAGGTTAGCGGTTTTTGTCCACCCAGAGGCACTTCTGAAGAAAGGCCTGGCCTGTACTTCTGAAAAATCAGTTATAGAAAACCTCGTGGAGCACAGTTGTACTCTGACACCCATGGGGTTGCCATGAGTCAGATCTGACTCAGTGAGTACTGGTGATAAGAAAAGGCCTAATTTCCTGGGGAAATCAGGAGAGGTTCAGTGGAGGAGCTGGCAATGGGTCTCTGAAGTTAGGAAGAGGAAGGGACATGCACAGAAAGGAGACAGTGTGTGCCAGAGTGTGGAGATGGGAAGGCAAAGAACAAGAAGCAGTCCAGTTTGACACCTAGACCATGTAAAGGAGACAAGTAGAAAATAAGACCAAGAAGTTGTGCTAAGGATCTTCACTTGATCCTACAGGAGTAGGAAGTCAGTGACAAGTTCTGACTAGGGATACTACACCACTAGTGCTTCGAGGAATTTTCTGGAAGAACTGTGCAAATGAAAGGCAGAGGTGAAAGGCTAGAGGAAGGAGACAGTCTGAAGATTAAAGCAGTAAGCCCGTGGAGATATAATAACGACCAGCATTAGGGTTATGGCAACAGGACTAAATGAATGGCAGAAAGAGTCTTTCTGGGAATAACACTACTCCTTGGCCATGTCCTACATGTGGGGAACAGGAGGAGTCAGAAGACGCGAAGGCTTTAAGTCTGAGTGGCTAAAATTATGGTGGTATCATTGACACAAGCATACAGCTAGAAAGAGGAAAAAGGGAAGAAAGATAATGCATTGGTTTGGGATATATATATTATGATGTGATTCTGGGACATCATTCATTATATATCAAACACTTTTTAAGTTCTCACCAAGTACCAGGCACTGTGCAAGGTGCATATACCAAACCAAAACCACTGCCGTCGAGTTGATTCCTACTCACAGTGACCCTACAGGACAGAGCAGAACTACCCCATATGGTTTCCAAGGAGCAGCTGGTGGATTTGAACTGCTGACCGTGTGATTAACAGCCCTAGCTCCTAACCACTGGGCAACCAGTGCTCAAAGGTGCACATAAATCCATTGCTGTC
>NW_004444111.1:3998714-4009938 GCF_000243295.1 Trichechus manatus latirostris
AATAGAAAGATAGAGGTATTTTAGAATAGGGAAATTTGAACTTTTTAGTGTGCTGAGGGTCAGCGAAAAAAAGGAAGACAGTGGCTGCAACAACGGGCTCAAGCATTACAACGATTGTGAGGATGGCGCAGGACCGGGCAGTGTTTCATTCTGTTGTACACAGGTCACTATGAGTTGGAACTGAGTCAGCAGCATCATACAACAACACTGTGCTGAGGGAAAGATCTAGTGCCAAAATGATTAAAATAAAAGAATGCAAGAGAAAGGAGAATGGTACTGGAGAAAGAGGAAGAAACTGAATTAACAATAGACGGGGAAGAGACCATGAATGAGATGATCATGTATCCAAGCATCCATTCAAGCATTTATTAAGCATGCACTATGTGCCAGATGGAGCCCTGGTGGCATGTGGTTAAGAGCTCGGCTGCTAACCAAAAGGTCAGCTATTTGAATCCACCAGCCACTCCTTGGAAAACGTTTGGGGCAGTTCTACTCCGTCCTATAGGGTCGTTATGAGTTGGAATTGACTTGACGGCAATGGGTTTGGGTTTGCTTCTTTGTTTTTTCAAATGTGCTGGATAGTAAGCTAGGTGCTGCTGATGAATGAAAAACAAACCCTTATCTAAAGTTGCTTAATCTCAGAAATTAACAGAGAATGAAGAAACTAAAAATATTCTAGATGGATAAGAAAGGAAAAGGTCACTTACATGGCTCAGCAGTGCCTAGCTTTTCCATAAAATATAAGGCAAGGTCATCTACGCAGAGGGCAGCAGCAAGTAGTAAAGATGCAAAGGTTTTGGGATAGGCAGTGGGGAGAGCATAGTGGGGAGTCAGTTACAGATGAACAGAATAATCACCGAAGGACACCAAAGACCCATAGCAAAAATATCTAGTGTATCTTTTCCACTAGTGTTCAGCAGCCACATTGCAACAACAGACAAAAGGAAACAGTCATGGTCACCTACCCAAGGCAAGGCAGAAGTTCCAGCAGGCACCAGGAACTGTAGGTTCACCACTGAAGTCTACTTTAGCTTTCAGAATCATACATATTCATTTGTCACACTAGAAACTGATCCAATAAATTATGCTGAGAGTTGTCTTCTGATTCAGCTTAAAAGCAATAGCTATAACTAACTCAAATGTCTGCTTCTCAGTAACGAAAACCAAATCTTCAGGAAATACAGAAGATACTACAGACTTCACTGTAAAGGTCCAATGAGAAAGAAAACCCCTTAAATATTGTACTGTTCCATACCATTCTAAACTCAAATATGGATCCTTATGAAACTGAACTGATCTTGGCACACATAACTTTCTGTGGCACCAGCTGAGGCCCAGGTAAAATGAAAAGGAGAACTTTATTTGTTGACACTTCTTTTTTGAACGCCTGTCTTCCTTCCTGACTTCCCTCATCCTCCAGGATACTCAGACTCTGGGTTAATCTCCTGAGGTCCAAAGTCCTCCACTCTACCCAGGCTGGCCCTCCAAAATTTTCCCTTTCACTCAGTCCAAATCATTCCCCCGTCAGCTAGGCAGCAACCACTTGACTGACGAAAGCAACTCACATTAGGGTGTGATTTTATTACAAGACCTAGAAGAGTGTTTGGTACAGAACAGGTGTTCAGTGATACTGAATGCATGGATGTACCAAGGCTTAATCACCCCCAAAGATATTCACATTTTAAAAAGAGAATCTGGATAATGAAGGTAAATCCCTAATTTGAACCTCTCACCACTATTTGCCTATCACTTTCTCAATGAAGGGTCCCTGGGTGATGCAAATAGTTTGTACTCTACTACTAATCTAAAGGTTGGCAGTCTGAACCCACCCAACAATGCTGTGAAAGAAAGGCTTGGTGATCTGCTTCTGTAAAGATTATAGCCAAGAAAACCCTATGGAGCAGTTCTACTCTGACATTCACGGGACTGCCACGAGTTAGAATTAACTTGATGGCAATGGGTTTGGGTTTCTCAATGGGGGTGCAACTGGCATTTTGGATAGGACAATTCTTTGAGTAGATTATTCTTGAGGATTCTGTACACTGCTGGAGGTTTAGCATCCCTGGCCTTTGGGTACTAAATACCAGTTGCATTCCCAGGTATTATGACAACCCAAACACCCTGACCTCCATTTCTATGAGAACTGTGCTCCAAAACCAGTACTGCTTATGCAGGCTGTACCTTCCCTCCACTGTACCACACATGCTCTTCTGCCCATCTTTGATCACAGCATCCCAAGTCCTGGAATGCTTTTTTTTCTTTCTTCTTAATCAGACAAAATTGTACCCAATCTGGCAACTCGTATCTTTTCTCTCTTGATCCTTTCCTGATCATCTCAACTAAAAATCATCTTTTTCATTTTTTAACAATTGCAAGTCTTCCTTAAAAACACTCACTTGGCAAATAACTGTTGATGGATTCCCTTGGTAGCAAGAAGGTTGCAGACTCATTTCTTACACATTCTTCTACCTCACCTTCTATGTTCTAGCCACAGTGAATTTTTTTAGATCCTCCAAGGAACCACACGCCCTTGTAGTCAAGCCTTTGCATATGCGCACCTCTCTTACCTAGAACATTCTTTTCCTCTTTACGTATCATCTCATTAATTTATACTTAATCTTAGATCTCATCTGGGGTGTCCAGTGCTGGCCTGGCTGCTCCTTCTATAGGCTCCATGGTATGAGCTTTTACCTTTGTCAATGTATGTTCCTTTCTCGTTGCTCTTCTCACACACTACCCATTTGGAAATTAGCCATTTACTTGTTTGTACCACTTATTAGATTGTAAGCCCCCTGAGGGCAGAACATGGCTGGCTTTTTCTTAGTCCCCAGTGTCTAACACTGCCTAGCATCAAGCAGAGATTCACTAAATAGTGCTCAGATGTAGTTAGTTTCTTTTCTTGAGGGCATTTCTCATCTTACCATTCAACTGTCATGTAAATCCTGGTGTTCCAGCTACCTTCACCCTAGTCACGGAGTTTTGCAGATGTTTGAAACTCAATAAATTTTGTTAACAATTTGAAATAAAACAATTTGCAATGTCAGATGATGTGGTATACTTCTAATATTTAAGATAAACTAAACTGAGAAGACAATCTTTCATCATATATGAGCTATTTGTTTGAAAAGTGTTATCAAAGCTGTTGAAATAGGTGACACATTGAGAGGAAGAAATAAAAGCTGTAAGAAATTCTCAAATAGATTTATAGCTCATTTATGATTTCAATGAAGGTGCCTGATTTTAACTACAACTAAGCAGTTTTCAAAAATACCAAACCCTACTAAATGAGTACTTTCTTTTCTATTTAGATCTTTATATGCTTCATCCATAACTACTTTGCAAAATTTAGACCAGTAAGTCTCACATAAGGCTGATAATTAGATTAGCTGGGAAGTTTCAATCAGTACATATTTCCGGACCTCAGCCTTGGAGATTTTAATTCAGTAAATTTATCTCACCAGGTAATTCTAATGATCAGGTGGAACTTAGACCAAATGAATGTTCATGACTTTCTTAAAAAATATTTTCCCCTAAGTTTATAATCAAAGGAAATTTCTTTTAAGAGTTACCATTTTCCCACTACCTGTTAATTTTTAGAAAAGAAAACAAATACAAAATCTTACATTTCTAAAAACCCTGGATATGAAAACTGATTATTCTTATGAGCTTCAATATTTACCATCTAATTTCTGTCTTAAATTTATTCTTAAATCTACCTTATCCAGTTTCTTATTAGAACATGAAGTATAACTTTGATGACATTAATAATTTATATATAGTTGAACGTACTAAATATTAAGCACCTGCTCATAGTACAATCTGTCACTGAATGTTTAAAAAGTATTTTGATTTTAAAAGACATGCTTAATTAAGGGCAAAATTGAGGCTACTATCAAAATCCCTCCCCCAAATGTCCTCTTTAGCAGTCTGGTGAAGCCCACGAACCCCTTCTCAGAATAATATTTTAATATTTATAAATTAAAATACATCAGATTACAAATGAAGTGAACTTTACTGAAATATAGTTATCAGAATTTTTTAAAATGCCATAAATTTATGATGTAGTAATATTATTGTTTATTTAACACACAATAAGATCTAGTGGAAAGTCTATTAGTGATGAAAACACTATCTGTAACAACTGTAATATGATGTGGAAATATTTGTGAATTCTATTGGTACAAAGTCTAGTGGTATAAAGTTATTGCTAATACTATTGCGGTGTCTTTCCCACACTCATAATTTAAAGAAATGCTAAATTTTCAGTTAAAGGTCACTGAAAATATATTATGTAATTTATTCTCATCCAAGGACCCCCTGAATTCTATTTTGGGTCCTTTGAGAGTCTGTGGATCCCAGGTTAAAAAACTCTAAAGAGGAAGTATACTCTGGCTTTATTCAGAAAATTGTCTCTTTTTACCATTTTGACAGATTTGGCCTAAGTGACTGCACAGTGGCCATGTGGTTTGGCACTCAACATGCGTTCTGCCTATGTTTTTGGTGTGCCTCCCTGTACTGCAGAGGAAAGCTAAAAACCACCTATCAGACTCCCTTGCAGCTACTGCTGAATGTGAACCAGTCAATGTTGACATGAGATTTGAAAAAAGGAAGTGAAGCAGAGGCTGTGTGTTTGCTGTTTTTGCTGCAAGCACAGATATGGATGCAGCTGGTTTTACTGCACCAGTCTTACTAGGGCTTTAGCATATAGCCACTAGATTCATGGGTACAGATACCCATTTTGCTAGTATGCATCTGTCTTAGTCATCGAGTGCTGCTACAAAAGAAATACCACAACTTGATGGCTTCAACAGAGAAATTTATTCTCTTACAGTCTAGGAGGCTGGAAGTCCGAATTCGCGGTGCTAGCTCCAGGGAAAGGCTTTCTCTCTCTGTCAGCTCCGGGAGAAGGTCCTTGTCATCAATCTTCCCCAGCTGAGGAGCTTCTCAGTGCAGGGAACCCGGCTATTCTCAGTAATATTCTTCTGGCTCTTGTTTCCTGGTGGTATGAGGTCCCCCTGTCTCTCGGCTCGCTTCTCTCTTTTATATCTCAGAAGAGATGGACTCAAGATACAACCTAATCTTGTAGACTGGGTCCTTCCTCATTAACATAACTGCCGCTAATCCCACCTCATTAACATCACAGTGGTAGGATTTACATCACACAGGAAAATCACATCAGATGACAAAACGGTGGACAATCACACAATACTGGGAATCATGGACTAGCCAAGTTGATACACATTATTTTTGGGGGACACAGTTCAATCCATAATAGCATCCCAATGGATGTGTCATGGTTCTGGAGCTGGCAGTAAAAGTTAACATCTGATCATGGCAGTTTCCAGACTGTAGGAGTCGCAGTGTGATTGGTCCCTGATCATAGGAGAGGCAGTAGCTCCCTAGGTGGCTGGGTTCTGGTGTGTGGCTCTACCGAAAGTTCAAACTGGAGTCTGTTTCCTCAACCCTCCCTATATTTATGTAATCAACTTAATGCCTGAAATAAAGCTCTTCCTGCTTTAACTAGCTAGAGCGAATTCTGTTATCTACAATGGAACTCTGACACATGCAGACTGGTATTTATATTCCCTTTTATGAATGACCTGCCTTCTCAGTAACTATTTCTCTCAGATAATTGCTCTTCATTCTTTACCAAAGACTACACTTCCAGCTTCAAACGAGTTGAGGGGCAAAACGCCAAACTGTCCACTATCCTCTGACCAAAAGTAAACACACTCAAATTTATATCACAAAATGTATTATAGAAAATACATAAAATAGTCTAAGAATTCTGCTTCTGTTCAGTTGGCTATAACTAGCTGTTAAGGAAGTTTATTATTGCCCAATGAAGTAAAAGGACTGAAATGCTAAAGTGAAAAATATGCCTAAATTATTTGCTTATTCCTCTATGAATGTACTTGAATTGGCTTGCTTGTTATACTATTAAAAGCTTAAACGTAATTACTTTTCTTGTATGGAAAGAATTTAATATTTAACTCTCAAAGTGAGCCTGTAGCTATGTTACCTTGGTATTCTCCATAGCCAGGAAGCATCAAGATTAGGGGATTAGTTGCTCTGTAAATCTTGAGAAAGAGCATTTTAAAGCTAGGCTCCTGGTATGATTAAAACTTCTAGCTAAAGTCAAGGCCAAATTTCTTCTTGTCCAAAGTGACTCCATTTTGTGTTTTTTAAAGGCAGCCTCTGTCATACAATACAGCCTATCTTCTGAAAAATTTTCCACTGTACCTCTGACCCAGATACCAGCAGTTCTACAGAAAGATGCAGTTTTGCCCACCTTGCTCTGCTTATTCCAATTTGTGGTTAGCAATGTTCAAAGATCCGAAGAGATTATCCAGCTTTGTACAGGTGTTAGACATAGTGTTAAACATATGACTTTAGCAGCTAAGCTAAATCTAAGATACTCCCCTTAAGGCTTATAGAGAATAAACTGTTACAAAGTTGTAGTCTTTCTGTATCAAAACTCCTTTTCTCTCCTTGAACATTAGAATACTTAGCATTTTCACTTACAACCATCCTGTTCCTTCAACAAATTCTTTACTTTTATATTTCAACACAACTCACCAACACAATGCTAAAGCAACTCAGTTTAACACAGGCTGTAGATATCTAGATGCCAGGAAACATGTGATTTTAGTGGTCAGCCAAAATTCTGTCACAAGAGCCATCCTTGTGAAGGACGTCAACCCCTGCAAGGATAGTCAATCACGATCTTGCAACCTGCCACTTTGTAAATGTTAACCAATCAAAATTGTTTTAGCTATACTCTTCTGTTTGCGGCTTTTTCCTTCATAAGCCTGTAACACTGCAGCTAAGAGAAGCAATTTGTTCCGATTATTCTGGTACTGTGTTTCCCATTTTGCAAAATACTTTCTTTGTCGCAATTAAACTCTCTGTTTTTAACCTTAAACTGATGCGTGGTTTTTCCACTAAAACATTCTGGTGTCAGAAAATGTGAAATCCATAGGCTACTTCCTCCCGCAGCCCCCAGAGAGCCAGAAAAATCGGGCTCTGGATCCAGCTGAACTGATTGGCCTCTCCTTTTTCTCCAGACCTTTGAGGGCTGCCTGGGTGAGTACCTCTCAGATCTCTGAACATCTGCATCCTTGCGTTGAAGTTCTCCAGGTTTTGTTACTGGCTTTTTTAATCGTTATTGGCTTGCTTTCATTCTTAATTAGGCCTGAATTTGTTTTCCCTTTTCTCACTGTTGTGAATTCTGAAAGAGGTAATTCTACTACTTCTTGAGTCTAAGGGTAGTAACAGAAGGTAATTCTACTTTCAAACAGCTCAGGGTGATTTGGATTTATCAGAGCCCTGAGAAACCCAAAAGTAATGCTCCGTTTGGTTATTTGTGAGCTTTGAGCTTCCTCTACTGGAATGCCATTAGAGAAAATTGTCCTTAAAACTTGAGATTTTGGTTGCAGTATAATCTCAAGTGTTTTTGGGTTCTGATTCCAAGGCAATAATTATGGGTAGTACTCTGATCTGGTTTTGGTGCACACACTTGGTCTAACAGTAGAAAAGACAAAAAACAAATCCAAAACAGAAGAATACCCCACACGGACTCCTGCACAATTCATGAACAAACATTATGGCTCTGCTACTTGTTCTTTCTTTTTTTTAAGCCAACGGCATAACCTAACTAAAGATGACTTAGGAAATACCTGGCCTCTTTAGGGGTCCTTTGACTTACCCAAATTAACTTTTTTATCTCTTTTTTTGTTCACTAGTTTACCCATTTTGTGTTTAGCTGAACAAGACTGCAGCTTCAGTCTTGCTGCACGGCATGGTTCCAGTGTTGCCGCATACTTTCATTTACCTAGGTGCATAAAACTACTCAAAGGGCAAGCTGGAGTTGGGCATTTGCCCTTCTGTACTCTTTAAGTGTGGCTTCTAGTCTTTAAAGTTTCTGGAGCAGGTGAGAATTCGCATGTGTACCTATTCTATCTTTAACAGAGAAAAACAGAGTAAAGGATAAACGTCCCATGTGGAGAACTAGATAAATAACCCACATGGAGAACTTCTGACATGTCTAATTTTTCCTGTGCAGTAAATTAGAAAATAAAGACCACCCTTTTGACTGATACCAGAAGGCATCCAAAACAGGACAGTAAAAGTGCCTTCCTAAAAGATTAAAATCTCAGGCACCTGTGACTTCCTTCTGTCTCCTTTGCTTTCAGTTTGATATCTATACATCCTGCTGTTTTTAGCAGCTGAATCTTCAGAAGCTGAGCCTTCAAGACTAAAATTTGAGATTTTCAAAACTAGGATTTGGGGTTTCAAAAGATGAGTCTTTAGAACTAGTCTGTGTGTCAGGGCTAGAATCCAATGTTTCAGCAAGTGATGTATTCAGAGCTCTATAGAGTTAGGGTCTGAATTTTCCAAACTAGTGTCTACGTGAACACAGCTAATGTGCAGCTGCTAATCATTTTTAAACTGCACAAAAGTTTTTCTTCTAACTTCTGCCTTTCTAGTCCCCATCCTTCCCTCCCACCAAAAAAAAAAAAAAAAAAAAGAAAAAAGGCTGGAAAGTTGCTTTCAATTTTCTAAGTGCACTAACATTTTTCTGCACAACTTTCAGTCTCCAGGACGAATTTTAAAGATCACTTCCACAGGTCATAAGATACCACAGACTGGTGAGTAACCCATCAAACTGAACTTTGCACTCTTGTGTTTGAGTTCTTTGAAAATTATTCTGTTTCATTTTTGTTTTGTCAGTTCTCACTTTGGTCTTGACTTTTTTTTTTAACTAGGGGAGATGTCCTCACCTAGTTATTTCATACAAATGTTACTTATATAAATTTTGCCTTCACTAATAACAGCAATATAAAGTTATAGGCAGTTCCTCTTTCTGCCCCCTCAATAACACCTTACTCTATCTAAACTTCCATTTTTCCTAAAAAAAACTTAAAAGAACTAAAATCCACATCAACTGCCCCTCAATCTGATATAGAACGAGACAGCTCAAGGTATATAGCAGGGATTTTTCCTATAGTCGCCCTTAACTCACAACAATAAGATTTCCCTTTTTCAACTTTCCTGTCTTGTGTTACTGATTTTATCTTCTGCAAGTTAAAATTCAGTTGTTTTAAAGAAAAAGGAAAATGTGCCTTTCTCAAATGAAAAATTTTAAACAATGTATTCTAGATGCTTGTATAGATTAAAAAGAATTAGAAACTAGTATTTGCTTTTGAAATTTTTCATAAAAAAAATCAGAGAAAACAGTAACCCTCCAACGTTCCAAAAAATTTTAGTTTGTAGCATGTCTAAAGTTTTATTTAACTTAACGATATATGCTGTTTTTGTTTTGTTTTATGTCTAAGTTTTGTCTTGTCTCAGAAAGACAAATTAAACTCTCAATAACATAAATTAGTCTATTTAAAAGGTGCTTAAAAAAATCGTTTATTTGGTACAACAAGATGTTTAAATTATTGCTCTCCACAGAATCCTATAAAGCATTCAAAAGAAAAAGTAATAACTTCCCACCCCCGGATGGTATTATTCTAATTGGTTTAATAATAAGCACTTATACAAATTAAAGAACTTAATAAGAATCTCAATTCAAATCCTAGCCTAACAAAAGTTTTTATGTCAACCTTAAAAGCAAAATCTTAGAAGCAAAACCTTTCTAAGTAACTTAAACTATTATATAAAATGTGCTTTATTTAAAGGAGTAATTTTTATTAATGACACACACACACAAAAGACAAAACTGCTTACCAAAGAAATAAAACAAATAACATAGACTTTTTAAGATAAACTTTACTCCAACAATCATTATGTTTTATAGTATACAGGCTCTTTTTTGCCTCAGAAAAATACTATATATATGTCTAGTAATAAATATATTTATTTTTGTCACTTAAAAAGGTGTGCTATAATGAATATACAATAGAAAAAAAAATTTTAAAAGTTCACGAAAATTTATTTAATATCAAAATTCTCATTTACCGCAACCATAAAATTTAATAAGTTTTAATTTCCAAGAGTCATTAAGATTTCATAAAAAGCCACAAAAGATTTGTTTCTGTTTTATAAAGAATTAAGTACAAAAAATTTTTAATTAACATGTTATATGAAATGGGTTATATAACTTTAATTATTAATTTGGTCCTATAGTTTAAGTAAGGAATTAACATTATCCATAAAATTTTTATTACTATTCAAATATATGAGCACATGGTAATGTAGTCTTGTATTTTAAGACTATTATAAGTTATATATAAATCTCTTTAAGAAACAGGGATAATCATTATGTCTAAAGGTATTTTCTTCTGTCTAAAGTTTTTTTTTTTGGTTTTAAATTGCTTCTGTAATTTTTCAAAGAAATATTGTTATACGCTAACCATGAACATTTTAAGTTGTCATCAACACAGATTTATCAAATATTTCAATAAAACTAAGCTTTATTGGACTTATGCAAAGAACTACACAATTTCAAATACAGATATCATTGGACTAAATCAATATTTTTGAAATTAACAAAAATTTCAGGTTACTACTGATCCAGGACGATATGAAGCCAAATTAACTACATAGATTTGGTTAAACTAAAAAGATTACTATAAAGTTTATATAAGAATGCTACTAATATTCAAAGTTCTATTATGTTAACTGCAGAATCTCTTATAAATTAAAAGAAAATGTATTACTGAAATAATGAATTAATGAATGATAAGTAAGAAAAAATAGTTCTTCAAAAGTAAATGGCCCTCAATGTCCTTACTCTGCACAAAAAAAAAGCAGCTTTGTCATTACATAGAAAGACGACCCTCAACAAGATGGAATGACACAGTGACTGCAACAATGGGCTCAAGCATAACAACGATCATGAGGATGGTGCAGGACCAGGCAGTGTTTCATTCTGTTGTACACAGGGTTGTTATGAGACAGAAATGGCTCGACAGCACCTAACAACAAGAACAATGTCATTACTAAAACTGATTGCTGAGGCTGAATCTTAACAATGCTGTTTCTTCCTTAACTGATTTTATAAATAGTTTTCCTTTTAAAGTTTATTGCCATTACTTTAAAATCTTTCTTAGTTTCTATTATTATAAAATGCTATAACAGTCATACTTAATTTTACTTCAAAAAAGTATCCTTCACAGGTCAAAGACGCATTTGACACTCAAAAACCAAGTATATCTGAATTACCTTCTATTTAGTTTGGAGCCTATACTTATTAAAAAAGAACAAATCTTTTTTT
>NW_004444111.1:4010886-4012608 GCF_000243295.1 Trichechus manatus latirostris
CCTATGCTAATAATTATTACATTTGAAATAATTTCATCAGTTAAAATTTTCCTTTTAGTACACCTCACACTGCACCTAAATCAATACCTCCAGTCAAGTAGAACAAAATCTTAGAAATATTTGACCAAAAAAACTACTTAGTTACGTATTGATCCTGAACCTGACTCCGCATTCTTTGACTTCTTTGACATATTCAGTTGGTTTCCCAATAATATAAACTCTTAGTTGTGCTCCATACCGCAAACAGGTTTAATTTTCTCAGTTATTGCTCTACTAATTGTTTGTATAATCAAATGTTTTATGAAATGTTTCTCAACTCTCTTTAGCAGTTCAATGTATCATGTACATTGAAGAAACGACTGAAACTACTATAGATTAATGCCCCCTCTAATATACTTAAAATTTTCCCAAAGCTTTTAACTCTAGCTAGAAATTAGCTAACTCCATTGCTTATTGTTGTTATAAAATGTCTACACTTTACCTACTCAGAAGGTTTGACCTCACACTTTAGTTAGAAGTCTTCAGTCTATCAATTGTTCCTTCTTATTTAGCCTTGTTCTATTCACCTCCTTATAGTAAAAGATCATTGAAGCAGAATATTTAAACAATGGCATGGCAAAGTTAAAGATGTCTATGGTGGTGTCCAACTATTCATCTGGTGACATCTGAGCCTCATCATTCGTCTGATAGTGTCCAGGGTCTTAAATGACTTACCATATAAGTGGCTACCCATTTAACCTTTTAAACCCTTGCAGAAGACAGGTTACTCCTTTGTGGGCAACATGAAACCAGCTCACACAGAAAATGAGGCCCTGCTAATAGCAAGGTAACTATCCCAACTCTAGATAAACAAAGTTCATGCAAAAGAAAGTACTCTTATGTGTGATCATCAAACTCCCCAGAGCAATTCTTGATCAAAAGGGGGGAGTGAGAAAGAGCATTCCAAAACTAGGCTCTTGGTATGATTGAAACTTCTGGCTAAAGTCTAGGCCAAACCTCTTTTTGTCCAAAGTGACTCAGTTTTGTATTTTTAATCACAGCCTCTGTCATACAATACAGTCTATCTTCTGTATAATATTCCACCGTACCTCTAACCGAGATACTAGCAATTCTACAGAAAGACGTAGTTTTGTCCACCTTGGTTGCTTATTTCAAATTTGTGGTTAGAAATGGCCGAAGTTAAGAAGAGATAATCCAACTTTGTACAGGTGTTAGACAAAGTGTTAAACACGTGACTTTAGCAGCTAAGCCAAATCTAAGATACCCCACTTAAGACTTATAATTAGAATAACGTTACAAAGTTATAGCCCTTCTGTATCAAAACCCCTTTTCTCTCCGTGAGCATTAGAATACTTAACATTTTCACTTACAGTCATCCTATTCCTTCAACGAACTCTCTACTTTTATCTTTCAACACAACTCACCACCATAATGCTAAAGTAACTCAGTTTAACACAGGCTGCAGATGTCTAGATGCCAGGAAACGTGATTTTAGTGGTCAGCCAAAATCCTGTCACTGACAGCCATCCTTGTAAAGGAGGTCAACCCCTGCAAGGTAGTCAGTCAGCTGAGACCCTGCAACCTACATCTTTGTAAATGTTAACCAATCAAAATTGTTTTAGCTGTACCCTTCTGTTTGTGGCTTTCTCCTTCATAAGCCTCTGTAACACTGCAGCTCAGAGAGGCACTGTGTTCATATTATCCTGGCACTGTGTTTCCCAT
>NW_004444111.1:4013006-4014715 GCF_000243295.1 Trichechus manatus latirostris
TGTTTCACAGTAGAATATGCTTGATAAAGTTTTTAATGGCTATGATCTTTTGAAAGTAGATCACCAGGCCTTTCTTCCAAGGTGTCTCTGGGTGGCTTCGAACTGCAAGCCAACCTTTCAGTTAGTAGCCGAGTCCTAACCATTTGTGCTACCTATGGCATATATGTTTTTCTACCTCCTCCAGCCCCCTACAACTCAGGGATAAAGAGATAAGAATGTTTAATAGAGTAAACTAAATTTTAATTGGTAATTTTGAAAAGTGGGTATGATTTTGGATCTAAACTCTCTGAACATACACTTGTGAAATCTTTAGGTGAACCCACGCCTATATTAGCTGGATAACTGCCAGTTTTATCAAAACCCATTTAACAAACCAGATACACTTAATTATGTGTAAACCCTTTAACAAACAGAAAAGCAAATAAAGTTTAAAATCCAATTCGAGAATAGAAACCAAGGCCAAGAAATCTAGATCTAGACACTAAACATTGCTTTCCCGTGGTTGAAGCCTTAGTGTCGAAGAGTAACCTCTTAACATCCCTTCGACTGTGGCTCTACACCTCAATATTCTGTAACCTTTTAAATGAAAAACTCTAAAACTATCACTTATATTCATTATATTTAGTACTAGAAAATTGTTTTAGAAAACTAACTTTGTGAACTTTATTTTGTTAAAGCTATCTTTATATGGGTGTTTAAACAACACACCTCTAAAAAAATTCAGCTTTGCAAAATACAATTTTAAAAAACTATTTTTAGCCCCCCTCCCTTTTTTTCTTTTTAGCAGTCTAAGAATACAAGTACTTTAGTTGTTTCCCCAGTTCACTGACATACATTGGTGATTAGAGAACCTGGGGGATCGAAGACAATATCTCTTAAAGAGCTTGGGAGAAATTTTAAGATGTTCCTCCCAACTGTCTCCATGGCTCCTTGTTTCTCGTTGGAGAGTCTAAACAAAGTCCCTGATCGCCAGTAAAGGTGTTCCCTGCTCCAGGGCTCATTTCGCTCACAGATCTGAGTTAGAAAAAGGCGCTGGGGCCTGGGTGTGGCGGAAATAACAAGGGAACTTCATGCAAGTTCCAACCCACCCTTCTCGGCCCTGGCAGAGCAGTTTTTCCGAAATCCCAGGGTCGGATCTCGCCACGGCTTGTCTGTCCTTTCCCACATCGGGGCACAAAGAGGGAGCGCCAGGTGGCGGGTAATTAGTACGGCAGGAGCGGGCAGGTCGGGGCGCGAGCTTGGCACCACCACTGCCCTGCCCTGCCGCGAGGCCCAGTCTACGCTCCCAGTACTTACCAGAAGCAGCAGCAGGCACGGGCGCCGGGAGCCCCCAGGGCTGCGCGCCATCGCCCTCTCGCCTCCGCCGCGCCCTCGCCTCGGGCGCTTTGCCCAAACACGCGTAGCCCGCTGCCCCGCGTTCTCGTGAGCACGCACTCGGCTGCTCCCGGCGCCCAAGCCCCGAGGCTGGCTGCCTACTCCGCCCTTCCTGCCCCAGGGCCCGCCTTCCCCCACGGTAGCTGCTAAGCTCTGCTCAGAGGCGCGGCGCCAGGTGTAGCCGCCACCGCGAGAAAATGGAGCCTGGGGGCCGCCCGAGCTGTTCGAACGTAGGCGGGAATTCTGTGGAAGAGGGAGGTGCAAGGTGGACTCCCGCCCCCCGCCGCACTTGCACCTGGGACCGTAACGTCCCCGGGTTGGGGACTTTGGCTGGC
>NW_004444111.1:4015913-4017050 GCF_000243295.1 Trichechus manatus latirostris
GCCGTTTAAGTGCTTGTGATTAGGTTAGTTGAAGACTAAGCAGGGGAGATTACCCAGTAAGCAAGGTGAGCAGGGGCTTACTTGTGCTTCCTTACTGACCTGTAGTGAACAATTTCACATGTATTTCATCACATTTGATGCGCACGTGTGCATGGTTTGGTTTGTGTGTGTTTTCCCCGGCAATGCTGCAGCCCAGCCTAAGGACAAAGATAGCAGATGGTGAGTGAGAGTCAGGGTTGCAGAGTGGCCTGGCTGATAGTTTAGAGGTGTAAGTATCCAGGGTGTGTATGGAGTTGAGTGTGGCCAGAAGAGAGATTAACAGGGTACAGATGGAGAAGTAAGAAGGCCAATAAGAATAGAGAGCTCATTACATTGAGTGTGGAGAAAGGGGAGAAGGTTGTCCTTCCTCTTGACCCTGAAGGAGCAATGGTCCTATTCCCTGGAAGTGACATCATGGATATTAGGATCAGGTCTTGAGATTCTCATGGTTGTCCGGTTAGATGGACCAACAGCTCCCTCTGCCTTAGGTAGTGAGAGAGTAACATGGGCAGATTTGAGGGAGGGGAAAGGGATGACCTCTAGTAGTGTGGGAAAGCTTTGTTGCCTTTCTGAGTTAGAATTTACAGAGTAATAATCAAAGCCTAGCAGCACAGGGAATCCAGTGCATCCTTAATGAACAGTCAGCCTTGAGAGCAAAAGCCACAGACGCCAACACCCTGAAAAAGTGAGAGAGTGAGTCAATGTCTAACTGAGCTGTTCCCTCCCAAATCTTCCTTGTGAGTCAGTCTATGAGAACTAACTGCTTGGTGTACAAAGTCCCTGGACCAAAATGTTTTAAGGAGATTGTTAACGTTGTTCATGGGGTAGAGGAGAATTAGGGAAAGATACAACAGCTGTAAAATAGGATTTGGCAAAGTAGAGAAAACAAGCTTGTCCATTCTTGTGTCTGAATGCTGAACATCTTAAGAGTTTTTTGGAAATGTCTCACCAGTTTTCAAATGCTATCAGCATGTAATAATGCTGATTGAGGCTTAGACAAAGCAGGCAACTGCCTGGGAGAACTCAGTAAGGCTTTGATGCCCCAACAGAATGACCCTCCCTTCCACTGACATGTGTCTGAAACCCTTTAGTTTAAGG
>NW_004444111.1:4017929-4020008 GCF_000243295.1 Trichechus manatus latirostris
GAAGCCCAATTCACTCTGGACAAAATTCCCCTACCTCACAATTTTATCAAGGATGTGCCTTGCTAAGACTGCCTGAACAGGGAAAAATTGAAGGCAAGCTGAGAACATTTCTGTATTCTTCTTTAAGGCTCCTTCCCTTGCAGGAGTAACAAAGGAAGAAAACCAGCAATATAGAAAATCACCTCTCTCTCCCTCCCCTGTCCCTCTGTAATGGACAGAGGAAGCATTCATTACTCGAATGTGACACTTGGGTATTTGATTTTATCTACCAAACTACATTTTCTGTAATTTTTTTTTACAGAATAAATGTCTGGCTTTGATTTCATCCCCAGATTTGTTTATGGGAATGCATGGAAAGATACGGGAAATAGCAATGGCTAGGAAAGGCAGGAGGGGAGTATTTGGTTGCTAGCAGCAGCGCAGACTGGAATCCATCACCAGCATGACAGGGCTTGCAGGGTTGGACAGGCAGGCACAGGAGCGTTTACTGAGAGTGTCAGAACGGAAACTATCACACTGACCAAATGTGACTAATGAGCCTAGGGAGATACACAGGAAAAAAACCCTCAAAACAGAAAAAAGTACTGGTTTCTCAGCACTTATTTCACTCATTTGAATGTAAACAAGTGACGTTCGTAGGTATAATGAAAAAGTCAAATAGAAACAAGGCAATAGTTTTGAGAACAAATCTGGAAGTAAAAATAGAGTTTAAGAAACTTTTCAAAATTATTTAGAATGATAATTCTGTGTACTTTAGTAGAGAGATGCAGAATCTCAAAAATAAATAGAAATGTCTATTTTAAAGGAGAAGCAAGGCTTCAAAGCAATTAAATTACCTACTTTAGTTCACTTTCAAGATTAATCTTTGGGTTGTAGATTTTTATTTCAGTACTATACCACTCAATCTAGTAATTTGTTAGCAATAAAGTTCTGAAATTAGTAAATAATTTACTTGTAAAATGATTAGAGGCCATTCAGGCATATTGTTCTTACTTGTACTCTGATATCTCTCAGTCGGAAAAGGGAGGGGTGTTCCAGCAAGGAGAGGAGCACTGATGATGCAGTGCTTAAGCACTCTGCTGCTAACCAAAAGGTTGGTGGTTGGAACCCACCAGCCACTCTACAGGAGAAAGATGTGGCAGTCTGCTTCCGTAAAGATTACAGCCATGGAAACTTCGTGGGGCCATTCTTCTCTGTCCTATAGGGTCACTATCAGTGGAAACTGACTCGATGGCAACGGGTTTTTTTTTGTATCCAGGGAGGAGGGCAAACAGAGCCTCAGTTTGAGCTTGTCCATGAGAGGGCGTGAACTTGTGAATGTTGTCTATCCCAAGTATTGGCAGAGACAATATTGGGAACCACTGCTTTGGAAGAGACTTGCAGGAGCTCTTGTAATACTGTTATTCTTGAATTCCCGAATTAGATGTTACTAATGGAAAATTAGTGATTGACCAAATGTGACTAATGAACTTAGGGAGATACATAGTCTTTTAGATTGTGATGTGCCGTTGTGGTGCAATGGTTAAGCTAATAGAAAGGTTGGCTTTTGGAACCTACCAGTGGCTCTTCGAGAGAAAAAACTTGGTGATATGCTCCTGTAAAGATTTCAGCCTAGGAAACCCGATGGGGCAGTTCTACTCTGTCATATAGGGTTGCTATGAGTTGACGGCACACAACAACGGAAAATTATTTCTATGTAGTAATTTCACTTCTGTAACAAAAGTAATCAACAACATCATAATATGATTAATAATAATTTAATCAAGTCAGTCACATCTCTGCATACGCGGAGAATTGTGGAGTTGAAGCAATCCTTCAGAGATGGTAGAAAAACACCAAAACATTGTGTTTAGTGTTTGCTTTTTAATCTCTTTTTTTGAACTGTATAGTTTTTTTGTTTTTGTTTTTTTACAGTGGGCCTAGTGTAAGCTTCATCACCTTTTCTAGTTCCCACCAAAAGTAGAGGTTTTATTGGACAGAAATATATTTAAACATATAGAAAAACACTTAAGCAAAAGTTTGATATAAAGAAGACAATGGGAAAAATTGCTCTGGCCATGCTTTGCAGCAATCTGAGGA
>NW_004444111.1:4025722-4034288 GCF_000243295.1 Trichechus manatus latirostris
TCTTAGAATGTCAGAACTTTTGCATGAAAGATTATTCCAAACTATCAAATAAACAATACATGATTTAAAGTATCCAGTTAGTAAAAGTCTTCCTGCCCTGATCTTGTCCAGCACAACGACGGGCACCGTCTCCACCTGAAGAGATTCTGAATGCCAGACAAATCCAAGACACTTCTTTCCCATCTGTGCCAATATAGAAAAGAAAAGATACCAGCTTAGAAAAAAAATGTAGAATACTGATAAAAAAGTATATGTCAGTCACTTTTTTATATCATATTTCTCAATAACTATTAATCATAAAGTAGTTCAGCTTTTACTAGTTAAGAAAGCACTCATAAATTTGTTGTCAAACAGTTTTATTATGACACTATTACATTCTTAAAGTTTTAATATATTGTTTAAAATTTATAATACATCAAGTAAAAAGTTTAAAAAGATTTTTCTGCTTAATACATTTTTTATTTTTAGTGAAAAAATTGGTACATTTTTGCTTTGAATTTAACGTTACATGGCAAATCAATTTTAAGTTCTTCTAGATAAGACTGATATGTTTTTATTTAAAAATATTTACTTTGGATTTTTCGCTTATATAACCTTTAAATTTCCATTTCATGATAAGTTGGATTTTAAGATGCAAAGTTAAAATACTTTGAAGATTCTGAATATATGTTTGAACTTTGAATAAGGGTTGTTGTTATTATTATTAATTTAACCTTCATGCATAAACAGAAGTAACAAATCAACTGTGTGTAAGAACCAAGAATGGGCTGCCCTTAGGGAAGGAGGACCTAGGATCCAGCTGGTGCGGCTTTATAGCTTATCCCTATTTATAAGTTCTCATTTAAAATTATTCTTTTAAATAGATGACATAGGCATGTGGCTTAAAAAAAAAAAAAAACCTTAAAAAGTACAAAAGGGATCATCTCATTTTTAATTAAAAAGACATTGTGTCCGCATCAAACAATTAAAAACATGTTTTCATTAAAAAAAAAAAAAATCAACTGTGTGTGTTCTAGACCTTAGACCAAGCTTGTATTGAGAAGCAAGAGGCACCAGCAGTGATAGCAATGAGATTTTCTCAGGACTCAGCGGGCTCCTCTACCAGGGTCTAGTTCCTTTCACCTCAGGATGGGCTTTCTTCACACAGCAGCCTTGTCTGTGGAAGGACAGGCTGTGTGCTGCTTCTGGAGCTATACTAGCTTTTGTCTTCCTGTTAGTCATGGTGCCAGGAAGAGGGACGGGCATTAGAGGTAGAGGAATCTGGGAGGTCTTAAGTATCCTCAGGACTGCACCTTTCTAAGTGAAAACAAACAAACAAACAAAAAAGCATATTATTGCTTTACATTTCATCTGGAAAAACAAATATAGGTTTTGAATATGGCAAAAAATGAAAATTGAAATTCTGTATTTTATATTCAGTCAGAGATAGTGGAACTGGGCAATGACCTTGCAAAGACCCAACTAAGACAATAATGTTGGCAAGCAGGTGAGGTAGGGTGCTCTCTATGGGTGAAAGGGTGGATGTCTTGAATGACCAGAAATGACTCGAAGAACTGCGTTGCCATCATGGTGGCATGCATAAGATAATATATTCTAAGCCTTCACTAATCCAACATTGTCACACTCAGGAATTAAATTTCATTTGCTGTCTAATTTAGAAGAGGTAAGAGTTAACAAACAGAGGTTACTGGGAATCCCTTTCCATATCCATTTTTGACTAGGAAATTATTTCACCAAATATTTTTCTGAGATGCTGCTTATAATACATATCCACAAACTTCACCATGTGTTAATCTAGTCAGAGACCCCTTTGGCTTATGAAAAAAAAATCCATGTTTTATATTTTCACAAAATCTGTAGACACTGTTAACATAAGAAACATCATTATATGTCATATGTAAGTTACAGCTTCTCACTGACATTTTAAAAAAAAGAAGCTATTTTCAAAGACTATTAACACTTAACATGATTTGTTACTGAGAAATGTGCAAAAAGGAGCTCAGTGTAAAGTATTTTCTTTGGATAGATCCATTCAAGGTGATTTAAAAAAACACGAGACATTATTTACACTATGTTCAACTTTCCTTAATGTTCTATGACATTTCTATTTTAAAATTGTCTTATTGTGAGAATGTAAGGAATATAGATGTAGCAAGTTTAATGCATAAGCCCATAGCACTTAATTTTGAACAAAAGACACCCTTATGGTCTCCCAGCACCAAGAAGATGGAAAAAACTCAGTTGCAAGAACTTCCCTTTTTCCAGGCAGCTCAAAATGCTTTAGCAAATACCTTATGATTCTTACATCATATTAATGATGTAAGAAAAGGTGATAGACAAGAACCAGGGGTGACTCCAAGTGCTTAATCCACTAACCCACAATGCATTATTTTAAAGTTATAAACACTTTCCTTTGGCACTGCAAAAACAGAAGTTTAGTGATTTTTAGGAGATTTTCCTGCTGGATATGATCCTAATATTTTTTTAAAAAACATTCAGATTTACTACAATTTGAGTAGTACTTGAGAATTAACTGTGACAACACATCCAGTTTTGAACTAGAAAATTTATAATTATGATCAGTTTATGAAAGTAGCCAATAATTGCCAAATTAGCACAGTACAGTGAGCTTTGGTATGCTACTTTGTATAATTTGATCCAAATATCCAGACTTGGCCAGCATGTTATTCCAGTTCATTTCGGTTATATCAAACGGGGACAAGGATCTTCGGTATGGATCATGTTACGTGACCCTCGTAACTCGGGTGGACCCTGTAGGTTGCCAGGAACACTAGCAGTGGGACAGATTACTCTTTCTGTCACTATTACATTTTGTGTGAGAAGTGGATCAAAGACTGCAATGGAAGGTTGCACGAAGGAACCAGAAGCTGAGTAAGTCTCGGTTACCACATAGTTACCATGTTGCAAAGGGTCAGGGATGGAAATGGCTGGTTGGAGGACAGACCCAGAAGCAGACAAAGCAGCAACTCCTTGACTGCCTTGCAAAGTCTGGCACCTGACAGATCCTGACTGCTGGCCTTCTACTGAACGGCCACAGGAGTCAGTCCCAAAACCACTTGCTTTGGTGGGTAGCTGAGGTTGTTTGGCTTCGTCATCAACACCTAGGCTTATCTCTGCAAGCTTTTTAAATTTGGGGCCTAATGAGTCCAAGAAGCTGTCATCCAGGTCATCGCCAATGAAACTGCAACAACCCAGGGAGCCCACAGGAGAATCTGGGGCTTCCATTCCTTCATTATCGTAGATCAACAAGCAGTCATTTGCTTCCTGGCCATCATGCTCCTCTGCACAGGCAAATGCTTTCTAAAGACGGAGAAAAAGTAGAGAAAGGAATTTAAACAAAGATTCAATTAAAGTATATAATGCTGTTCATAGAACTCAAGGTTTTCCCATGAATGCACAATTTTAGGCATCCAGAGCAGTAAAGGAATACTCTATATTAACAGTCTTGTTACAGAAATTATCTGGTTATTGGACAAGAGCTTGCTAGACATAAGGAGCCCTGGTGGTGCTGTAGTTAAGTGCTTGGATGCTAACCAAAAGGTTGGTGATTTGAACCCACCAGCTGCTCCACAGGAGAAAGATGTGGCAGTCTGCTTCTTTAAAGATTACAACCTTGGAAACCCTGTGGGGCAGTTCTGCTCTGTCCTATAGGGTTGCTATGAGTCGGAATTGACTCAATGGCAAAAGCTCTATATTGGTTTTTACAGTTTATATATATATACATATATCCGTATACACAAACACACACACACATAAATATGGTTGACATTCCATCAAAATGGAGTCTAGCCTAAGCTTAGGTTTTAATTCTTGATTTTGAATATATTTATCTGGATTTAGGTCTACATAGCAAATGTGTTTGATGCCTGAAGGTTATTCACTGGACAAAGTGGAAGTGCCTCTGTGTATGCTTGTGCTTGGAGGGTGTGTGGGGCATCGTCCCGTGCACAATCCGAGATAGCTCTTACCCAGAATAGGGCCTCTCCTAGATGCCACACCACACCTCAGAATATCTCGAGAGTCCTCATACCAAACAAGCTCTCCCTGCCAGTTTCTCCCCAAGCACAGTGGCAGCCTTCATCAGCTCTGACACCAAGTCAGACCCTGACACTTACTAAACTGTAATAACAAACTATAAGTGAGATCTATGCTAAGCCCTCCTTTCCTCCTGCTGGTCTTTGGTCACCAAACAAAAGGCAACCAACCTGCTCCCCGCGTCTTCTCTTGTCCCTTTTCTATTTTATACTTCTTGACATTTCATTCCTCCCACCACTGACCCTCAATCCCATGCCTTCCTCCTCCCTTTTATTTTTTGGGCTATTACTCCAATGGTTCTTCAACATTTTTGGACATGGATGCCTTTGAAAATATGAAGAATGTTATAACCCCCCCTCTCAGAAAAATACCTGCACACAAATGCAAACATCCTTTGTGGCATAGAAAATACAAAATAAACTGTGCTCTGCTTTGTATTTTTTAAGAGGATGTTACTGATCTGAAAACACAGAAGACTTTTGCTCTCAACCATTTTTCCAGTTGGAGGAATGAGGTGCCTCTCGCCATGTTCTCTTACTTTGTAGCTTCGTTTCGAACAATGACACAATTTTGGCAGCCACTTGTGGCTGTATTATAATAATAATATAATACATTACAATAATAATAACAATATATGTATTATTTTGGCAGAAAGAAAACTTATTTTTTCTAACATTTTAACAAACTAAGAAAACAAACCACAAAACTGAAGTATAGTTTTAAAAAAAAAAGATCCCTAGGTAAATAAGATGATGAGGTCATAAAGTTTTCCACTAGATTACCTGGGAAAAGTAGGAGTCCAAGAAGTTCATGCCCGTTGCTTCTTCTGCATGGCCCCTATTGGTTCCTCCAGTGGAATGCCTTGTTCTCATTGTTCCAGAGTGTCCTTCAGAGCAGATGCCAAATCCTGCAGTAGCTCTAGCTCCACACACTGTTCCTGTTGCAAATCCCCCACCAACTCCAGATCCCGTAGCTGCTCCAGGCCTTGTGATCAGTTCCATTCCTGAAGCTCCTTCTGCCACCGTCCCTCCTGCATATGTATTTGTACAAACTTCTAAAATCGGGAGAAAATTCTATAAGCATTCATGCTGTGATTTGTTGTATTATTTGTTTTTTTGACTGGTCTTTGATACCCATGAGTGGTTGTCAAGTAAAGTAAGTGGGAGAAAATACAATTATGTGACTTGAGGTGATAAAGTCACCCCACCATCTATTATGTGAGAGTAACAGTGAGGGAATGTTAGTAGATAAAAAACTCTGAAAATATATTAATTAATAAAATGTGCAAAGGAAATAGATTTTCAGTGACAACAGCCAGAAATGGAAAAGTAAAAACAGTATTCAACAAACAACCATGGAAAGCTGATTGCCATGACAGCTTGATTGTTTTCTTGGAAAAAGTAATTGTAATTAAGCGTAACAGTCATATTGACTCAATATGGAAGCCAAAGAGGAAACATACCTAATGTAATCATGCAAAGTAGCAGATGCTAATTTGGTGTCTTGTTGCCTGGAGAAAATTTAATGAACCGTGACTATTCTTCCCGTTACCTTTACATTCCACTTTCATGGAAAGTGGTGTTTCCTAAAGAATTCTGAATATATTTCTTGCTCTAATTGTGTGCTATTATAATAGGAGAAGCCAGTGAGGATTGGGGTAGCTGACAAAAACAGCCTGTTACATATTTGGTTAGAATTCATGTTGATTTTTGCAGACTGGACACTAAAAATCGATCAATTGGTTAATATAGGATTAAGTAAAGGCTTAATATTAGGCACCAGTCCTTACTGTCTCTCTGGCTTTAGTTGTGGCATTGTGATTTATAGCAACAAAACAGTTGACATGGTAAAAACCAATGACGTATGCAAATTCACCTATATGGTAACATAAGAGATCTTGTCTCATTATGGTTGAACACAATAATTAGTAAATGGATACAAATCAGGATAGTGTTAACTTCTGGGGAAGGAAGAAAGAAAACAGGATTGAGGATGCCTGCATATGAGGCTAACTGCAAATATGAACAAATGTTAAGAACAGACAAAGTTGGGTGGTAAGTACACAGATGTTTGCTATGTTTTCCTATATGTGTGAACCACCACCTCTCTGTCACTTTGTTGTACTGTGGTGGCTTCCACATCACTATCATGCTGGAAGTTATGCCACCAATGTTTCAAATACCAGCAGGGTCACCCACGATGGACAGGCTTCAGTGGAATCTCTAGACTAAGACAGACTAGGAAGAAAGATCTGGTAATCTACTTCTGAAAATTAGCCAATGAAAACTTTATGGATCACAACAGAATATTGTCTGATACAGGGCTGAAGATGGTGCAAGAGCGGGCAACATTTCCTTCTGTTGTGTTTAAGGTTGCCATGAGTCAGAGCCACTCCAACAACAATATGTGTGTGAAATCTTTCTTAATTAAAAAATGAGTAATTGATTGCCTAAGAGCCATACATCAGTTTATTAAAGTTTGGCAAAAGTGTAGTAACTCTTCAGAAATTAAAATTGGTAGCATTAATGGACAAATTAACTTATCGAAGCCAGATACGTATCATGGAATTGAATAAAAGGTGATTATTAAACCTTTTTCAGTGGTAAACTTTCCTGACATATGCACACACGCAAATTACTTTAAAAAATATTTTGAGCACTTGTTGTTGTTGAATACTTCTTATTTAACCCATTATTGCTTTCAAAAATGAAATTTGATATTCACTTACCAGAGTTTTCCGTGAATTCGACTCCATTGGCTGTTATAGGTGGCACACAAATATTTGTGATTTCCTGCAAACCATGTTCAAAAAATAAATATATTTAAAAGCAAATCAGATTTGGTAGCAATATAGGTGAAACGTGGCCCTTTGCAAATGGTGAGATTACAAGAAGCTCAAATTCTTGCAAGAGTGACCATTTTTATGCTTCCGCATAAAAGCTGAAGAGCTAAAATTCTAAAAAGCTCCATTCATTTCAGCACTGACTCTTAATGTGAGGGTCAATAAATCTCTTGTTTTTATCCCCCATTGCCCCCTTTTCCTATCTCAGTATAAATTTAATTATTTTCTATATGATTGAAATAGATGTTTTACAAACTGGACACTCACTTTGTCTTGAGGTCGGGCTCCTTCAATTTGCCACCGATGGATTGTTCCCTCTGAACAATCAGGAACGGGAATAAATCCGCCTGTCACTCCCCCTTTCCCATGCTTCCCACAGTCACAGATCAACAGCAGAAGGGGAATCACTAGTAACAAAACAAAACAAAAAGCAAGATATCAGAACATTTGAATCCCTTGGAAACTATTTGACATGACAATTGTCAGAAACATTACAACAAAAATACATTTTAAATAGTTACGGAAAATTCTTACTGTAAGGCAAAATCCGTTTCTTCAGAATAAGATTTGGTTAATTAAGCTCACAATTTTTGTATAATTGTGAAATTGAAGGCAACAAATCAAATGACTCCTGTTTCACATATATTGTCTTAAATTAAACCAAAAAAAAAACCAAACCCATTACCGTCCAGTCGATTCCAACTCCTGGTAACTCTGTAAGACAGAGTAGAACTGTCCCATAGGGTTTCAAAGAGCAGCTGGTGGATTTGAACTGCCCACCTCTTGGTTAACAGCCGAGCTCTTAACGACTGAGCCACCAGGTCTCCGTGTCTTAAATTAAGCACTGTTTAAGACATGATAAACTTGGTTGTTTGGTTTCTTAGTCTTTATCCTTAATATGTCTCTGTGATTATTGCATCTGTTTGTAGAGGTGGAGGCTATGGACACTGTGTCAGGTGAACACACAAGTGAGTATATACCTGGATGGCCGACGATTTAGATGGACATGATGTTTCAATTATCTGGTCTCTAATGAGCACTTAGTAAAAGTAATTAACCAGCAAGAGCAGTAGTTTTTGTGTGGAAACTTGTTTTTAATTTTATGAAGGATTCGAAGCGGTAACACAGATCTAAATGCTTTGAGATGTTTTAAGTAAATTCCGACTTCTAAACTGACTAGAAGACTCTCTGTAAAATTCCCTCAGCAACTAGAGTGATGACCTAGTAAACACCTATCAATGCACTCTTGAATGTGATTGAAGAATCCCTAGCTTGGAGAGGCTTCATTATCATTCCTGTTGTACACATCAGTCCCATCTTGGCAATAAAGATTAATGTCATTTCTCATGCTAAGGGACCCAGAGGGAAATACTTTTTCTTGAAAGCAAGTGCTTCCCATGCTCTATTATCAGTGCCTCCCCCCACCCCCAGGGTTGGCTGAATCCTAATGTTTGAACCCTGCCCACTTGGAGGCAGCTCAGTGTGGGGGTTAAAGCACCGACTCTACAGTCAAACGTCTGTGGTTGGAATTTTGGCTCTGCCACTCACTAGCTATGTGATACTGGACAGATTATATAACCTGTCTTTGCCTCAGTTAACTCATCTATAAAATGGGGCAATAAATAGCATGTACATCATAGGATGTTGTCAGGATTAAGTGAGTTAATT
>NW_004444111.1:4035036-4039757 GCF_000243295.1 Trichechus manatus latirostris
TATTTGGTTTTTATGTATGTATATGAAAGTTTTTCAAAGTGTGAGTGTATTTCTATTGACTTGAAAAATGTATGGTAGGATCATATGAAGCAAATATTATTGTGGGAGTAACACAGTATATTTCTTCTGGCTGCCATCCTGAGTCACAATCCCAAATATGCAATAGCCTGCAGGACATACTACACACCGCAAAATTCAACATTTCAAAATCAAACTCATTTTCACACCCTACCTCTCTATGTTTCTACTGATATTTTCAATTTCATTTAATGACTTCAGCTACCACAGACAGCCAACCATAGAAACTTTAGTGTCATATGGACTTCTTATCCACTTTTCCTGTCCATTTTTGCCCATTGTACCATTGTAATGTCTTACACACCCATCCTTTCCTTTCCAGTCTCATGTCATGGTTCTAAATCTGGTCTCCATCATCTCTCCTAGATTGTTACAATAACCTTCTGAGAAGGTTAATTTTATGTGTCAGTTTGGTTAGGCTATGGTGCCCAGTTGTTTGGTCAAACACTAGTCTAAATGCTGTTTTGAAGTAGTTAAGTGTGATTAAATCAGTTGGCCTTAAGTAAAGCAGAATTCCTTCCATAATGTGGATGAGTCTCATCCAATCAGTTGAAGACCTTAAGAGCAAAAAGGGAGTTTTCACTAGGATGTATTCTGCCTCCAGACTCTAAATAGACATTTTGCCAGAACTCCCTTACTCTTCACTCTTCCTATCACCTGACCTACAGATTTTGGGACAGAAGACTGCAGGAATCTCCAGCCTGTCGCCTGACCTACATATATACCTTACTGGTTCTGTTTCTCTAGAGAACCCTAAGATACCTTCGAACTTTCCTTTCTAATTTACAATATACAATGCTACCAGGGTTATCTTTCTAAAACACAAATATCATGCTAGCCTTTTATTCAGATATCTTCAGCAACCCCCCTTTCTCATATCTTAACATCTAAACACCGTGTAGCCCTTTCAAATGAGCCCCAATGCCTTTTCCAGTTTCATCTCTTTCACTCTCCATAATTTACTCTAGCCTTTGGCTCATGCCATTGCCTTTTGCAAACACCTTTCCCTCCTTCTGTACGTATTATATTCTACTCATTCTTTTTTTTTTTTTTAATTGTACTTCAGGTGAAGTCTTACAGAACAAAATAGTTTCTCATTTAACAGTACACACGTTGCCCTATGACAATGGTTAACAACCTATGCATTCTTCAAGGCTCCATTTATTGATTCTTCTACTCTGTGAAGCCTTCTGTAATATTCCATAGTACCTTGTATTTTCTTCTGTTATAACTTTATCATGGTATAATTTTTTCTCGTGAAGTTTTATATAGTCTGTGAACCACATGAAAACCAGAATCAAGTTGCCCTTTCAGCTGGCAGCTAGCATTAAAAAAACAAAAAACAAACCCATTGTTGTCAGGTTGATTCTGACTCATGGTGACCTCATGTTTGTTACAGAGTAGAACTGCTCCACAGGGTTTCCTTGGCTGTAATCTTTACTGAAGCATATTGCCAGGACTTGCTTCTGAGGTGCTGCTGAGTGGGTTCAAACTGCCAACCTTTAGGTTAGTAAAACAAATAACCCATTGCCGTCGAGTCGATTCTGACTCATCGTGACCCTATAAGACAGAGTAGAACTGCCCCATGGGGTTTCCAAGAAGCAGCTGGTAGATTTGAACTGCGGACCCGAGCTCTTAACCACTGCACCACCAGAGCTCCTTTAGGTTAGTAGTTGAACACAAATTGTTTGTGTCACCCAGGGACCTGGCAGCTAGCATAGTGACTCACCTATAGGTACTTTGAAAAATCTTTATTGTTGAAGTTGACTAATGTAATATTAAACAATTAAAACTGAGGGTCAGTTTCAGCTATTAAATTGAATGATGCATAATAACTTCAAGAAAGTAAATACCTCTGGAGAAAATATGGTATGTGTGGGAAGGTACTAGCTGTAGCTGTAGCATTTAAAGAGACCTGAACAAATATGGCAGAACATTAACACATGCTGTGTCTGAATGATGGTTTTACGTGTGCCTGTCATGTAATTTTCTGAGATTTAAAAATATTTCATAGTTTACATTTTATATTGTAAAATGTTTTCATAAATCAAAAATATAAATGTAGGGGTTGTAGTGGATTTTATCGTCATGAAAATTCATTTTAACTCTAAGAATCTGTGATTCTATAACAAATTTGGTAAGTGCTTGTGAATTTATCAAAGATTTCCCTCATTTATACAATATTTGCAAAAAAGTTCTTTTAAATTGAGACGTATTCTATTACATTCAAAGTATGATTTGATTCTCAAGATTTTCATTCAAATGCAACTTTTCAGAAACTTATGTATTGAATAAAATAAATTTTACTTTATTGGGAAATAGTTTGTGTGTAGTTTCCTTAAACGTGTTCAATGAAACGATCATGTTAAGTGTGAAACCCTCAAAGAAGGTGCATATTCTCGTGGTGAACAATTTTGAAGAAATGCTGGATTAAGCAGTTATTTTTAAGAGCTTATGATGTATTAATGAACATTTTAAAGCTCAAAACCTGGAATAGTCTGTATTTTCCCTAAATTTATTTGACCACGGATGTCTTTATTGAAGCATCTCATGAGACTTTAATATTGAGAAGACAGTTTAAAAGGTGCTTCGCACTGGTGGATAAAGCTATTATTTTGAGCATAGACATCCCCAGGTGGTGCAAAGGGTTAATGCATTTGACTGCTAACTGAAAGATTGGAGGTTTGAGTCCACCCAGAGGCACCTCATAAGAAAGGCCTGGCAATCTACAGGTAGTCTCCAACTTATGACAGGATTTTGTTCCGAGGACTCCGTTGAGGATTAGTTCTGATGTAAGTCGAATAGTTCATTTTTTTAGTTTTCATTATTATTGCCTTTTATTATCAGTACCTTTCTAAATCTGATCAGTGGCACGACTTCTTTTGTTAGATATATTGTTGGGGGTATAAGCAGTGCAGGTGTTACAGTTAGAGAAACTTGAACAACTTGGCTTCAAATTAACGTGCTCCTTATTGTACAAAATGCTGAGTAAGATCACCCTATAGGCTTGTCTACAATGAAGTCAGCGTCAGTGTCATAACGACGAAGTTGGAGTCCTAAGGGCTGTTAGATGTGTGTGCAGTTCAATTGTTGTATGTCGTTAGAGTTGAACATTGCCCAACTTTCTGTCCATTATGACTCCTGACACTGATACCGACTTCATTGTAGACCAGACCATAGCCCGCAGTTTTGTAAACAGTAAATCATAAAATCAAACATCTGTCAATGAACATCTGAGAATGATAACCTCAGCAAACTATCACTGTATGTAGTACATATTACTAATGATAAGATGTACAAAAAAAAACCTTGAGGTTGTAAGTGCAGTTTGTGATAACTTGAATACGTCGTAAGTTGGGGACTACCTGTATTTCTGAAAATATCAGTCGTTGAAAACCCTTTGGAGCGCAGTTCTACTCTGACACACATGGGGTTACCATGAGTCAGAGTTCACTCAGTGGCAACTGGTTACTGGTATGTACTTTCAGTACATAGTGTTCCTGATTTATTCCTCACACCCTCCTGATTCTCTTGTGCTGTTTTCTAAATGTCTAAAATATGGCTTAGTTTGCTGTATCATAAATACAGATTGTTAATTAAGTGACAATTTAGACATTTCAGATTCTTCCTGAAAATGCCATTTCCTCATAACTTTACCTATAAAACAATGAGAGCATGCACAGCTCTTCCTGCTTTGCTTTGCAGAAATGAGCGTGGGCAGCAAGAAGACCTCTGCAAATGCTGACACCTTGTTACAAACAGAAAGAAATGGTGGTATACTCACAGAGCAACAGCAGAAGACCAAGGATGATCAGGCCGATGGCGGCAGGCCCCAGCCTCACTGATGATTGATTTGTATATGGATGAGGGCTTCCGCTTGGGTAAAAAGTTCCGCAGACATCCCTGTTGTCACACTGACAGACTTCCAGAGTGAAGCTGTCTGGTGTCTCGCACTGCCTGTCGTCTCTGTCTGTAACTGTGAGAGAGATTCTGTACTGTCCAGGAGATAACTGTTGCTGGGCTCTTAGCACTGCTGAGGTAGCTGTAGATAAACAATCATACAATTCAATAGTCGGACAAGGCAGATTTTGCTCTTAAAACTACTTATTTTTGCTAACAGAGCTAGAGTTGCCCTAGACATCACCGTCACAGTAGCAGGGCTAATAGCAGGATACGGCTGAAGCAGTTATGATGGTTATAAGGGGTTCAGTTTGGCAAATCTGTCTGCACCTGCCTCTTTGTCCTTGTCTTTGCCCAGATGGCCCCATTATTCTGTCTCATGAAGACCCAGTTCTGCCCTGATTTTCTAACCAAGGAAATTGGGAGATGGGCATCATCTGAATATTATCTACCCTGTCTTGGGGGCTTAGCCATTCTGTATGTCTGGCCAAACCTGGACTCTTGGGTGGCCCTCTGAATGTGAGCCTTCCCCCTCCCTCCATGTTTTTGTGCCGGACTTACTGAGTTTCTGCTTTGGCCACTGCTACCTCAACTGCTGCTGTCTGTTCTCATCCCATGAGCCTAGGGCCTGTTGTGCAGGACTCCCTTGTGGCCATGGCCTCTACCCCTCTGACTCCCGAGCATCAACAGTTCTCCATTCTCTGGATGAACAAACTATGGTATATCCACACAATGGATTATTA
>NW_004444111.1:4040653-4042396 GCF_000243295.1 Trichechus manatus latirostris
GTCAAGTAGATACAAGAGACCAAAGGGGCAGCTTCTGTCCAGAGGTGAGATGGGAAGGCAGAGAGAGTTAGGAGCTGGTTGAATGTTCATGGGGAGTCAGGGGTGGAGGGGAGGAGTGTGCTGTCGCAGAGTGGGGTGGGCGGTTGGGGTTTCATAACAATGTATGTAAAAAAAATTTTTTTTGTATGGGAAACTAACTTGAAATGTAAATTTCATTTAAATACAGCAATAAAAAAAAAAATAGTTCTCTATTCTCCGTTGCTACGTTGCCATTTCTAAGTGGGATTCCAGCAGCAGCTCTTGTAAGCCTTAGTACTGTGTTGCTTGAATCATTTTTTTACCTCACCATGCCCTTTTAACATTGTACATTGCCTGCCCAGTCCCACCAATGTTGCCTTGCCCTGCCTCACCCAAATAGGTATATCTAGTGCCAGGTCCTGCCTCTTCACTGGTCATGCATCTGGTAAACCCAGTTGCAGCCAAATGCTACATGCATAATTTGGAGCTGAATCCTTATACCAAGATCTGTAAGGCCCAAGGGAAGAAGGCCATGGGGAACAAGATCCCTTTGGTGACTCTGGCAGTAGCTGATACCTATGAGTGAAGGGCAGCATAGAGCATCTTCATGAGAGGAAGCAAGATTGATTCAGAAAAGAGCCACAGAAAAATGTGTTAGTTTACAAAGAATTTGGAAACATGGCCTGATGGTTATTATAAAATCCAGAACATTCTTATTAAGTCTAATGTTTGCTTCTGTGAGATTCCTAGAAAACATAGGGCATGTAAAATTAGCAATAATAAAGATTAAGAAACAAAAGGAAGGATGCATTAGCTCTTTCCCATTCACAAATGGGTTTATGAATTTGAGTCCACCAGGCTCTCAAGATTCTTGACTGATGGAAGACTAAGTACCACTTCCTATGTGCCTTTATCAGGCCAATATGTCCGGTGCAGCATGTCTGCTCACAGCCTGCACAGTTTAGAAAAGTTTATGTATTTCAAAATCTAAACAGCTCTGTAATAAAATAGATGTCTGATTGGTCTATATTTTGGCGTGCTATGTAGGTAGAAATAAGCATCTTAAAGATATAAAAATATTTTAAAAATTGGATCTTACATGAAAAACAGAAAATTTACTTGGTGGTAACATCCGTCATTCCTTTTCTTTACTGAGAGGAAATTCACAAGGTGAGGACCACATGCTCATTGCAAACAATTTTTCCAATTATGTTTGGAAAGAACCTGCTTCCAGATGAGCTGTCTTATCCTTTGGGAAATATAAAGAAGCAGCAACTTTCATTTATAAAAGCATCTTTACTATTACTCACCATTTAGTGTTGTGATTCTCCACACAGCTGGCAATTTTAAAGGTTGCTCCTCCAGCGAAAATGTGTAGGGACCAGTATATTTATCCTTGTCCAGTACGCTAGCTGAGACAACAGCTGTAGGTGATGAAGTACAAATTGCTTTCTTGTCGAGGACAATGGTTGGACAATTTTCATTATAACTGGGTACTTCAACGTAAATGGTGCCTGTAGAAGTCTTACCCGTGTTTTCTGTAAGAATAACACTTTAGAGTTAAAGAAATACACAGAACAAATTAAAATTTTAAGTTTCTCTTTTATGTAGCTAAGTTAGTGTGTCTTCCCATGAGAAAATATATTGGTTATTTTCAGAAGTGAAAACATAGCATCTTATTTCCACATCTGGTAAAAAGCAAATGTAAATTTACCATGTTGGCTA
>NW_004444111.1:4043357-4059275 GCF_000243295.1 Trichechus manatus latirostris
AAAGTAAAATAATAACCGTATCCTTGCCCTTTATAATAGCCGACTACTTTGCACAGTACTCTTCAGTTTTAGGCATATATATCTTTTTATGTGCTGTGCCATCTATCTGCTTGAACCATGTGCTTATGGTGAATGCCCACTCTTTTTTGAGACTCAATTGGAAGTTTCTGTGAAATTTTTTCCTGATCTCTCTAGACAGGCTAAGGCATCTTCTCTTAGTTTTCACTTTAACTTATGTTATGCAAGCTTACAGCACAATATATTTTAATGATTTAACTACATGTCTCTTCTTGAGTTATCCAGTTATTTGTCTTGGCCGCCTTTGTTTCTCTTTGTATTCCTGGCTTGTCATAGTTTATGCATTATTTTGTACTAGCTTATGGATTAAAACTGTCAAGGAATAATAAATGTAAAGACCATCTTACCTGACAAATGAAGCAGCCTTCCCAGTGTCTTCATCGATGGCTTGATACGTTCCCAGGACATAATTGACCAATTTTTTAATACTTATGCCTTTCTGCACAGTGAATGTCTTCGAAGCGGGACGGAATATAAGTCCTTCTCTCACATTTACTACCTGAATTGTGACCATGGTTGACTGGACTCGATACTGAGAAATTATTGACTGGTGAAATTCAGCTTTGTTTTTGACGGCGATACCAAATTGTACATTTTGTAGTTGTTCATAATCTAGAGCCTAGAGTAAAAGTAAAATTAGAAGGACAGAAGGGTCACAAAAATACAAACTGGCAAACCCAGAAGAAGGCGAAAGAACTCTATGCTAGATGCTATAAATGGATCCTTTTATTTCTATGTAATAAAACAGCTTCATAAATCATTGTAAAGTCAAGATAGAGAAAGCTTTAGGATTCTTAATTGATGAGACCCCATTTGGTAATTGCTACTTACAAAACAGGGTACCTCATTCTAGACTAACAAAATATCATTTTAGTGTCTTTAAACTGTGTGGTACAGTGGAAAAAACCTCAAATTCATAGTCATAAATTTGAATCCTAGTTCTACTACTTAATAGCTGTGTGATTCAATTTCTGGCACAGTCTTCAATTTCTCTGATCCTCAAGTTTCCGGTTTTGGAAAAGAAAAAACAACAAAAACTTGCCTCATCAGATTGTTGTGAGGACCAAACAAATTCAGACCCATAATACCCAACCTGTTGCTGTTGAGTCCATCCCAACTCATTTCGACCCCATGTGTTACAGAGTAGAACTGCTCCATAGGGTTTTCTTGTCTGTAATCTTTATGGAAGCAGATCACCAGGCCTTTCTTCTTTGGCATTGCTATGTAGGTTCAAATTGCCAACCCATAATACATTCCAATAAATGGCAGCTGTGATCTTTCACAGAATAGTCATTGGATACACGTACAATAATGTCTTTCTTGACTTTAAAATTTTTTAGGTGGCAAAGGCAAACTATCTTAATAACCTTGGTTGGCAGATAGGCATCTACAAAGCATTGAGTGGATGGTGCACCAATTCTTTGTGAAACCACTTTCAGATGGTCTTGTATGGTAACTATTTGTTTGACCCTCATATTGAGGTGGCCCTAACGAAGGCCTGAGGAATCCCAGGATAGCTTTTTCCATTCACTAGTAAGTTTTTTTGAGGGTAATGAGATAAGGAAATGCTCATTTTGATTACATTTGTATGTCACTAAAATTAAATTCAGGCAAGAGATCTGGATTTGAATTTTAACTTTGCAGCGACAGTCTTTGTGTGCTCAAGCGTATCCCAGTGGAATGGAAAAGAAAGATGCATAAACAGGTGATTATAATACAAGGGGTAAATGACAAAACAGATTATGGTGTTTATATGTGAAAGTTAGTGATTACTTCTGCTTGGTAGAGTTAGTAAAAGCTTCAGAAAGATTTTGATTTGAGCTGAGTTATGCAGGAAGATGAAGAGTTACCTGGGCAAAGGCGAAAGGACATTTAATGTGATAGAGAGTGTTCTAGCTGCAAATGGTGAATGGTTTTGTATACAATTCATAGGAGGGTGAACTTCATCTCATAGGCTGGCAGGTGATTATTAACCCTAACTGCATATTAGAGTCACCTGAGGAACCTTTAATGATGCCTGGGCTTTGCCATAGACCAGCAGAATCAATAGTTCATACATTCCCACTGTTTAGGAAAAGTTCCAGGTGATTTAAATGGGCAGTCAGGATTGAGCACCACTTTTGTAGCCAATAAAGAACCAGGGAGGGTCATAAAGAGGAGAGTGATTGATCCAAGTTAAGAAAAGTGTGGTGGTGGACCAGTGACAGTGAGAACAAACTGAAGTAGAGATTGGAAGTAGGGACATCAATCAGAGGTCCTCCAGGAGAGGGGAGGCAAGGCCGGGATAGAGCATGAGCAGTTAGAAGGTGGAGGAGGATCAGACTTCAAAGACCATTTCTAGGAGAGAATTTGATGACTGGCTGTATGTTGTGAGGAAATGCCATGATTCAAAGATAAAGCCCAGGTTCCTTGTTTGGGATGTTGGATGACACCTGTCATGGACTGAATTGTGTCCCCCCAAAAATGTGGGTAGCGACTTGGCTAGATCATGATTCCCAGTATTGTATGATTGTGTTATCTGATGTGATTTCCTTATGTGTTGTAAACTCTACCACTATGATAAGATTATATGTGATCTCCTCATGTGTTATAAATTCTGTCACTCTGATGAGGTTATACTGATGAGGTTGACAAGATTAGTGTCTTACTGCAATCTCTTTTAAGACATAAAAGAGAGAAGCGAGCAGAGACACCTGGGAACCTCATACCATCAAGAAAGCAGTGCCGGGAGCAGAACGTGTCCTTTGGACCTGAGGTTCCTGCGCAGAGAAGCTCCCAGACCAAAGGAAGACTGATGACAAAGACCTTCCTCCAGAGCCAACGGAGAAAGCGTTCCCCTGGAGCTGACACCCTGAATTTGGACTTGTAGCCTACTGGACTGTGAGAGAATAAATTTCTCTTTGTAAAGCCATCCACTAGTGGTATTTCTGTTGGAGCAGCACTAGATGACCGAGACAACACCAATACATGAGATAAGGAATAAATCCACCGGATGGAAGGTATCTGCTGGGAGTTTATAACAAGACCCTTACAAGTGAGGATGGCTGTAACCTTCTCTTTGAAAAGTAGAATAATAAGAACTGACTATATAACTCCCAGCAATCCAGGAATCCAGCAATCACTATGTAAGGGAATGTAATAGATTGTCACTGTACTAGACTCAAGGAATTAAAGAAAGAAACTCCCCTATAGTCCAATGTCCTACACCAAGGAATGCTTCCAAATAACGGTTATTTCTTCTAGTCTACACCGTATCCAGGCATAAATATCTTTAAGTAATCCCACATGGGGAGTCTGTGTAGCCAAGCATGTTAAATGGAAGCTTTACTCAATTATATTTTATCCTGCAGATTTAGTTCATATTAAATTCCCACTTTCTGGGAAAAAAAAAAAATGTATTTTTCTCCTCTGGTGACTATAACTAATTCCTCTAAAGCAGACTGACAATTTCACAAGCAACAGCTCTGTGCATTTTATCTCTCCCTAACTTCAATCCAATTGTAGAGAGTGAATGAGATTAAGTAAAAAGAAAAAAAAAAAAAGAAATGTGCTGTACTTTCTTGTGTTTAAAGTGTGCACATCTTTAAACATATGAATGTAAGTAAATATCTACAAGATACGTATGCTCGTATTCACTATAGAAAGTATGAAAGCTTGGAAGCAAGTAAACCAAGATTTTAAGAGAGGTTGTCTTTAAGTAATGGGGCTATGAGGTGATTTTTAACAAAATGTATGTGTTTTCCAAGTTTCCTATAATGAAGTGGTAATATTATGAATAAACAAACACAGTTTATTTCTAGAAATTATAGATTTGGTTAATGTAGAATATTTTTATCACTAAAGTGAAACCAGTTCATACCTTAATCACCTTCAGGATGCCTTCATTAGTTCTGGGATCAGTTTGTATTTCAAACCAATTTCCTTCATTTCCAGAGGTAAAGAAATATACTGCATGCCAATTATCTGTGAACTCTTCATCCAAGTCTATTACTTGAAATCGAAGTAATTCAGAACTTAATGTATTTTCTTCAATGCGTGCTGAATACTAAAAAAGAGAGAAGCAGTATTCAAGACTCAATGTTAGATCTTATATTAAGGGACTGTATTTATTGTAAATGGTATTAATCATCACTTCTCAAAATATATATTGTCCACAAAATAAAGAATATCTGTGAGTACTGTGCTCCTTTAAAAAATCATCTGTATGAGACCAAATGGTCAACAATTACTTTTAAAAAAAGCCGAGAATGTAAGGAGACAGGGAAACTAGATTAATGGAAATGGAACAACCAGAACAGAAATATTGAGAACATTCATACGTTGGGAAGAAGTTGTTGAATGGGAACTTGAACTGCTGTGTAAACCTTTACAAAAAATGCAGTAAAATACTGTTATAAAAAAAAAAAAGAATAAAAAAAAGATACGTATTGTCTTCTTTCTGGTTTTCTTATATTTTTCTTAATTTTTTAAGAAAAATACAGAGAACCTAAATAAAACCCAGTAATCAGGCAAAAACTGAATTAGGAAGGTAAAGTATTAAATAATATATATTGTTGCTGTTGTTAGTTGCTGTCAAATTGATTCCGATTCATGGCAACCCCAAGTGTGCACAGTACAACTACACCCCATAGGGTTTTCAAGACTGTGACCTTTCGAAAGCAGTTCAATAGAACTTACTTCTGAGGCACCTCTGGGGGGGTTTGAACCACCAACCTTTTGGTTAGTAGTCCAACACTTAACCATTAGTGCCACCCAGGTACTCCAAATAATATATACATTTATAAAAATTCTTCTTCAAGGTATGAAAGGTGTACCTGAGATTCTTTAAGCACTGGGAAATTATCATTGACATCTTTCACTTTAATCCTACATTCACATTGCGTTGATAGTCCTTCTCCATCTTTGTCTGCACCACTCACAATCAGATGATAACTGCTAACTTGCTAAATTAGGAAAACAATAAAGAAAAATAATTAGTCTCTCATGTCAAGAATACAAATGGCAATTACCCGCTTTTCTACTAGTGGTGAGGTGAAAATATTCAGTCTTATGGTTCATGTTCTGGAAAGATCATGTGCACTGTTTGTCGTCCATCATCAGAAGTATAGAGGAGGCTTGTGGGACTCTGGATTATTGGGTGGAAGTCTTTAATGGGTCAGGATAGGTTTTCTCTTTTGGGGGTTTCTTATGACAAGGCAGTATATTTAGAGCAAAAAGTGGTGAGGAATGTCACGGGATGCTTATCTAATGGGAGCTCATGTATAGAGCTTTCCTGTTAGTCTCTTCTGAAAAGCCTTTGAACAAAAGTAATACGGAGTCTGACAGGGCAACGCGTGATGATGGAGGTGGACAGGGCAATGAGTGATGATGGAGGTGGACAGGGCAATGCGTGATGATGGAGTTTGACGGGGCAACGCATGATGGTGGAGTCTGACGGGGCAACGCATGATGATGGAGGTGGTAGTGGTAGGATGACAGGGAAGAGGGAGGAAAGGAATTCATTAGTGTTCTGGAAGCAGGGATAAAATTGAAAGAAGAAGTCAAAGAAAAAGTGTGATATCAGAGAAGACTTGAGATTGATTCCAGATAGAAATTTCTCCCTTCATCTAAGAAATTTCCTTTACCTTTGTCATATGAGCAATTAGTCAATGTTCAATCTTTGTCCATGTATGCCAGTGCCTTCTTTTTTTCCCATTTTAACTCCCACTGGTACCCAGATACTTGTTTGTTGTTTAGAGTACAATTGATTGAGCAGGTCCCAGATATATCCACCACCCAACCAGAATCATATTCGAATGCAAACCATTTCCCTAGATTGACCCGGTTGAGGTCTGGGAGCCTCTTTTCCTTTCTCCTTTTAATCTCAAGTAAAATTGAGCCATCTCTCTTTGCGTTGTTACAGTCAAACTCTTTATTATTGAATGCTCCCCAGTGCCTTACTTTACCTCCCGATCAAGAGAACTGGTCACGGTACGGACTTCCCCAGTGTTTCTGCTGAGGAGGAACATGGGTTGGCCTGCAGGTTCCTGAGAGATGATTTTGAAGGCAATTTTAGAGTTCAAATGGTTTGGTTCATCTGCATCTGTGGCATTTAATACCATCACCAGTGAGTCTAGGAATACAAAAGAAGTTCATTAAAGACTATGTAAAGATTGAAACTATGTTCACATTAAATATTCAATATAATTTCAAACAGATTCTTCTTTTTTAAGATCTGAAAGCTATATGTGTGCTGGAAAACAATACAAAGCAAAAATCCTACACAACACCAAACCAAAAAAACCCCACTACGTGTCCCTTGCCATATCTCTTACTGCCACTCTCAACCAGGTGAAACTTTGTTGCTTTCCGTAAAAATCTTCCACTTCTCCCTAAGGTTTGGCTATGTTAACGTTGAGACTACCTTCTATTATTATTACTCCCTTCTCCCAAATTATCCAAGGTAATGTGGGTATGTCTCTGTCCCTTATAATCTAAAAAGTCCAGCTTATGCATCCAGGCTACCTACACCTGCCTCATGATCTTTGTGTTGCTTTGATATTCATGTGAATTGTTTGCACAGAGTAAGATACTATTGACCTGATAACAGGACCATAACTTAGAAATATAGTGGCAGTGGATACTTAGCTTATCTACGAATTTTAGAAATTAAGTTCCCAGGATAACTTAAAGATTTTTTTTTTCTGAAAAACTACTGATGAAACCAAGAGAATAAATTAGCTTATAAAAATGATGTACTAGATTGGTAGCTGTATTGGAAAAAAAATAAAAAATAAAACTTGGAAATAGTAGATAATGCAGAAGACTTACTTGAAGCACTATTTTCTTCAATTTCACCTGTGAAAATGCTTTGTGAAAATACCGGAGCATTATCATTGATATCTAAAATTTTTACTGTTAATATAAGTGGTTTCTCTACATCTTGGCCTAAGTAATTTAGAGCTCGACATGTGATCTAGAAAAAGAGGAAAAACATTAAGTATTATCCTATAAATTTAGTACGCCTAGTATTAAAATGTTATCATTTTATCAATACTTTGGACATATTATCAGGAGGGACAGTCCCTGGAGAAGGACATCATGCTTGGTAAAGTGGAGGGTCAGTGAAAAAGAGGAAGACCCTCAACAAGATGGATTGACACATTGGCTGCAACAATGGGCTCAAGCATAGCAATGATTGTGAGGATGGCGCAGGACCGGGCAATGTTTCATTCTGTTGTACATAGGTTCGCTGAGTCGGAATCGACTCAATGGCAGCTAACAACAACAACAACATTAAAATTTGCAAATTTGGGCCTCTCCTGACGTATACAGAAGCTTTGTGCAAAGAAGAAAACTGTTTCCCCAAAGGATGGATAGAGTAGGATAAAGTACCTGTTTTGGGTAGACCAACTGGGCAAGTTGCCCTTTCCTCCAGGCTGATGCTGTCTCATGCCAGGGTGAAGCTCTTGGCAGACTGCATGCTGGACTCTAGTGCCCACTCATGCACCCTCCCAATGTATTCCTTTAGGTGCCCAACCATAAGGAGAGGCTCTTTGTGGAGAGACTATTATTGTTACTTGCAGGTGGATTGATTCACGTGTTATTTAAAATATTGATGTCTCCTCTAAATTAACCAGTAGGGGCGTGTCACCTTCCAGAGCCATGGCACACAAGGAGAAGGGTGGCCCAGTGTTGAAGACACAAACTTACCAGGAAGCCTGGGGTTTCCTCACGATCAACTATGGCTGTTATGTTAATTTCTCCAGTATTTTTGTCAATCACGAAGATTCCCAAAGGGGGCTGGTCAATTCCTACCCCAGAAATTTTGTAGGTAATTTTCTGGGTTGCCTGGAAATCTGAAGTAATCTGCAGCCAAAAATACCCAAAATGTTATGATGAATGTCACTCAGCCTATCTCCTTGCCCTCCTGTCCTCCACTCCCATAGTCTTAAATCATCTGTTCATTTTGATTGATTTTTCTGACACTGGTGAACTTCACTTTTTTGCCTTGATAGATGTTAGAAATATGAAATAAAGTCAAATTGTTGCTTTTACTGACCAGCATGTACCAATACGCATGTATATGCTTTGGGCTTTAGCGTATTTGCTCAGATTGTGGCTACTGTGGTGATGTTAAAAGGCTGAGAGAAAGGCAAGAACACTTACTGTTTGCAAGTATACTTCTGAATGCTCACTTGCTTAACTGACAACTTTTTTTGAAAATGATGTTTATTTTAGTTTAAATAGAAGGAATGGAGAGAAAAAAGGGAGAGGGATTGTATATTAGGTGTTCCAAATATGTACTGAAATGAATTGCTTTTTGTCATAATTTTAAGTTTTTTAATATGGAAAATTTCAAACATATATAAACGTAGCGAGAATAAGACAATGAGCTTGATTATATCCCATCACCCAGCTTCAACATTTACCTATACGTGGCCAATCCTGTTGTATCTTTACTCCCAACCATGTCTCTAATTGTCGTATACATAAATTATTTCAATTTGTTTCCTAGAATCTGTATCCAAATAAGGCTTATACATTGAAATCAGTTTATACCTTTTTTTAGTTCTTTTTTATAATTCTAGAGATTATGGTTCCTCCATCTTCTCTCTCTCTTATATTATTATTATTATACTTTTTTGGTTGAAGATACCAGGTCATTTGTTCTGTAGAGTCTGCACTTTGCTAATTGGAATTGCCATATTATTTTAGTTTACATCTAATACACTTATTCTAAAAACTCACACTGCTCCTGCTGATATGACTTACTTTGGCAATTGGGTTTCTTTTTGAGTTGTCTTCTCCTTCTCTGCAGGGTGTTGCAAATTTCACCCATTCACGTTTATACCTTCTTTTGGCTTGTTGCACCGCTGTCTCATCTTCTTCATGTTGTCCGTTTGTCTTATATAGAAAAAGATTCCATTTTATTACGCACATTGTTGGCAATGTTTGCTTTAAATATTGATCATAGACACCTAGGTTGAGGAACCTTCTGTGTTTTAAGGTTATCTAAGATGGTTAGATGTGTAATTTGCTTTACCCAACACCTTGTCAAGCAAGGAGGAAACATAGAAAAAATTTACAGAGTTGTAAAATTCTTAATATTAGCATTCAATTATATTTTATATTTTCCTTGTATACTCCACAATATCTAATTGTCCTGGGCAAATAGGACCTGCTTCATGAAAACTTATTGATTGGTTTAACATAAGAAGCAAGAATGCATGAGATAAGTTACAGTAATACCATTTATACATTATTAGTGTTTAAATATTGTTGGGTTAGTTGTTAGAATTTTAATTTTATATATTTTCATGGTTAAATTATCAAATAATTTTAAACATTAAGTAAATATATATTTTTCTAAACAGTTTTCATTTTTTTACCTAAATTCCTTTTAATTACAAAGATTTTGTTCATACTTTACCTGTATACGCAACTCTCCATTAACCAGTACGACCACCTGTAGATATTCAAATAAAGTCAAATTAAATTCTAATTCTTCAAATAAGGCATTACTTAAAGCTGATAATGCTGATTATTATTCTGTTGTTCATATTTCAAAATATTGTTGTTTATATTTTATTGTTCCTATTTCAAAAGAAGTAAGTTTGGAGAATCAGTAGTCAAAAGGCAAAGACCTACCAAAAAAGAAAAACTACTCTCAATATAAATGGGCTCTTCCAGTTTTTTAACCTAACTACAAAATTTTAATGATATAAAGAAGAACCTATTGAACTTTGCAAAACTATGCCTAACAGCTTGTTGCAGCAACCAGATATTTCTTATTTTGCTGTTCTATAAACAGTTCCCAGAAGCTATGGAAGCCCTTGCTTTAGAAGACAACAGTGAGCATCACTGTGATACATAAGCTTCAGAAAATGCCAAAGGGGATTATTAAAAACCATCACCACCCAGCTGCCTTGTACAAAGGCCAGCAAAAGAATGCCTGCAAATCACAATATCTAAAGATTATGTCGACAGTCCTGTATTAGTTAACTGCAATTACCGGGCACAGCATTTTCTTTAGCTGTGCAAAAGTGGAGAGAGTGGAACGGAACTAGTCTAGTTTAGGAAGTAGAATATAAAGATGAGGATATGCTACTCCAATCACAAATACTGTTTGCTGTGGTTCATGGATCTGTTAATTTCTACATTATTATTTAAGTTTAAATATTGAGCTTAATTTTTGTAGTGATATGAAAAAATTAGATGAGGGTAAAATGGAGTCAGGTAGGGTAGGGTCTTCACTTCATCAAGAACATACTAGACCTACATCTGTATCACTTTCCATCTTGTTTTCTACCTGGCATGCATTCCTTTTTTCCCTCCACCAATGTCTTAGTTACCTAGTGCTGCTATAACAGAAGTACCACAAGTGGATGGCTTTAATGAAGAAGAATTTATTTCTTCACAGTAAAGGAGGCTAAAAGTCCAAATTCAGGGCATCATCTCCAGTGGAAGGCTTCTCTCTCTGTCGGCCTTCTCATCAATCTTCCCCGGGACTAGGAGCTTCTCCTCGTAGGGACCTTGGGTCCAAAGGACATGCTTTGCACCCGGCACTGCTTTCTTGATGGTATGAAGTCCCCCTGTCCCTCTGCTAGCTTCTCTCTTGTATATCTCAAAAGAGACTGCCTCAAGACACAATCCAATACTGTAGATTGAGTCCAGCCTCACTAACACAATTGCCGCCCAGCCCCTCTCATTAACATCATAGAGGCAGGATTTACAACCATAGGAAAATCACACAATACCAGGAATCATGGCCCAGCCAAAATGATAACACAGTTTTTGGGAGGACATAATTCAATCCATGACAACCAGTTTTAAGATTAATTTAAGTTCCAACAACCTCCGTGAAGCTGTCTTTACTAATGTCTCCTTTTGTGAGTTTGTACAGTACATATTCTCTACCACGCAATTTAGCCCATAATGGTTTATCGTGATTTATTTCTTATTGTATTGTGTGCATTATTTTGCTAAGCTCAGAGAATTGTAAACTTTCCAAATCAGTGCTTCTATATTTTTATTTCTTACAACCTATTCCTCAGCAGGTATTAGCTATTGACTGAACCACTACATATCTGATCCGAAGATTATCTGGTAAGAAAAAGCGTTGTGAAAAAGAAATCATGATAAAAAAAATAGAGGAGTAATAGTAGTAGCTAACGTTTATTGTGTGGTTTCTATACAACAGTTGCTACCCATAGCACTTTATACTTATTACCTTATTTAATACTTAAAACAGCCATCTGAAGGAGAGTCTATCATTATGATCTCTATTTTATGGATGAAGAAATGGAGATACAGACAGAATGAGTACTTTGCCCCAGTTATCAGCCCTAGTAGGAGTCCCTGGGTGGTGCAAACGGTTAAGTACCGCTTAACCAAAATTGGTAATTTGAATCCAGCTAGTCACCTCATAAGAAAGGCCTGGCTATTTGCTTCTGAAAGTCACAGTCCTGAAAACCCTATGGAGGCAGTCATACTTTGAAACACATGGGAGTCTCCATGAGTTGGAATCGACTTGACAGCAACTGGTTTGATTTTGGTTTTATACGCCCTAGTAGAGCCAAGAATTGACGCCCTGCAGCTTGACTCTGGAGTGTGTACAGCACCACTACAGTAGATTCTAATCAAGGTTGGCATAAATAAATACAAATAAATTAGTGATGTAAAGAAAGTTATGTGATGGTCAATTTAGATTTCTACCTGGCCAAAGCTTGTGGTTGTTCCTGAAAAAAAAAGTGGATTTATTACATTGTTTGTTTTTAAAGGTTGCAATAAATAAGCCTCCAAATCTGAGCCAAAGGGGTAATTATGCCAGACATAGGATGTCGGGATCCATTTATCTTAAAAATTTCGGCTGAAACCCTTATTCCAAAGGATGTGTATTTGAATTGGCGTGAAAAAGAACCCTTGCCGGTGGTTGTAACGTGTCTCAAAATATTTTACAGCTTTGCTGCTCTTATTAAACAATACTATGAGATGCTTGGGAGAAAAGACCAGAGCAATGTAGTAATTGTACTGGTACTCCTTTCTCAGTTCATAAGAACAGCTCGGCTGCGCGTGAGGGGAAGAATAGTCCAAACATGTTCCCCTCTACAGGAAAACTGGAAAGACTCATCCAGAAAATATGAATCATGTTTGTACTAGCCCCATAGAGAATGATTTTTCTAATAGTCACAGTTTCTATTTTCCTGGGAAGCAAAGGAAGGACAAAATCGTAAACTATGGTGAATTAACATGGTAGACAGTTGTTTCTTGTTCATTCAAAAAAAAGAAAAAAAGAACTTTTTTTTTTTTTTTAAATAGAATCAGAGCCCTTGTAGAAGTTACTTAGTTTAAATCTTTACTCTTTCGTATCCTATCTTTTAAAGCCATACCACCAAGAATGTTCCCGAGTTTTAGGGAACATTGGGAAAATGTGATTTTTTTTGTGCTTCTAGAACATGAGCTATTGATAAGAAGCACTTCTGTATATTGCGATCCTTTTTTAGGTATTTAGATAAATAATCATATCTTTACATTATTTAGAATAGTATTTTTAAAAACTTAATTATTTTAGTTAATAATTACTCATAATACTGTTACAGGAAAACTTGGTGGTGTAGTGGTTAAGAGTTCGACTGATAACCAAACGACTGGCAATTTGAATCCACCAGGGGCTCCTTGGAAACCCTATGGGACAGTTCTCCTCTGTCCTATAGGGTCGCTATGAGTCGGAATCAACTCGATGGCAATGGATGGTTTGGATTTTGAGACTTCCCGTACGTTTCTTTCTTCCTCCTGTTTCCCGGTTATTTTTATAATTTTGGTTATTAGCATGGCCTGAACACTTTGGTATAGCTAGGAATTAGAAGTATTACATGAAAACAGTCAGATTAGCAAATTAATAGCATATAAGATAAAGTAATTTGATCTCCATAGTCACTATTTTCTAATGATGTGTATAATAGTATCATTAAGGTTGCTACTAAATATAGTAAAATCCGTTAAATCAAACCCGTTGTGGTCCAGTGGATTCCAACTCATAGTGACCCTATAGGACAGAGCAGAACTGCCCCAGAGGGTTTCCAAGGAGCAGCCAGTGGATTTGAACTTCTGACCTTTTGGTTAGCAGCCATAGGTCTTAACCACTGCACAACCAGGGCTCCCTAAATATAGTAGATACCCAATAAATATGTTTTGAGGATATGGATGACTAGATTTTAAAAAAATAAATTTTTTTTGTAATAATAACTTCTATTTTACCAAGTTTTGCCAAGGTTTTGTTTAGAGTTACCTCAAACTGTAGTGTGAGGAGGGACAGAACTTTAGACCCTGGACAAGATCCAGGGAGCTGATCCTGGACCAAGTCACAGCCACTCTTCTCATCTCTAGGATGGGGATAAGAGTGGGAATGTCATGGATTGAATCGTGTCCCCCAAAAATATCTGTCAACTTGGCTGGGTCATGATTCCTAGTATTGTATGATTGTGTACCATTTTGTAATCTGATGTGATTTCCTTATGTGTTGTAAACTCTATGACTATAATGTAATAAGATGGACTAGCAGCAGTCATACTGATGAGGTATACAAGATTGGATAGTCTGAAGCCAATCTCTTTTGAAATATAAAAGAGAGAAGCGAGAAGAGACACATGGGAACTTCATACCACCAAGAAAGCAGTGCTGGAAGCAGAGTGTGTCCTTTGGACCTGGAGTTCCTGCATGGAGAAGCTCCTAGTCCAGGGGAAGACTGATGACAAGGACCTTCCTCCAGAGCTGACAGAGAAAGCCTTCTCCTGGAGCTGATGCCCTGAATTTGAACTTGTAGCTTACTAGACTGTGAGAGAATAAATTTCTCTTTGTTAAAGCCATCCACTTGTGGTATTTTTGTTATAGCACCACTAGATGACTAAGACAGGGAATAAGAGTGGATCTCACCCACACCCCTCTGGGAAATTGGCAGAATGAATTAGGTAATTCAAAGAAATCATTACAAGTTTTAAACATGATTTTATATTTATTAATTTTTTTTTTGGAAGAAATGTACAGAATATATACAAGTTGATGGTATTATTCCTAATTGGTTGGATACAATGCTTACATGTCAGATCAAAGAGGACATTCAGTACCTGTTTGATGAATAAATTATATTAATAGGTTTCAGGAAAACAAAAGAGCCATTTATTTTTCATAGCTTTCTATATATATTGACTTTTTAGTTTTAAAATAAAAAGACTGAAAACATTATTCATCAAAGCAAATTCCTTAATTGAACAAAATAAGATATGTTTAATTACCTAGGGATTATTATTTAATCTAGTACAATTTAATTTTTAATAACTAGTATTTTAGAGTAAACTCAATTAATTTAGAAAGTTAAACCTTGCATCACGATAGAGATGCTAAGGAAAGCAAATATCCTTGGATAAGCTCATATGATCTTTTTAAATTCTGTGTAGAATGCAATAAAGCATAATAATACAAAGTTGGACACTGGATCCTAAATCCCTGAATTTAAATCCCAATCATAACCCAAATATAACTCACTGCCCTTGAGTCAATTCCACTCATAGCTACCCTGTAGGACAGAGTAGAACTGCCCCATAGGGTTTCCAAGGAGTGGCTGGTAGATTCGAACTGCCAGACTTTTTGGTTAGCAGCCCATCTCTTAACCACTATACCACCAATCATTTCTGTCATCAAACTTAAAAAATGGTAAAGAGAATCACTTTGACTGATTCGAGGTGACTTTTTCTGATTATTACTGTCAAGGCAAATAAAAACGTTCTCTTTCCTGAGCATCAGAAAGAGACAAGAAACAGTGCTCCGCTGTACAGATGTGTGGGTTGCTCATTGCACAACTCCTGGGGATACTATTCGTATTCTAGTTTATATGAATTGCCTTTCCTAGAGTTGTACAGTCTGCAGCCTGGGCAGCCATGCGGCAGCTCTGAGAGAAAAATATGCAGATTAGATAGATTCAACTATTCATAGTATAATTATGGATAGTAACCAATTGCCTATGTAATTTCTTTGTGATGAACTTCCCAAAGCAAGCCCTCACCTTAGGCTATCACATTTGACTCTTTTTACTGGAAAGGAAGAGCCAAAGGCTAAGATGGTTATGACAAACCTCATGGGCCTGAGTGTTCTAGCCCAGATGAAAACCAGTTTCAGGTATTGAGCAAGTGGGAGTGCTAATTAGTAAAAGTAATTACATCTTTCCTGAACTTCTGCCCAAGTCAGGCTTACTAGGCAGAATCACTTGGCAAGGTTATTTTGATTTTAAAACCTTAACTTTTACAGAGGTTCAGGAGGAAATTTATTTTCATATACATTGGAAACTGGATTGTTTTATCAGTCAAGACAAAAGATACCTCAGACATTTTACTTCTGTTGAAAATTTGGGCCATTTTGAGCTGAAATTCTTTTCCTAAAAATTTAATTTTTGGATGATCTATAGAACAAGGTTGTTGAAGATGGTTCTGCTATATTTAGAACATGCCCTAAACCAGAACATGATTATTTTAAACTACTTCTCTCTTTTTCACCACCACCATCAACTTATTTTTAAAAATTATTATTTTTTTAGAATTTTTTTTTTATTGTACTTCAGGTGAAGAAGGCTTACAGAACCAATAGTTTCTTATGAAACAGTAGTACACATATTGTTTTATGACATTGGTTAACAACCCCACAACATGTCAACCCTCTAACTGCTCAACCTTTTTTTTTGGTGAAAATATACATAGCCAAAGATAGACCATTTCAAAAATTTCTACATGCACAGTTCAGTGACATCAACTACGCTGTTCCAATTGTGCTACTCTTCTCACTTTAGATGAAGGCTTACAGAACAAAATA
>NW_004444111.1:4059969-4067882 GCF_000243295.1 Trichechus manatus latirostris
CTTCCATGACCTTTCCTTGTACAAGTTGTGCTAGTTTCCCCTGTATTGTGTACTGTCTCACCCTTCACCCAAGATACCACTTATCTATTGCCTATTTAATATTTCCCCCCAACCTCTCCCATCCCTGGTAACCAACAAAGATTGTTACATTTTGTGTGTGAACTTTAAAAAAAATTTATTTTTTTTAAAATGCTTGGGTTTCACACATATGCAGCTTAGTTTTGTAATGAGTAAATTTTTACATAATGCAGTAACATGAAATTAAATAGCTTATTGCCCAGATCCTTACAGGAATGTTATATGACAAATGGTGTTTCATGTTTTGTTGACTATAAACCACTGAACAATGGTCTTCTTTGAAGACAAACTTTTTTTTATTCAAAAGGTTTAATCTCCGGGGATAAGCATTTTCAAACACAAATCCTTTCCCCCAAAATGTTTATTTTGTATAGTGTAAAATTGATCAAACAAACATAGGAACCTGTTAAATACTATATTTTTTTTTCCTTCTGTAATAGGTAGCTGTTCCCCATGCGTGTCCCTCCCAAATAATTAATCATCTAGCAGACTGAAGAATTGAAATTTTGAGTAAACTTCAAGTGCTATTTTCCCACACCCACCATTCTATTCATTTAAATTATAGCTTTTATATTTTACTATCAAATTTCAAAATATAACTGCTTTTTGATATGCTCTTTAGCTCAAGAAAAATGAAGGTCTTTCTTCACTTATTAAAACGGGTGCTGGTGGTATTTTAAAATGGTAAGGTAAAATATTAAGAAGTTATCAAAAATCATCATTCTTACTAAAATATTACAGATGGTAAGGATTAGAGTCTTACAAAGCACTTGATACTTTTCAAAGCACTTTTGCACAGTGTCATATTATTCTCACAGTGGCTTGTTTAGTTAGGCAGGGTGGGTATGATCATTCTTATTTGTTGAGGAAAGAAAGCCTGGGATGAATCAGTGGTACAATCACAGATTGAAACCTTTGACTTCTGTTATTATTTCCTTCCTCTCTAGGCAACCCTAATATGGTCATAGCATGGTGGAATGATTTCAAACCCTCCCAACCCGTCTTCCAACTTTCAGTCTCCCACCCTTCAACAACAAAGGGTGTGCGTAAGTTGCCATTCAATAATGCTTTTAAAAACACTGCTTTTTTCCCATCACCATACTATTTCAAAACTGGGTAGTTCGCACTTCTCAAAGAATTCCATTAGCCTTCACAGAATGCACTTTTCAATCTGACCCTTATCTGCCTTTCCAAACTCATGTCCAGATTCTTTAACCCAAACTGTCATTCCAGCCAAACCAGTATGTTCGTTGCCCCTAGGCACATACCATAATCCCACCGGCTTTTGCTTATGCTGATCTGACAACCAAAAATTTCCTTTTGGGCCCTATACTTAGCAAAACACAGCTCAAATTTCACCTAGTCCATACAGCCTTCTTTGCCTACCTCACTCCTGATACTGCTGTCTACTAGTAGTATTAATAGTGGACCAGCACTGTCCAATATAAATATAATGAGAGCTAGAGATGAGAGCCAAGTATGTAATTTAAAATTTTTCTAGTATCCACGTAAGGAGCCCTGGTGGTGCAATGGTTAAGCACTAGACTGCTAACCCAAAGGTTGGTGGTTTGAACCCACCCAGCCACTTTGCTGGGGAAAGACCTGGCAATCTGTTTCCGTAAAGACTGCAGCCAAGAAAACCCTATGGGACAGTTCTACTCTGTCACATGGGGTCGTTATGAGTTGAAAATTGACTTGATGGTACCTAACAACAACAGCATCCACACTAAGAAAGGTAAAAAAAAAAGGTAAAATTAATTTTAACAATTTATTTTCTTTAATCCAATATATCTGAACCACCATCATTTCAACATGTAATCATATAAAATTATTCATGAGATATTTTACTTCTTTTTATACTAAATCTTCAAAATCTGATTTTATACTTACCAACCAACCAATCAGTGGTCATTGAGCTGATAGTGACTCACAGCAGGCGACCCCATATAAGTCGGAGTAGAACTATGTTTCATTGGGTTTTCAATGACTGATTTTTTACAACACCCCTCAATTTAGACCAACCACGTTTCAAGGGCTCAGTAGCCATATGTGGCTAGTGGCTACCATATTGGACAGAGTGAGTCTAGACCACTCAATTTAACAATTATTATGAAGTTATATTGCTGTTTAAATTGTGTGTGTGTGTGAAATTTTCTTCAGGGGAGAACAGTGTCTTGTATTTCATAGTTTCCTTCATGACTAGCATTATAGGGGCAATGTGGTGGGGAGAGGTGTTATAGTTTAGAGAGGACTCATTCAATCATTCATTTATTCATTCTTCAAATAATTGATTGTCCACTATAAGGTAGCTATTATTGTAGGTATTGGAAGTACAAAGATGGATGAAACAGCCCTCAGTATAAGAAGCTCACAGTCACTCCAGAACCAGAGGGGTAATTGTGAGTACTCTATAAGTCAGAGCAGGAAGAAGAGCTCCTTTAAGCATGTGCCATTTGAAATCTACGCCCTTGTGCCAATCTGTTCCAGCATTCCCTGCCATATAGCCCCTAGCTTCCAGAGCTTGGTCACCAACTTGGGCATATAGGTTATTAGGCTACCTGAAGTTTAGTCCAGAAAAGACCATCTAGACAGATGGGAAAGTCATGCAACTGCCACATTTCTCTTTACTTCATTCTTAGGTCAAATGAACTCATTAGATAACAAAATATTATCGAATTATATAATACTATATAATAATTGTAGATATATTATCATAAGCCATATAGCTACATTGTCATAATATGAACAGAATCTTAGGGTGGAACGTCATTTTCTGCTTGGGCATTGTCTTGAGAGAGAAGGCTGTGAAACTCACTAGCTCACAAGGTAGCCTATTCTGATTGTAGTCAAGTTTACATTGTAGAAAGTTCTTCTTGATATTTACTTCTCCGTAACTTCTTGAAATCCAAGTATCTCATTTTTTTTTTTTTTTTTTTATATAAGGAAACCCGTTGCTGTTGAGTTGCTTCTGACTCATAGAGACCTTATAGGATAGAGTAGAATTGCCCCATAGGGTTTTCAAGGCTGCAGTCTTTACGGAAACAAGTTGCCAAATCTTTCTCCCATGCAATGGATGGTGGGATTGAACAGCCAAACTTTTAGTAGTCAGCCAAGCCCTTAATCAATGCACCAACAAACCAAAAAAAAAAAACCCAAAAACCCCAAACCTGTTGCCGTTGAGTCGATTCCAACTCAGAGTGACCCTACAGGACAGAGTCGAACTGCCTGCCGCATAGGGTTTCCAAAGAGTGGCTGGTGGATTCAAACTGCCAGCCTTTTAGTTAGCAGCGGAGCTCTTAGTCACTGTGCCACCAGGGATCCCATTTCACCTCCAGGGCTCCTTTTTAGATAAGGAAATGAGGTAAATTGATACTTAGGCAAATGAGGTAAATTGATGCCTTGACAGAGTGGGAATTAGTATTAGAACATTTTTTACGTTAATTTTTGGTATATTTCTGTGTTTCGATTTCTTGTTGTAAATGAGAATATTGTGATTTTTTTTTTCCCTCAAAAAACAACACATTTAAAGAACAAACTAACTAATCTGTAACATCCAGGTTGGTGCTTTGCTCTCCAGGTCACTTCTCTTTTAGATAACATTTATGAAACTTTCCCAATTGACAGAAGTATAATTTATCTTCTGAAAAAAGGCTTCTACAATGTTACATATCTTTCTTTTTCCCAAAGGCTAACTATATTTTACAGATAATGACTGAACATAAATACTGTTTTGTTAATAACCCTCCCAGCTTCTCTAGAGTCAAACACTTCTTTGATTCTAATTCAACAAACTTTGACTATCTTAAAAACATGTCAGGGATCAAGACCAGGCATGTAGAACTCTTAGCCATATGCTTAATAGATATGTAACCTTGGGAAATAGAAGTGGCTCTTTTTTATGTGTTTTAGTTTGTGTGTGAGAAAGGTGAGTAAAAGCATTCCTTTAAAGGAAGTGAAGACGGTGTTGTGGAAAATATAATCTGATAGTAGGATCACTTAACTTCAGAAACTAAAGAAACGATAAATGGTGGTGACTTCAGATTCATTTCTCTCTGGTTAATTTTTCTATGTAAAATACAACATAAAAAAACAACACAACAATAAAAGGAGAACATTGGTAATCTCCACAATTTCATTTAAAAATGTTTACTTTCACTGTACTCTTTTAGAATTTTCTAACTGGGATTTAGCAAATATACTATTCTCCTGAAAGAGAGGAAACATGGAAAGTTTGCAAGTATTAGATAAAAACAGGACTTACCATTAAAATGGCCACAGCCCCCCTGGTTCTGAGAGACAGCCAACTCATTGTCTCTGACTCCCCGGAGGGACAAATCCAAGTGAGCTGCCGTTCAGTTCTCCCAATGCTGTGAGTATGATGGCCACGAAAGCCCTTCAGCAGTGTCTGCTCGTTTCTGCAGAAGCCTACAGATGGTCTGTTACGCTGTTATGCGGTTCCTCCCCGCCCTAAACCCAGAATTGCTCTCGCCAAAAAAGCTTGCGTCACTTTTGCTCTCGGGTGAAAACTGAGACACACCTCAATTCCTAGCAAATCCTTTGTTGGAAGCTGAAAGAAAAGCTCACAGGCTAAAGACAGAGTTTAAAGCACCAGATGAGTAATTAAGCTCATCATGACATGGAAGTGTAAAAGCTACCCCTGATCACACTGAAAAAGAAATCTGGCTGACCTCTTCTCATGGTTGCAGTTAAAAATGAAAAGCAACAGAGAACATACAAAATCCCACCAAAACCTAGCTTGTGGTAGAGTCTTTATTTTCAGCATGAGTATGTGTGGGCGGTATATATAAATTTAAAGCAATAATATACTGAAGAAAAAAAAAAAACCATTGCTGTCAAGTCGTTTCCGACTCATAGTGACCTTATAGGACAGAGTAGTACTGCCCCATAGGGTCTCCAAAGAGCGGCTGGTGGATTTGAACTGCTGACTTTTTGGTTAGCAGCTGAGCTCTTAACCACTGCACCACCAAGGCTCCATAATACATTGAAAGTTACTACAGATCCAAAGAAGAAAAACATCACATCAAGCAACTATTCATGCAGGCTTTGAATGAAAACAATTAGAAATAAAATTGGAGTAAACAGTTATATGGTGCTTTGGATGTTTGTATCATGAAATCAGATCTCTGATAATACTCAGATACTGTCTTTCCTTATGCATTTATTTTCATTTATAACTTTTTAAAAAGTAGGTTGCCAAGTGAGGTAGGTGGTTTTTGTGCTCTTCTTATTACTCAAGACATTTCCCCCAGAGCAGTCTATTTTGCTTCAGCTCCATACTTGTATACTCCTAAACATTTGGATGCTAACCCAAGTTAGGGGGTTGGGGAAAACTACCAACACCATTTAATTTGTTTATAAAGCTAGAGTTCAAAGCATTTGTTTAAATTCCAGAATATTTAGCAAAAGGTTTGTTAGAATAACAATTTTATCTTTGGAAGTATTTATGCATCAGACTTTGAAAGCTTTTTGGTTTCAGGGAAGCCACTTAATCACAGAGGATTTTATGCAGAAAGGATTGTGCAGTCTCGGGGTTGGAAAAACCAGCTTGTAGACAAAATCATATTTTTGTAATAAAGTTTTTAGCAATAAAGTTTTATTGGAAAACAGCCACGTCCTTTTGTTTATGTGCTGTCAATGGCTGCTTTGTGCTACAACAGCAGGCTTCAGCAGAGCTGAGGAGTTGGACAGAGACTGTATGGCTCGCAAAGCCAAAAATATTTACTATCTGGTTCTTTACAGAAAAAGTTTGCTGATCCCTGATATAGTGCACCATTTACCTTAAATAGTATTTGTGACAAATCTGATGGATGTTGACCCTAACAGAGAAATAGTGCATTTAAAAAATCTGCTTCTACTTGGAAAGAGACTTTCTAAAAATCAGGTTTGACGTCCTTTGTAGAGTTCACCCTAAATTCTAGCAACGTATATTTTAAGCATTTTTTAAAACTTAGAATCAGAAAGTGAGCTATTATTGAATGCTTTCCCACATGGAAACCGAGGCCTAGGGCAAAGTTTTTTCTGAATTAGGAAGCAGTTTCTCTATGACTATACTAGTAAACAAATACAAGTGGCTAGAAGCTGCGATGAGCTTATTATATTTATTAATGATTGGTTCAATGTGGAATTCAGAGACCAAAATATTGGTTGCTTTTCTGTTAAGGTCTGAATTTGGTTTACGGTGGTAAGAGTTTTTGGTTTATAGGTGTTGTTGTTGGTAGGTGCCATCAAGTTGGTTCCAGCCTTTCTGCATAAAATACTCTGGATTAAATGGCTTCCCTGAAACTAAAAACCTTCCAAAGTGCCTTGAGGCATGGCTACCAACGGGAATGGGTGCACTGTAGCTCTCTGCTATGCCACAAATGCCAGTTTATAGCAAAATGGAGTCTGAAAACAGCATAAAACATTAAGAAAAAATTATCTCCAAGGATTTCAGGAAAGTCTGTAGGTTAGAACTACTAGCTCTAGCACAGTGAGGAAGATGGATGCTTCTAAAGTGAGCAGTCCTGTAATTCTTTATTCTTAAGAGTCAGTGTATTTCTCCCCCGAAGACTCATGCATTACTGCTACATTTTTATGTAGTGAGGCATCGTATACTGATACTTTTATAATTAGTAAGTTCCAAGTAAGTTTGGAAAACCTGTAAAACTTGCACAGCTTATTGTACTCTGCATTGTAGTATTGGTGTCCTAACCAGGAGCTATAAAATCTCCTGAAAAGATTAATTAGAGAGAACAGAAAATTTCAAGTGTATCTTATTGCTGCTGTTATTCAGGGGTCAGAATAACACTTTCATTTCATGTGGATCTGTTTTGGATTCACGCAGTGCTTAGGAAAGCACTGATCTCTCAGCTCAAAAACATGAACACGTTTCTTCTGCAGTTTGGGACATGTTTAATAGGCCATCTTTGAATAAGCACCATTATTCTACTCAATGACAATAAGAAGAGGATTAAAATCTATCATCTGCCTGAATTGTTAATAAATCAATGTCTACATCAAAGTGTTTAGCCTATAGAATTTTTTTCTATATTGTTTTACATTAACTCTTTTGGGATTATTTCAATTTACTATCCTTTATTGAAATTCTCAAAATCCCTGTGGGTTAATTGGGGCTGAACACTAAGTGCTTTTCTCAGTTTTTTTCACGTGAACTCATGTTCTTTGATCCAAGGCTGATATATTTCTTTGGCATTTTCCTGGAAGGGTACACCTAAAGAGAGATTGAATGTAGAGAAGACTCCACCTGTACTCTCATTTCCCAGCACAGCACATCCATGAGTCAATTCATGTTTCATTTTGTTCTATTAGACACAAGGCTAATTTTATGGTTGCTTGTGAATGCGGATCAACTTGTGCAACATGGTGGCTTAATGATAATTCTTCAAATCTCCAGCGTGAAGTAAGGATTGACAGATTCTCAGAACGCCTTTTTATTGCTTTTGACATTGATGTCATGCAATTTATACAAATTTATGTTGGTCAGTCTTAGTTTGAAGGAAGTACTTGGAACTAAGGACATTTTATCCCTGGTTACCAGGTTTCACTAGATAGTCAATTGGTCTATTGAAATTTTTCATTTTGGGGGTAAATTTTGATAATTTCTATCTTGCTAGCAAATTATTTATATTTTCCAGGGTTTTCAAACCATTTATCATGTATTCGCATATAGCATTTTTCTTGAGGAATTTTAAGGTGGATATTTATAGAATAAATGTAAAAATCAGTAACTTTTCTTTACCCTATAATAAGGATCTAGAAATTAAAATGAGGAAAAGAATCCATTTACAATCTTGGTTAAAAACTATAAACTGGGA
>NW_004444111.1:4082946-4084893 GCF_000243295.1 Trichechus manatus latirostris
TGATCGAACATGCAATCAGGATGCACTGATAATTACTGGTGATTAAAATGCGAAAGTTGGAAACAAAGAAGAAGGATCGGTAGTTGGAAAATATGGCCTTGGTGACAGAAACGATGCCGAGATTGCATGATTAAATTTTTCAAGACCAACGACTTCTTCATTGCAAATACCTTTTGTCACCAGCAAAAATGGCAACTATACACATGAACCTCGCCAGATGGAATACACAGGAATCAGATTGACTACATCTGTGGAAAGAGATGATGGAAAAGGTCAATATCATCAGTCAGAACAAGGCAAGGGGCCAACTGCAGATCAGACCATCAATTACTCATACGCAAGTTCAAGTTGAAACTGAAGAAAATTAGAACAAGTCCACGAGAGCCAAAGTATGACCTTGAGTATATTCCACCTGAGTTTAGAGACCAGCTCAAGAACAGATTTGACGCATTGAACACTAATAACTGAGGACCAGACAAGTTGTGGAATGACATCAAGGACACCCTACATGAAGAAAGCAGGAGGTCATTAAAAAGACAGGAGAGAAAGAAAAGACCTAAATGGATGTCAGAAGAAACTCTGAAACTTGCTCTTGAATGTCCAGTAGCTAAAGCAAAAGGATGATGAAGTAGAAGAGCTGAACAGAAGATTTCAAGGGGCTGCTGGAGAATACAAAGTAAAGTATTATGATGCCATGTGCGAAGACCTGGATACAGCTAATAGAGAAGGTAATTTTGATAGCAGTGATAAGAAGTGATTATAGAAGGATAATTTACTCAATAAATATTTATTCCACAGGCACTTATTAAGTGCTTAATATGTTCCAGGCACAGTCTAGACCCTAGAGATACAAAGATGAATAAAATAATGGTGAAATCTTGAACCAAGGTGTGCCCACAGGCATCGAAAGAAAGTTACTAATTCAAGTGATACTATGACAGATTTTACGTTACTAACTGGTTGTGTGAATTTGACAAATATGTAATGAATGCCTACTATGGCAACTATATTTTCTAAAATTCAACTTGTTCTAGCAAGAAGGAGTACATAAGGGGGCAACAGGTAGATTTTAAGTTAAGACTAAGAGGAATGGGAACTGTCCTGGAAATCCAAAAGGTATTGTTGTTGTTAGCTGCCATCAAGTCAACCCCCAATTTGTGGCCATCCCATGGACAATGGGATCAGACCTTTGTGACCCATAGAATTTTCACTGGCTGATTTTTTTGGAAGTAGATCACCAGGCCTTTCTTCCTAGTCTGTCATAGTCTGGAAGCTCTGATGAAACCTGTTCAGCATCATAGCAACATGCAAGCCTTCGCTGACTGATGAGTAGAGGCTGTCCATGAGATTCATTGGCTGGAAATTGGACCCAGGTATCCTGCATGGAAAGTGAGAATTCTACCGCTGAACCACCACTGTCCCCTAAGAATCACCAATAGCTCCAAATTTCAAAGCTTATTATAATATGTTTACTTACATTGACTAGAATTTCTATTTAACACAGTGATGGATGTTTTCTCTTTTAACTATTCACTGCTAATCTACATGACTCTCATGGAGCTTAGTGGTTTCAAACTCAGATTTCATTTCTCAGCCTTTTTCCTGCTAAGCTAGGTTGCTTTTCTGTCTTAGCTGAGGGTGCTTGACAAGCACGTTGCAAAAACACGCAGTGAATTGGACATACCCTTATTTTCAGAGAAAGGGGCTCCCTTTTCTATTGCACAGAAGCCATAATTCTTCAAACGGTGATTTTCTGTGGTCTTGCCTTCTCTTCCTCCATTTGCTCTCTTGGGGAGGGGAGAGAGTGGAGGGAGGAATGGGGGAGGCGTGTGGTGCTCTCGGGATCCGCTGGGCTTTTCTTTTGGAGGCAGCCTGAGGTGGTGGGAGGAAAGGAACTGTTGACTTAGAGAGGAACAGGGAGTGGCCAGAGTTAGAATTAATGGAAGG
>NW_004444111.1:4084993-4086783 GCF_000243295.1 Trichechus manatus latirostris
GGTGGTGGGAGGAAAGGAACTGTTGACTTAGAGAGGAACAGGGAGTGGCCAGAGTTAGAATTAATGGAAGGCAGGTGTCCTGTTCCCTCTTCTGCTAGAGAACGTCTCCTTCTTTCACATTCTCACATTTGCTTCCTTTCAGTATAAAATGAACTTCCTGTCAGATAACTTGAAGATTGAGGGAGTCAGGCATCTAAGTTAGTCCAGGTTACCAGAATATGATAAATGTTTTTCCTTTTCATTTCTTTAGATGATTAGTTGTTTTTCACTGATTTTGTTTTTAATTTGGGCTGAAAGGCTTTAAGGTTCCAGTTAACTTTTTATTGGTTCCACACTTGCTGTGTGACTTGATCCTAAAGTACTATTGGATTTCAGTAACTGGAGGCATTTAGAGTCTTTGGTAAAGAAGGACTCTAACCACACTGTGAAGATTATGCTGCTTATGAATAGATAAGGCCTATCAGAAAAAGCTAATGATGGTTATTAACCTACCCCTAACCCATTGCCGTCGAGTCAATTCCAACTCATAGTGACCCTATAGGACAGAGTGGAACTGTCCCATAGAGTTTCCAAGAAGCGCGTGGTGGACTCCAACTGCCGACCTTTTGGTTAGCAGCCTGAGCTCTTAACCACTACAGCATCAGGGTTTCCAACGATGCTTATTAGCTGGTGATATTTGTTTGTGGGAGTTGACGTCCCAGCTTGTAACTGTTCTGAAACTGATTACTGTATAAGCCTGTTGTAGAGAAAAACTACAAGTCTGTTTCAAGTTAAAACAGAGAGATTTATTAAGGGTTTAAAACAATTGCAACTGGGGAACTATGTAGCCCATTGAAAATGGAACCAGACAGTCCCGGGGCAGTTTCATTATACAAATATTGGGGTGAAAAGAAGAACCAAACCATAGGGAGGGCGATTACAGGAGAATCAATGACTATTGTAATAATCACACTCTGATTGGTTACTGATCATTAATAATGTAGTTAGTGATTACAGATAGTTTCACCGGATGCTTACATCATGGTCACAACATGCTTACATGTATTTTTTTTGTCTATCTTGCAAAAATATTTTGTTGGCAACAGGACCCAGACAGTACTCTTTCTGAGTACATGTATTTTGAGGGGTGCAGATGGTCACTTGGCTAAGACCCCTCGGGCATACGGTTTCACATCCTGGTTTTGACCACCAAGGAAAAAACATGTGTTTCTCTAAAACATAGCTGTTAGCCTAAAAATCCAGATTAAAATTAGATAGCATGGTCAGCATATTTTGCCTCTGTCTCGCTGACTGCACCGAAAGTTGTGTTTTCCCAAGAGAAGCCAAATGTTCCCTGAGGTGTCCAGGTCTTTTTTTCTCTCTGTTCAAGGTATAAAACAAAACTTTTTCAATGTCACTTGTCACAGTGCCTTTCTTCTCTCGAACATCTCAGTGTAGGTGAGACAGAGAATGTAAAGTCCCTAAGTTATGGGAGTCAGGTTAAGGGCTGGAACTATTGGCTTATAAATATGGAAATGGGAAACATAACAGAGAACAGTCTAGTACATAAAAGATACAAACTGTGAAAGATTACTCATGGTTTAATGCATTCTGGGACAGTATAAAAATCTCATATACATATTTTTTAATGAAAAACAAAGGTAAGTAATAAATCTACCGTTATGTCAGATTGTGTCATATCTTTGCTGGGATTTTTTTTTTTTCCTTCTGCAGCACGTATAAAGATCCTTCTTGATGGCTGGTTGCTGTAGCTGTATCATCAGCCTCCATGTGGTACCTGGGAGATGCTA
>NW_004444111.1:4087303-4090712 GCF_000243295.1 Trichechus manatus latirostris
CCCCTTCAGCAGGGAGAGTTCTACAGTGTTAAGAACATGTACTGGATTCTGGTGTTTTTAGGTTACAGGGCCATCTTTGGAACGTAGATGGCATAACTGGCTGCCTCATTTCCTTAAATACTTCAATAGTTCTCTTTAGCTTCCAGATTAAAATAACAATTCCTTAGCATGTCATACATTTCCAGGCTCCTGACCCTTTGCGTTTCATCATCTTATATAACTATCTTCTTTCATTCTTGAGCCTTACCAAACTATTTCAGTTTTTAGATGCAGCCAGCCTTCTCTCTCTGCTTTCCCTGTTTCTCTCCCTCCCTCCTATGTAGGCCTGGAATGCCCTTCCCATTTCTTTATCTGACTATTTCCTGAGTCCTTCCAGCTCAGGTCAAAGGTCATTTCTTTTGAGAAGCCTTACCCAATCCTCTGGGCTGGACACTCCTTTTCTCCCACAGCATCCATCACACTGAATTTTAACCCTTTACTTCTTTCTCTGTCTGGTTGTGAGGTCCTTGATGGCAAGGACTCTTGTTCACCTCTCTACTCTTAGCACTCAGTTCACAGGCAAATAGTAAAATGATCAAAAAATCTTTAATGGATGAATGAATGAACATTGGAATTAGATCTCCTTGGTTCCCATATCATTTTTCTTTTTCTCAATTTAAAAGGAAGATCATAAGGTGGATTAAAAGAGAAAATGTTCGTAAAGCAATTAGTATAGTGCTTGGCACATAATAGTGGATATTTGTTTTTTATTCTTCTTTCTTTACAACCCCTACCTGGTTTCAAGTTACTCATACCTAATGGCTCACGCTTCGCTGATACTAAGTTCTCACCCAGTCAGTGCCTCCCTGTTGAGTACATGACTAAGACTCCTGGTTAACCAATATTTATGATGACCACATGCATGCACTGTGACTTTCGTACGAGCACCTCAGCATCAGTCACCACACATACTCACTGCCTCCCTATTAAACGCACATTCAGCACCTTTCCTAACTTTGACTCAGTCATCTTAGTAATCACAGAGAAGCTCAACTCTACACATGTCTAAGCAAAGTATGGTCCTCTTTTAAAAAAAAATCCATTTCACTGCTACGGTTGATCTTTTCAGCCAACAGCAATAAATACAGGTAGTCCTGAATTTTCATTTGTTCCACTCCCATTCAACTCACTTTATCCACATTATATATTGACACCCCTACATTGCCTTTCTTGTGCACAATTTAGCCTAAATAAAAGCTAATGAGCAAGCAGTTTGTGCTAGCACATACTGCCTGCCAGCTAAAAGTTCAGTAACCAATCGCCTTGTTTGTGTGCAGAACAGAATTTGTGTAATCATTTAAATTGTTTTATTACCTTTTGCCATTATCATTTAAAAAAAATAAGGCAATCTTTTATTTATTTGCTTTCTTAATAATCCACAAAACACTGGCAAAATCACCATCAGTTATTCCTTCCCAATATGGAATCAGTTTCTTCAGTCTAATTATTTCAAGTATGCCGAAATCAAATTTAAAGAAGATATCTTAGAGAATTAATTTTTATTATCTGTATTTAGTCCATGTTTAAAATATTGTAACAATCATTTATGTATTGTAGCATTCATAAACAAAAGTAAACAATTATACCATATTTAGTGAAAATTAATGTTGAGTTTCTGGAAATGGGATTTTTCCATGTAACATGTAAGTCTAATGTTTAGGGTTCATTTATTTGGCTTTCATAGTTGATTTGAGGAATATATTGTGATTAAAAATAAAGAATTTTTATTCCATTTTTAATATTGGCAACTCTATTTTGCTCCCTGATATATAGTATTTTTTTATTACTGAATTTGAACAGAAGAAATAAAAGAAATGGTTTTGAAAGAAAATAAAAACTAGCATTCAAGAGATTGCTGTAATAAAAGAAAATCTTATCAGCAGGTTCTTTCATTGAACTGAAAATTTGTGTAAGTTTTAACTTTCTTCTAAAGTATTTATCATATGCAAAATGTCATACTGGAGTTTTGAAGGACTCAAAGTTAGTAATTTATGAATTCAATTTAATTTCAATTAATTCTGATCAAAATCTCATCAGGTTTCTTTTTTTTAACTTGAGGTGTGACTATATGGTCTGGAATTGACTCGACAGCAGTGGGTTTTGTTTTTGGTTTTGAGTGAATACATCAGAAGCGCCAAGGTTATTATCTTAAAAAAAAAAGGTACTGGATGTGTACTGCTCCTACTAGATATAAAAACATAGTAAAAAACAACAATCAGTTGTAACAATAGTCAGTTTTATCAGCATACCTAACAATACATCAATGTAATAGAAGACAGACTAGAAATATAAGTATATATGGTAGTTTATAATAAAATACTTGATGATTCATTCTGTCCTTCAGTCAACTTACATTTACTGATTGCCAGAGTCTGTATAGATGATGGGTATACAGAAGGTAATCATAGTTCTTATTAACCAAAAAAAACGCCAAACCCATTGCTGCTGAGTCGATTCCAACTCATAGTGACACTATTAAATTATTAAAAATTTAAAATATCGATCATATCAGATATTATTAAGTGTGTGGTTAATCAAGTCCTGTCAGGAACTCTTGGTGGGAGTATAAATTGACACAGCATTTTTTTTTTGAGAAGGAATTTGGGAAAGCTCTATGAAAAATTATTTGCACTTATTTTTTAATATGGCAACTCTCCTTTTAAAAGCCTTTGAGTCGAAATTGACTTGACGGCAATAGCACAATTTATTTCAAAAAGCATGTGAGGTTGTTTTCTACAACTTTGTTTTAGTATTCTTCCTGCAAAAGGTAATTTTCTCCCAAAATATAATTGTCTTCTTGAGTTATATGCTTGCATCTTCTTGCTGAGGGTGGCGTTTACACAAACTTTTCAAAGATTATTTAAAAGGCTGCTATCTAGAGGCAACGCTGTTGAACTGCAAACACTTGATACCTGAATACTTAGGGACTTGAGAGAATATGACTGTATTCTTCACTTCTAAAATTGATGAGTGCATGCTACATACTAGACACTCTGCTAACACTGGAGATAGAGAAGTGAGGAAGACTCTGTCCTTGTTATTAAGAAGCTCACAGGCTGGCAGGCATAAGAAAAATGAATGTGTTTATTACTGAAAGGAGTAAAGGAGAGGTAGCTAAGCAGATAGTTGGAGCAGTGGAAGAGATATCAGGAAATGCTCTAAAGAGGCAGTGATGTTTAGATGAGTTTTGAGGGGTGAATAGAGAAAACCTGTCTTAGTCATCTAGTGCTGCTATAACAGAAATACAACAAATGGATGGCTTTAACAAAGAAAAGTTTATTTTCTCACAGTCTAGTAGGCTAGAAGTGCAAATTCAGGGCGTCAGCTACAGGGGAAGGCTTTCTTTCTCTGTTGGCTCTGGAGGAAGGTC
>NW_004444111.1:4091180-4095757 GCF_000243295.1 Trichechus manatus latirostris
TTTAACCCTGAAATTTATGCCATATCTGGAACAATATCTAGAGTTTATTCAATTGATTTGTTATTTTATAATGAGCATTTACTAGTAAAATAATGATTCTATTGAGACATTCTACAATAATACACAAATAAATGATTCTGAATTTCACTTTATAAATGAACCCATGCCTCTGGAGTGTGATCTTCTACCTGCAAATGATGAATAGATGATAATGGCATAGTAACACAATTCTGTATTTAAGAAAATCCTAAAGGAAAAGATTTTATATACTTGTGTCTGTGTGTGCAAACACCAAAGAGAAAGTGAAACTTTTTTTTCTTATCACATATTTTTTATTGAAGAAATATATAAAATGTTATTACATTAAGTAATACATTACAATTGGAAATATCTAGTCCAAAAGAGGAAATTAAAAAATATTTTTTTTCTGGAACAAGTTTATAAATACTGTCCATGTTCTTAATGTTTTCCCTTCCTGTTACCTGATAAGACTTTTCCAAGAGAATTCATTTATTCATTTAATAATGCTATCCCCTCAAGTAGTTCTATGGGGCAGTGTGACTAAGACTATATGCTATTATATTTATTTATTAAATCTCATTTTCTGGGCTTTTAGGTTTATCTGTAACCTTAACATAATCTCTGTATCCTCTTTACTTCCTAGCCAAATCAATGCCTTAACTCTTAAGCAGTGAAGGGGAAACCTTGTTTTATGCTTTCTATTTTGTTTGTGATGAGGCTTAAAAATACACCAGTTCCAGAGACTTGAGTCGTATAAGGGCAATAATGACCATCTTGGCATGATGGAGGAGTTCCTCTTCATTGATAATATTGAGAGAAAAAATGAAATGCCTCTGATCTTGTTTCCACGGTACTGGGGGTCGGGGGAGCATCTACTAGTAGACTTCCTCTTTTGGGAAGCACCCTTAAGTCTTTGTGTGTTGACACAGAGATAGAACAAAAAGGTCTCAGAAAAATGTTCTTATCCTCCTCACAAACAGTTTCACCTCCTTTTAAATCTATTAGTTAAGTGCTTGGTACTATGTTATTATTCATTTCCCAAGCCTCATTGTATTTTCAGTTTTTAACTCTATTGGTGCTTTATATTTAATTATTCACTGTTTCATATTTCTTAGAATTATTGGCCTAAAAGAATGCAGACGTCAAAAGAAAAATAACTACATCAGGATATGCAACAGAATCGAATGCATACAATCGAATGCTGTGTTGATTCAGTGTTAAAATGAATGTGGCACCAATACTCCTTGGCTAACCTTGTGGATTTCATCAAATTATAGAGTAGTAAAATATAGCAGATTACTGGTTGTGAATAATTAAAGTTATAGCAGCTAGCTGTGCACATAATCTGGAAAAAATTAAAAAATATATAAACAATCTTCTAGTGTTAAAAGGCACTTCTGGGTGGATTCAAACTGCCAACCTTTCAGTTAGTAGCCAAGCACTTAACCATTTGTACCACCCAGGGACTCTATATTCTTTACTTACACTTCACAAAACCTATTTTTTTGCGGGATACTTTTCCTTCCAACTGAAAAATAGCAAAGACCATGTAACGGGCAAAACTGTATCCTCTCAATGTCTGACAAAGTTATGGCATTGAAAAGTGCACTGGCCATCTGAGCAATGGATATCTGAGCAGTGGATTCAAGCTTCTGTACCACAGCTAGCCGATTGTGGTAAATTAACCTCTCTATTTCTAGATTCCTTATCTGTGAAATGAGAGAGTTGGGCAATTGGTTATGTGAGATGCCTCAAATTCTATGATAGTTTTATTTATAAAGGAACAAAAAATAAACAAGAAGCACCACAATTATTTCCTTCCAAAATAAATAAGCCCTGAAAATGTTTATTTCATTTACATTGCCCTACTAGTCACATTATAGTTACTACTATATAGTTTACATATTTTACAGAATTAAATAAAACTATCTTGCTACAATTTATTTCTTTCAAGCCAGCTTTGTGCATACCAAAAATAAGCAACCTATTTGCACCTTTCCATTTCATTCATTCAACACAATATAGTAGTGTTAGGAAGAGAAACACAACTTGGTAGTGGAGCTAAATATTTTGTTGATTTTTCTTGGTAGGAACTTGAAGCCATATCCCCAAAGTCTTATTTCAGGTATAGAAAAGAATTAGAAGGTCTATAAAGGCAGGAATTATGATTTTCTTCTTCACCTATATATTTACAGAGTCAAGACCAGCACTCAACACATAGAAGCTTCTAAGTAAATATTTGTTGAATATATGAATAAATACAGAGTAGCTGCCGAGGAAAACCTGGTTGCTAAATGAAAGCTCAATGACTGAGGTCAATCAAAGAAACTGATTAAACTGTATTTTGTATATATTTCTGACATAATTAGCAAGAGTAGGGAAAAAAAATTCCCTGTAAGGGAGAAAAACTCCAGTACTTCCCCAAAGAATGTTTCTGCTGTAGGGTTTTCATGCATTGTTTTTCTATTCTAAATTAATTTACAGTTAATGATATAAATCAATAAAGTGCAATCCAAATTCATCCATATTGATTTAAATGGGTATGTGTATATATATATATATATAATTCCTTTGGATGAATCATTTCCAGTGATGCATTAATCTAGCAAAGTCTTTTGCCTACTATTGCGTATCTTGAGAAACTAAAGAGACCAGTGCCTTCAGATCTGTATTGATAGAAGCGCCATCTTCCTTTTCATTTTCTTTTTCGAAATGTATTTAATAGAAATTTCTCTCTAAAGAAAAAACATGACTAGTGAATGAAGACAATGTCTTTTTGGGACTCCAAGCTCAAGGTCATAATGGTTTACATGACTGGTTCTATGGACTGCAAGATTTGCCATGAGTCGAGTGCTATTAGACATAGTGTTGAAAGATGTAACATTTTTTCCTAAAACTTTTTGGCACATGATGTAAAATTAGAAAGAATTAAAAGAGGCAGATCTAAAATGCTTAGCCATACTAACCTTCCAAAAAGGTATGATAAAGAGCAGCATGGAACTTAGAGTATTTGTTGACTGTTACCGTGTTAAATATAGCACAGTTATTATACATCTTTGATGGATATATTGGTGATCATGAGGTGTAAGGTCTCCGTATACAATGCTGACCATAAAGCACTTACTGTTGGGAGTAATGTATGTTGCTATATTGTGTTACCCTGTGTCGAGATGTCATTGGGGATGTGGAGCCAATTGTTTGGCTTATGCAAATATCTGGAGTCACCATTTGGGTCACTTGAATTTCAGGCCCAACCAAAATACTGCCACTCATCACAGGTCCGATACAACCATCAGCCATACTACTATTGCTCGTGCCAGTCATACCAGGACTAGACAGCACTCTCTCAGCATAGATTACATTGTGTGTGTTGGCTAACTCAGCAGGTATGCAAATATTCCCTTGAACATCATAGACAGGTGCCATTGCTGTTTCAGTTACTACAACACTGGGTGCAAGCTGAGGATCAAAAACAATTGTAGTGGGCTGGACACACTGATCAGCAGTATTGTAAGTCTCAGTCACTATAATATCCCCATGAGTCATGGGCTTAGGCCCTGCCATTTCTGCCTGGAATTCAGCCTCCAAAACAGTCATTCCTGAAGATTCATTAACAATGTAGTTAGGTCCAAGCAAAGGGAGATCAGTATTGATAGGTATACAGGCCTGGTGTGAAGGAAATGGCTCAATTTCTGTGTCTAAGCAGATTTCAGCAAGAGTCCTAAATTTTGGATCTAAAGTTTCCATGGAACTCTCATCTAAGTCATCCACAATCCAACTGCAACAACCAATGGAACCCACGGAAGAACCTACTCCCTCATGGTCGTAAATGAGCAAACAGTCATTTGCTGGTCGACCCTCATCTTCATCAGCATAAGCATATGCTTTCTAAATTAGAAGAAAAATAGGGAATTAGAAATTGTTTTTCTTTAAAATAATCAAAGAAGAATAACAACAATGCTTCAGAGACTTCTGATCCAAGGAGATTTTATGGAATGAACTGAGGCAAAAACTAGTACTTTGACTTTTTTCAAAATAATTGGAATTTTTTAGGAGATTAATGTGTATTAATGGTTAAAGGAGCTTTAATAAATGTAAATTTCTTTTATTTGAAAACTTATCAATGATAACTTCTACATTTTGTTAGAATTTTGAATTAATGACAAATTTTAAGCTTTTGGATTTATAACCTTTTTTTCTAAGATGGTCTAGAAACCATAAAATATATTTATGTAGATTAAAAATATTAATTATTTTCTTCAGGAGAGACATTTGATCAATGGAATGAAAACATATATAAAGATGTAAATATCTCTATGCATCTGTGGATCAGAGACTTATGTCAATATGTTCAGTGAAGTTGTATGGTACCTGAGAAAAGAGAGGCAGGTCCACAGACCTGGTTGCAAGAACTTCTATTTGAGTTACTACTTCTAGCAATAATACCAAAATATGTTTCTTAAAAGGAACTGAAAATACCGTACCACTCTCCCCACACACAAAAAATCTATGTTTTAGTGTTGGTTGATGGCTGATATTATCCTTTTTAAAAAAAA
>NW_004444111.1:4097016-4098754 GCF_000243295.1 Trichechus manatus latirostris
CTGTCTCTGACAAACTACCAGGGCCCATTGGAAAGGGGTTGTATCCACTCAAGACCCTTCAAAACAAGACCAGTGATGTGCTTGCAGAAACCAAAACTCAGTCCTCATTCACCCTGGCACTGGGATGGAGAGCTGGCCTTTTTAAGGAATTCATTCACCTTATGTTCTTTGCACTGGGTCAGCCTTGGGAGACTGAGGAACCATCATTAAGAAATCTCATGTCTTTCCTAGAACTGGCAACCTCTCTACTTTGTTCAACCACTGCCTGATAGCTGAGTGTCTTCTTGTATTCCCTAGATGGGAATGGACTGGTAAGTAAGGAGAGTATAGGACTGGTGAAGCGAATGCATGTGTGAATTTTAGAAATGTTCTTCAGGGTATTATTAGGAAAATATATTAGTTCCTTTCCCCTTGCTTTTCCTTCTTCTCCTCTTTTCTTTCTCTTCCTACTTCTCCTCTTCTTCTTCCCCTTCACTTTTTTTTTTTTGAACATCTTGTATTACTAGTAACAGCTACAGTATCCTTAAGTAACACTCTGTGCCAGGCACTATTCTAATGTATATTTTGTGCAATGAATACACACACACACACACACACACACACACACACACACACAAACACACATTCAGTCCTCACAACGATGCTTTGAAGGAGGTACTATCATTAGCTCACTTTCAAAGATAAGGAAATTGAGACACAGAGAGGTTAAGTATCCTGCCCGAGGACTTATTACTAATAAGTGGCAGGGCTGGGAATCAAACCCAAGCACTCTGGTTCCAGAATTTTTCCTCTTAATTGCTACACCATACCTCACTGCCTATAGTTTAAGATAGAAAAATAAAGTGCCCACTTCAAACATGCAATTTTTCCTTTGATTACACTATTATCCAAGGAAATTAATGCATATGCTGTTTTCCTACAAAACATTTTTTCATGAGGTTGGTTTTGTTGAATAATTTTGCAAGTTTTAAAAAGAAAAACAGATTTTGGTGTCCACTGACCAGAAGAATCTATACGATCCTGGGTATTAGAGGCTGTCATTGGTACACATATACTTGAGACATCCTGAAAAGAAAAAAAAAATTTTTTTTAAATAAATGCTTTATGTTAAACATTTAAAAATTGACATCTACTTATTTTGTGCAATGTATATTTGTTAAGACATGTTCAGTTTCCATTGAAACACTGTGTTTCCCTGGAAAGCAACAGTCTGCTCACCCTGTCTTCTGGACGTGCCCCTTCTATTCTCCAAGACTGCATCACTCCTTCTCCTTCTGGCACAGGAGCAAATCTTGTTCCCAGCCCTTCTGGTTGTCTTCGTTTGCAGCAACACATGAGCAGCAAGAGCGGTGCCACTGCCCAGGAAAAGCATAAGGCAGAGTTAAGACCTCAGAGAGATTCTAACTTACAGCCAGTGTTGAGAACCACTGACTGAAAGGTATGCCGATACCTCCACTCAGTTGTTGTAATCACATTTTGGAAAAATATCTCCAATATCATTTTGAGGATCACTTATGATCTTTGAATAGCCTTGAAAACTCACAGGTTGTTTTAAAAAAGACAGCCTACCAAAAAAGTCAGTTGTTATTTTTTTAATATCTCAAAATGATGATGTTTTCATGTGCACTCAACCACATTAAACCATGTTAACAATGCATTTTGAAGAGTGTAATCATCTTTAATTTTAGAACCCAGTTTTTGATCCCCACAAAGTCCAAGTCTCACAAGGAAAACCTAA
>NW_004444111.1:4099682-4100701 GCF_000243295.1 Trichechus manatus latirostris
AAGGATTTAATCAAGTACTTACGAAGCAGCAGTAAGAGGCCCAAAATGATCATGCCAATCCCTGTAGGGCCGAGACCAACATTTGATTCCCCAATTTGGTCATCAGTGACAGACCCATATACGTCACTGGTAACGGAGCTGATGTCCCCGGTGTGTATGCTGGTGGTACTAGAGTAAAAGCACATGTGGTCGCTGTCACATTCGCAGGCATATAACTGCACGATCTGTGGCAATTCACATGCTCTGTGATAGCTGTCCTTCACTATGATTGGGATATCGTAAAATTCAGGAAATAAAGCCTGCATGGCTGTAAGGATTGCAGAGGTAGCTGAAAGGGAAGAGAGGGAACAGAATATAAATTAAATTTCCTTGGGGGTAATCTCCTTAACATCCAAGACTAGCTTCCAAAACCCATTGCCTTCGAGTCGATTCCTACTCATAGTGACCCTATAGGACAGAGTAGAACAGCCCCATAGGGTTTCCAAGGAGCAGGTGATGGATTCCAGCTGCTGACCTTTTGGTTAGCAGCCAAGCTCTTAACCACTGCTCCACCAGGGCTTTTTAATGCTCCCTTAAACAGATTGCCCAGTTCTTTTTTTCCTTAACATTTATATTTAATTATTCAATGCTGTCTTCCTGATCAATTGTTATTTCTACAAAGCAGGCAGAGACCCTGTTTCTTATTTCCAAAACAACAGGAAAAACAAACAAAAATACTAGCTGCCATCTAGTTGATTCCAACTCTTGGAGACCCTGTGTTTGTCAGAGTAGAATTATACTCCATAGGGTTTTCAATGGCTATGACCCTTCAGTTTCAAGGGGTCTTTGGGTGGATTCGAACAACCAACTTTTTGGTTAGTAGCCTGGGTGGTGCAGTTTCATTGATCTGTGTGTTCCTCAGTGAGTAAAAAAAATGTGAAATATATTTATAGGATATATCTGAGTTTCAGGGACATTTAAGTGACTTGCCTGAAATTATTCGGAATAGTGAATTTTGACATTTGGTGAGTTAGACAAGG
>NW_004444111.1:4101113-4108613 GCF_000243295.1 Trichechus manatus latirostris
TGGAAACCAAGTTAAAAAGTATTACTAAATAATTTTTTAATTATTTTGATAATTCTTTTGCTTTTTGGACTCAAAATTCTGAGCAAGTTTACATTCCACTTACCGTTTATGGATCTGATATCCCATAAGTCAGCTGTCCCTGGTGGCTGATCAGCAACACAGAAAGTAAAGGGAGACCCGTAAGAATGGTCATTAATGTCTCTTGCAGAGATAAGGACCGATGGAGAGGCAATGCAGATGGTTTTACTTTCAGTATAAATGACTGGACAGTAGTCGTTGGCATCAGGAACCTCGATACATATGGTTCCCGTAGCCGTTTTCCCAGAGCCATCTAAAACAGAAAGCGTTACGCATGTTGGGGTAAATAGTGTCGGAGAGAAAATTCTCTTTCATATTCCATGATGCTGCCATAGCATATATGAATAGTATTAATGATTCCTGAGATGGTGAGGATAGGCTCCCTACTTCTTCAACTGCCTAAAGTTACTCTTGTCTTTGATAGCTGTGTTCCGGCTATACTTGCTTCTTAGTTCTTTGAACAAGCTTTTTGCTAACTTGGAACCCTTGCCCATTCTGTTCACTCTTTCTAAAATAAAATGTCTTTCATCCCCATTTTACTCTGCTAACTCCTGTACATCCTAAGATGCAAAACTGAATGTTTTTCCTCATAGAAGATTTAGTGCTCTCTATTACCACTCTGTCCCCACAATTGAAATTTCAGACTAGCTTAGAGCTTTTATTCACAATGCTCATTGAAATTAAATAATTGATTATATGTGTTTTTCTGTTTTCTCTGTTTATTTTAATTCCCTCCATTAGTGTCATTTCTACCTGAAATGGCACTTCTGAAAACAAATACAAATCTATTAGATTTTTCCCCTTAATTCATTTGAAGCAAATGCTGGGTTAGTATGGTTTGTTAGAACAGTCACAGGACCAAAATTGGGAGTCAGGGCTATAGGGTTGCTATGAGTTGGAATCAACTCAAGGCAATGAATTTGGTTTGGTTTCGGCTTATTGTCCACATTTCTACCATTTTTATTTACCTTGAATAAGTTTTGTGTGTTTGTTTTGTTTTCTTTGTTTGTCTGCTTGTTTTTTTAATGTTCAAGGGATCTTATATTTTTAAATTGGTTATCTAGAACATTATTATCTCTAGGGTACTTTATTATGTCATTAAAGAAATTAATAAACTTTTTTAAAGATGATTTCTACATGCCTAAATGGTGGAGTCATTTAGATAATTGAATGATAATAAATTAATTGAATGATAATAAACGGAGAGCCTATCCATATCTTACATGATTTTGTACAGTTTGTCCTTATACCCTATTCAGCATTTGACTTTCTAGACTAAAGTGTTTATTTCATTTAGTCTCTCATTAGGGAGACATCACATTATCCCATAGATTGTTTTATTTGTAATTCTCTGATCCTGTGCAGCTTCTTTATGGCCCTGTGATGTGGCAGCCAGAACCTTAGGCTGCTGCTTACTTACGGCGTTTGCTACGCTGTGGCGTTTGCTGTATGTATTGCTCCGCCTCTTCCGCTGGTGGCCATGCATCCTTAGTCAAACTTACCTGACAGTTTGGATGGCTCTGTCCCAGGCAGATACGGTGCCCAGGCCATCAACAATGACCCTTGATTTTAGTTTTCTCTCAGTTCATTTTGAAAGTACTTTCCCCTCCCCTCTTTATTCACTCTTTTATTCTGTTTTTTAAAGATATTCATATATAACCAATATACAAATATAGGATGTGATCAATATGATTAGAATCCATTTTATGAATAGGCCTTGTGGAATACTGATAATAAATCAGCTGTCTGAATTAATAAAGCATCATGGGTGTTGGGGTAAACGGTTATATAACTGAAGCAGTTATAAAAGTTACATCAAGGGGATGAAGACCAAAATGTATAGAGTGTAATTTCTTGGCTGTTACCATGTTTTTGTTTTGTTTTGTTTTCATCGTAAACTGCCCATTGTATCTGTCTCTTTGTTTGGCTACCAAAAACTCAGATATAAATTTACCGCAAACCTGTATTATCTATTTTATATTAGGTATGTATCTGAGGTGTCTTTTTTTTCCCCTTCCTTCCTGGTTACTGACCTTTGTCTGTTGTTTTGTTCTGTGGTTGCTGCTTTTCCAGGCATTGCGTGGAGAATCATTAACTATTGATAAATAAACAAATTCCTGTTGCTACTCACCAAGAGGAATGTTGAATAGATTTTCCCACGTGAGAAGTGCCTCAATTACAAGTTAATTCAGTGCATCTTATAATTTGCACTGAATTTGGATCGTATATTTGGAAGAACCTTGTGCTTCCTTGGACTATATCATCTTAATCTACACAATGTGTCTAATCAGCCAACACTCACCGAGGCCTCTGTGAGCTCAGTTTGAGTGGCTCTAAAATAACTATACTGCCTTTCCTCCAGGCCATCTCCAAATGAATTTTGTGCACACTCTGTGGCCATTACTTTAAGCAGACATTCCTAACATACTCTCCAGGTTGGATCAGCCATACTCGGGAGATAAGGTCGTAAACAGAAACTGAATTTTATTTATATATATATATGTATTTTAACTTTTCTGCTTTACAGTAATTTTATTGTAAGCCACATGCAATTCTTTTTTTAGAAGTAGGTAAAATAAATTATGGCCTAAGTGTAAATTATGGTTATAAATGTATTGAATTCGGTTCTTGCTCTAAGATATTTAGAAGAGTCTAAATCTTGCTGACACTGCCAAATGTAATATTTTATTTGAGTCAATTTAATACCAACACTAGAATAATATTTATAATATTTAATATAATAATACTTTTAATAAAATATTGAAAAGAAGTTTTCTTACCATCTACAGCCAGGATCTCTGCTGTATATATCCCATTGATAATGTATTTTGATTTCTTGTCAAATTCCCTAGAAAACTGTATTTCACCAGTCCTTGAATCAACTTTTAACCAGCTGCCTGCATCATGTCCTATGATATATCTGTTTTGAAATAAATAAGTTCCTCATTATGTGTTTTTGAAAGTTGGTCATTTAAAATCACATAAGAGCCACAGTATGTTGAACTTATGGATGCATTTTCATGCTTCACATGATAATTGTCTTGGCTTATAAGTATATGTAGTATATTAATCTATAGGTTGACAAAAGGGTTTTAAAATTTCATCATTCTTACTCTTTTAGCTCTTACTATAATTGTTAATGAAATCATTTATTCCAGCTCTGTTTATTAAATCATCACAATATTGAGGGAATATCCTTTATTCATTTTCACATGTGGTATACTTAGTTTGTCTGTCCTGGATTTTAACGCATATTGGTTTCAGAGCACCTCATTGTTGGCCTGTTTAGGGCCTGTGGTACCCTCTGTTCAGCTTGTCTTTATTAGTCTTGTTACATATGATGGATTTAAAGTGCTTCTCCTTAATAGAAGAAGACCTGGTCTTTATACCAGGTACCATTTCAGGTCTTCAGTGTGATTTAGCTAACGTATCTTTTTCCTCCATTCCATACTGACAGACTTAATAATCCTTATTAAGTCTGTTAACTTGTTAGCTTATTAAATAATTAAAACTGTTAATATCAAAGTCATTTATAAGTCAATAGACTTTGTTCACCCCAAAGATATTGGGAAGAAAAGAAGAGATAGAGAGAAGGGAAGGATATAGAGAATACCTACATAGTTCACTATAGTTATTTCCCAGATTTTATATAGATCTAATTCATGTATAATCTATGTCCTAGTGCCCTAAATACCTACCTTTCTATCTCCAGTTCTCTCTTTATGCTCATAATATCTGTGAAACATCTGTGTTTTAGCTTCTTCCATTGTCTTTTTCCCCTCCCCTTTTAGGTGAATCAGAGGGTTGAAATTAGCCCCAAAGTCATAGATAATACAGGCTTTAAGGACATAAGTAGTGACTCATCTTTTATGATATCTTACTGTTTACAATGTGACTTAATCAGCCTGGGTTAAGGTTGGTATAGATGGCCACAAAAGATCAAAGAGACTCACAGGGTAACTGTCAGTGACCCTTTGATCTTATAATTGCTCCCAGGACAAAATTGCTCTCACTAACCAGTTGGAACAGTCACAGCCTCTAAAAGACTATTAAAATTTCAAGAAAATGTTAATGCCTTAAAAGTCTTCTAAAACAGATAAGCAAGCAAACAAGAAAAGCAAAACAAAATTCCAGAAGTCTTACAACCCACATGCATTAGTACATACTACATGAATTAACACTGAACAGAACTCTGCTTTGTCACACTAACAGGACCAAAGTATTTGCAGTACCTGACATTTGTTGCAGGATTTCTCGTGTCCAAATCTATGGCTGTATATGTGCCAAGCACATAATTCAATATGGAATCTCCTCTTACTTCTTCTCGCACACTGAAGGTCATAGAGTTTGGGTGAAATGTAGGCCCTTCTCTTACATTAACAACCCGAATCCTCACAGGAGTTGCGTGCATTTGGAATTGAGAGGCAACTGAGTGGTGAAATTCAGCTTGGTTTTTAACCCCAATACTAAGGTGAACATTAGGCATTTGTTCATAATCCAGCATCTGAAATGTTAGAAAAAACAAACAATTCTGAAATAGGAAACAACTCTCTTTTGATAGCATAAAAAGCCATGATAAGCAAGTAAAACACTAAGATAAAGTCCAAGAGCTGTGCAGATCAGTTTTTGAATTCAGAAAACTTTATTTATTTCAGAATTAGGTATTTTAGACGTATTATTCTCTTTATCTTTTGTTATAACCAGGTGTGTAGGTCATTTACATTTATGACTTTAAATTGAGTTCAACTTTTGGAGTTTTGAATTTCTTTTATAAAACCCTAACATGAAAAAATGCTATTTCTTTCCAAGTGAAGTGTTTAGGAAGAATAAAAAAAATAAACTTAGAAGGAAATAAAAAATGTTCACAATTATGGAAGGAGTAAGTCAATAGGACCTAGATTTTCCTTGTAGAATTCACATCTGAGAATCTCTTAAAAGTATAATCAGCAGAATAAAGGAGCCAATATATATAAGTGGACCTGTAATTATTTTTTAAAATGATGCAAACAACTTCTGAAGGAGAATTCATGATTATTACAGTCAGCCCTATAAACTATAATTTAATTGTGCTGGGTCTGGTGGACTCCTTCATAGGACACATTCAAATAAGTAAACGTATCTCCCAGGAAAAAGTCACCTTTGACATGGGTTTCTTGGATAAAATATGAGTAGAATCTTTTAATTCAGAATGATTGATGTGGTGACATGAAAAGACACAAGTGAAAAAGCAGTTGTAAAAAACTGAGTACTGGGCAATGTCTATTTAGAAGCAATCTGGAAGTTAATGGAAGCACCACTTGACAGACATTTATCAACAACAGAAGTTAAGATACAAGTGTCATCAGCAGGACTAAGCTAAACCCCTGCTTTCCAGGGAAATTCCATGACTTCATGGATGTTTTCTTAGGTTTTAGAGCCAAATTCTTCAGAAGCGCTGACAAGATAGAAAAATTCTTAGGAATTCACTGGGTTCTTTGTTTGAGGCTAGCTTAACATGCCTGACTTGAATTTTAGCTAAATTCCTTGAGGTTCGGGACTTCTATTTCTTTTGTACATGTGTTCTCCACCCTAGTCCGTGTAATGCCTTGCACGGTGCTGAATATAGATTGTGTACTCAAAAATGAATTTTCCATGAGAAGAGATCCCTCTTCTACAACTTATTTTCATTTTCTAGAATTCTATGCTATTAAAAGTCTATGTTCAAATACATGGGAAATATGAGAGCATCCATTCTTATAGTTAGAGAAATCTCTTGGGATTTTCTTGTGCATTCACACCAATGTGCTTTTTGTTTGTCAGGATAGCTCTCTCCCTCTTGAACAGAGTGTGATGAAAATATATTAATATGTGTCTAAAATTGTATAAATTACAGAAATTCACAGAATCTAGGGAAAGGAAATTGGTTAAGGGTCAGTCTGTAGGGATCTTCCCTCCAGCAGGGAGAAAAATAAAGAGTAGATAGAGGAAAGGCAGAAAGTCATTCATTCCTTCTTTGCAAGTGGAACCCATTATCAAGGATTTTCTGATTGTGCCCAGAGGTCAGAGGCATGCAAAGAGCAACACAACTATTGTTTACTATAGTGTTTCTACCTGGAGTTAGAATAGAGAGGCTGGAAGACTCAGTTTAAGGCATAACTGAAAAAGTTACTTAAAAAGGATGTGCAGGTGTGTGTTAGGCTCTGGTGTGAGGCTCAGGAAGGGACAGAGGATGAAGATGACCCCTTCAGAAGTGGATTTTGCTTCTGGCTGGTCTTTGCTTCAGTATAATTTAGTATAGAAGCTAAGCTGTTAGAGCCTTACATTCAGTTGCTTTGCTTAATTTAATGAGTCATTGCTAATTCTAGGGAAACACTAGTTCATTTTAGAACTAAGAATGAAAGAGGTTAGAAGTCTCCATCCAAAAGGAGTACATACTGCCTTGAAGATGGCCGTTTTTCTGTGGCAGAGCAAATGGTCAAATATCTGCCAGGGTGTATATGTACTGCTTTCCAGGAAGGGGCATTTTCTGACACCAATGTGTCTGGAGGAGAGCATCAAGGGACACACAAATGGAGAAGGAGCTTTCGGAGGTGAACAGATTCAGAGGGAAAACCTCAGGATGCTTATTCCTTCCTAAAACCAGTTTTGCTAGTCCCTGATTACATGGTGATGCACTGGAGGTGGCAGTTGAGTATAATTTTGGAGTCAGAGAGATCTGGGTTAAATCCTGTCTTTGACATTTGCCAGCTGGGTGAACTTGGACAAGTGAATTTTCCTCTTTCATTCCCAGTTTTACTTTCAGTAAAAAAGGAATCACAATATTTTCCTACCAAAGCTGGGAGAATTAAATGAGATATGTGTAAATCCCAGAGCACAATAGTTAGTTAGTGACTGCTTTATTAGTATTTCCATACACATTAATCAATAAATATTAAAAGGATTTTGTTATTGACAGTCACAGAGAATTTTGATTTTTCTCAAAGGTTCTCTCTTGTTGGACTACAAGCTCCTAGAGAACAGGAACTATGTCTCATTCACCTTCATATTCCTGGTACATAGCAATGCTCAATAAATTTTTTGTTGAATTGTGAATTATTTGTAAGGTCCTCAAACTAAGAAAAGGGTTATATAAAGCTTAGTCAAAAGCCTATTATTAGGGGGCCAATTCCCACAAGGTTAAGCACTGGCTTGAATGAGAATGGAGAAGATGCAAAGGGACATTAGTGACATCATTTTAAATGCATTCGGAATGCTTGGCTGACCACTAGCTGTTGAAAATGCCAAACCTAAGAAAATTAAGCATATATTCTCTAAAAGAGATAGTTCTTTTGGCTAGCTGCTAACATACTTTAAACTAAGATTTTAAATTTAATTTTAATTAGATTTTCCATATCATTTTGATGTTTTTAAACTTGTATTTTTTCCTGCCTGCCTTAGGAGACT
>NW_004444111.1:4112056-4113485 GCF_000243295.1 Trichechus manatus latirostris
CAATTCAGAATGGCCAATACCAGTCCATTTCAGCTCACTATTACTTAACATATCGATGTTTATGTGTTCAATTTCATTTTTGATGATTTCCAGTTTTCCTAGATTCATACTTTGTACAGTCCACATTCTGATTATTAATGGATGTTTGCAGCTGTTTCTTCTCATTTCGAGATGTGCCACATCAGCAAATGAAGGTCCCGAAAGCTTGACTCCATCCACGTCATTAAGGTGGACTCTACTTTGAAGAGGCAGCTCTTTCCCAGTTGTATTTTGAGTGCCTTCCAACCTGGGGGACTCATCTTCCAGCACAATATCAGACAATGTTCTGCTGCTATTCATAAGGTTTTCCCTAGCTAATTCTTTTCAGAAGTAGATTGTCAGGTCTTTCTTCCTAGTCTATCATAGTCTAGAAGTTCAGCTGAAACCTGTCCGCCATGGGTGACCCTGATGGTATTTGAATACCGATGGCATAGCTTCCAGAATCACAGCAACACGCAAGCTGCCACAGTAAGGCAAACTGACAGATGTGTAGGGGAGTAAGCAAATTAAATAATCACAATTCACTGAGTGTGTCAAATTAAATGTATGAGTGTCCATTTGACTGTGTCCATGAGCATATATTTTCATAGCTATAAATGGTGTTTATATTGTTTGTTGCCAATTTTGTTTGAGAAAAGTTAACAATTTCCCTCATTGCATTAATGTTATTTTGAGTCTTACTGGCTTGCAGTTTTACTTATTTCCAATTTGTAAATTTATTTAGATATTATTGTAGTTCATGAAGCAAAAGCATAAAGTAGCTAAAGAAAAATTAACTTATAGGAGAAAGTCAAAACCCCTTAGTCCAGTATTCAGGGTTCTTAGCAGACTGAGTCAAACTCAACATATTTCTTCTCGCATCTCATTGCTTTCCTACTTGAAAATCCTGTTATAGCCCCACAGGTTTGCTCTCTTTGCCCTGGACATGTTGCATATTTTCTCACCTCAGTGTCTTTGCTTATTTTAATTGAGGAAGAGCATTCCAAAAACTAAGGCTCTTGGACATGACTGGAATTTCTGGCTAAGGTTCAGGCCAAATCCCTCCTTACCATAAGTGACTCCATTTGTAGTTTTAACTTGTAGTTTCTGTATTTGGTAAAAATTTACCTTTGACCCAGAAACAAGTAGTTCTGCAGAAGAATGCAGTTTTACCTACCCTACTCTGCTAACAGAGACTCCTGGAAATTATATATAAACTAATGGGATTTTCAGATCACTACTAATAAAAAATTGTATGGACTGTCCAACTCAGGGAAAGACTCAAACTCAAATCCCAACAACCTGGAAATCAGAAGCAGATGACATCTGGAGTGGACAGCTCTTCCCAAGACCCCTGGACCATACCTGTATAACACACGGCTCCTAACACAGCTCGACTTTACTTAGATAC
>NW_004444111.1:4114748-4117251 GCF_000243295.1 Trichechus manatus latirostris
CCATATCCTTAGGTGCCATCCCCAACCCACCAAGAAATGTTTTTCTGACCTCTTTACAATGTTCTGTATAACTATATTTTAAATGTTTCAGGAAACTCATGGTAAACCAAATCCTGTCACCTGAGCTGCCGTTACAAATGAGGCCACCTCCTGCAAAGGTGGTCAACCAAGACCCTGACACCTGAAACTTTGTAAACGTTAACCAATCAGAAATACCCCAGCTGTACACCCCACTTATTTGTGATTTTTTTCCTTCATAAGCCTCTGTAATGCTACACTCCCCTGGAGCTCTTTGTGAAGGGCTTCTTGACTCTGTGTTTCCTGTTTTGCAAAATGTCCTTTTTGCCATAATAAAACTCTTGGTTTTACTTTTAAACAGACTTGCAGTTTTTTCCTACAACACAATCTAAATTTTTAAGGTGTTGCTTAAATCTCATTTCTTGCATGAAGTCTTTTCAGAGAAATATCTTTTGTTGTCTCGTTAATTATTTTATATTTCATCCATTTGGTAATTATGTTTTATAAAATAAATCTATACTAATATTTATTATATTATATTTTTCATATCATTGTCTAATTTGAGGGTGCCTGCCTTGTCTTCTTAATTAGATAATGGCAACTGTGAGAACAAAACAGCCTTCTTATTTTTTTTGGTAGTGTTGCTGGGCTAGAAGACTCAGACTTACCCAGTAAGACTACTTAGGACAAGTGTCGCTATGAGCAGTTTTCATGATTATGGAGTCCTTTTTAAAGGCAGATTCTGCCCTAAGAGTCATTTAAAACTTCTTTGAAGAAAATTTTGCAGATCTCATACTGTACCTTGACAACTTTCAAAATGCCTTCATTAGTTTGTGGGTCTGTTTGAATATCGAACCAATTTCCATCATTTCCAGAGAGAATTAAATATTCTGCCAACCAATTATCAGTGCCTTCTTCATCCAGATCAATTGCTTGCAGTCGTATCAGTTCTGAATTTAAACAGTTTTCCTCAATACTTGCTGAGTACTAAAATGACATGGATAATTTTATAATCAATGAATTTTCAAAAGAGGAAAGATATTATTAATACATAGCTATCATTTAAATTACCAAAAACAAACTATGTTAATGATTTTTGCACATACGTTCAGTAAGAAGTATAAGAAAAAAATTGTTATAAGGTAATAAAGCTCATTTTCATGTGCTGTATGTGAAATCAAGGTCAAAACTGGCACTTTGTTTCATTTTTATTGCCTATTTTTAATTTTCTTTAATTTAGACCTTCTTTTATTTAAAGGAGTGGACTTTTCTGTAAAGAGCCAGATAGTAAAATATATTAGGCTTTCTGGGCCAGAGAGTTCCTGTCCCTGTTGTAACTCTTAACTCTACTGCTGTAGCAGAAAAATAGCCATAGGCAACAAGTAAAAAAATAAAAAGCAACATGTAAAGAAAAGAGCTTGACTGTAGTTCAATGAAACTTTTTTTTTTTTAATTTAACTAAAACAGGTGGCAGGCCTGATATGGCCTATGGTCAGCAGTTTGCTGACCCGTTTTCAATTTTATGCTTCTTTATGCCTAAAGATGAAAATGGAAGTTGAGAATGTTGTTGGAATTAATTTAACAAATCATCAGGTATATAAAGATGCATCAGTGTTGTTACATTATTCCCAGAGTTATATCAAAAAATTCCCACAAATCTGTGAGTAAAGTCTGGAGTAGATAGTTCATGGTTTTCACAGAGAAGGTTTGTATGAAATAATGGCTGAAAGACAAACAAGCAATATTAAAGTATGCTACTATAAATAAGAAATCCCAAAGTTTATACAGCAAAGGTTAGTACTTCCATACATGTAACAGAACCAGGCCCACAAACTAGCGGGAAAGCAAACTGACTATTTCCACTTATGAAAATGCATTATTGGAGAAGAAACTTACTGAAGTTTTCTCTAAGGTGGGGAAATTATCATTGACGTCTAAAACCTTGATTCTACAGTCACACTCAGAAGACAGTCCATCTGTTGCTCCGTCCCGGTCTGATCCCCTCACGAGTAGATTATACATACTGTATTGCTTAATTAAGATGAAAAAGAATTGAAAGACTTAGGTCTTGTCTTGAATAAAATATAGCACGTTCTAATGCTGTTATTTTATATACACATCAAACCAAATCTATATAAATGAGCTTTTAATTTTCATGTAAAAATAACAGTTGCATTATTTTTCCTTCCCTCCTTTACGTTGGGGTAAGGACATACATGGATCATTTCATTCTCGCCTTTTCAAAATTGGGTCCTTTACTTCTTATCATTCATTCGTAGAAGGTTTTACCTCTCTGTCAAGAAAACTGGACACCGTGCGGACTTCTCCAGTGTACTTGTTCAGAATGAACATTGGTGCACCTGTAGGCTCTTGAGAGATGATCTTGTAGGCAATTTTAGAATTTAGATGATTGTCTTCATCTGCATCTGTGGCACTTAACTTTACTACCAGTGTGTCTAGAAATGAAAATGGAGGTGGAGAATGT
>NW_004444111.1:4118951-4149422 GCF_000243295.1 Trichechus manatus latirostris
AGGACACCAATCTATACCACAAGTTTTCCAGGATCGACAGGTCTCTGATGTTCTTTTGCTTCCCAGCGAGGCTTTAAAGTAAAAAATCCTAGCACAGAGATCCAGGGACCAACAAAAAAAAAAAAACCAAACTTGTTGCTGTCAAGTTGATTCCGACTCATTGTGACCCTATAGGACAGAGTAGAACTGCCCCATAGGGTTTCAAGGAGTGGCTGGTGGATTCAAACTGCTGACCTTTTGGTTCGCAGCCAAGCTCTCAATCACTGCTCCGAGAAAGAAAGCGTATTACACAGAGAAGGAGTGCAATCCTACTTACTTGCCTTACTGTTTTCTTCAATACTGGCTGTGTACACATTTTTTGTAAATACTGGTGGATTATCGTTTATGTCCATAACTTTGACTCTAAGCTCAAGAGGCCGTTCTAAATCTTCACCCCGTGAATTCAGAGCCCGGCAATATATCTGTGGGAAGTTGGAAAAAACTGTCTTTCTCAACCAAAGGAAATTAAGAAACATGCTTGAAAATATATAAGGGAACGTACAAGTTTCCTGTGAACCCAACTATATTCCAAAAACTCATTGCTGTAGAGTCAATTCTAACTCATAGCAACCCTATAAGACAGAGTAGAACTGCTCCATAGGGTTTCCAAGGAGTGCCTGGTGGATTCAAACTGCTGACCTTTTGGTTAGCAGCTGAACTCTTAACCACTGTGCCACCTAGGTTTCCAACTATATTCTAGTCTAGAAATTGAAATATCATCAAATTATTCGATGACATGCAAATGCAACACATCAAAGTTCCTACAGTACAAACTCTTACGTTTTCACATTCTTTCCATTCCTTCAAACCCTTTATTTGGTTTCAGTCTACCATGTTTTATCAAAAATAAGCAATTGTCCTGAGATGATTTTTTTTTTAAAGAAAGGGAATAAAAATAACATGAATAAATTAAAACATACTGCTATAACTTACCAGAAAAATTGGAGTTATCTCTCTGTCGACCACTGAAGTGATGTTAATTTCCCCGGTCCGAGGATTAATGGTGAACACTCCATAAGGTGGTCGATCAATCCCCACCCCAGAGATGCGATATGTAATCTTCTGGTTCACTTCACAGTCTGACCGAATCTACAAAGAAAATGACTAAGACTGTGATATAATTTAGAGCAGATCATGAACTTAAGTGTAGTGGAATGACTTTGTAGAGAATGGACCTGGTAGCATGGATTTTGGATTGAAACCAGGCACCATGATTTAGTCCTGTGTGACCTTGGAAAATTCACTTAATTTCACCAAGCACCAGTTTATAATGGCAATGATACCAATTATACAGTCATTATAAGTCAGAATTGACTGGCCAGCCACAGGTTATCTCATAGGTTTGCTGTGGGGGAATGTATGAGGTAACATGTATACAGCCCAGCCCAATTGCTGGCATATGTGACATACATGCTTGATGCGAGATTTGTTATTATTAACAACACATTGTTCAATTCTTTGATTTTCTTTGCATAGAGAAAGAGTTTGACAGAAGAAATGATAACCATTACTATTTTTTTAGAAGACTGTGTCATATTAATAAGTACTATTGGTGGATAACTTAAGAAACTCAGAAGAGAAATACAATCTTTAGAGGTATTGGTAATATTTTTATAAAATGAAACCCACTGTATCACTCTGCCAAATAGATTTTATGACAAGTAGTCTGTCATATAGATTTTGTTTTAATATTTTATATCCATTGTTCATAAATTTAAACTAATAAATTTCAAATTTTAAAATTTCACCTATAAATTAAAGATGAGAACATTCAGCAAGATACTAAGATTTGGTACTTGAGCATGCACAATTAAGTAAAGACAGCTAGAAATACATGTTTCACTGTTGTTGTTGGTAGGTGCCGTTCAGTTGATTCCAACTTACAGGGATCTCATGTAACAGAGTAGAACTGCCCATGGGGTGTTCTAGGCTGTAATCTCTACGGGAGCAGATCACCAGGTCTTTCTCCTGCGGAGCTGCTGGGTGGGTTCAAACTGCCAACTTTTCTGTTAGCAGCAGAGTGCTTAACTGTTGTGCCACCAGGGCTCCTAAACTCCATTCTAATCCAAAGATCATTTTTATATAGACAAAATCCAGGAACCCCCCCCAATAAAAATTAAAAATAGAATATGCAATTATAAATGAGATGACATAAAGCTGTAACTGTGAGTTGAATGGAAACAATAACAATTTTAAAAATTTCAAAAAATTTGAAACCTTCTCAGAGAGAATAAATCTCTGTTCTTGGGCTAAGATCAAATCTAACGTCATTGCTGATACTTATATTTCTTTTATTTTGGTAAATATATATGTAACAAAGTATTTGGCATTTCAATAGTCTTCACATGTACAGTTTAGTGACATTAATTACATTCATCATGTTTAACCATCACCTTTATTTGTTCCCAAATTATTAATACTTACTGTATTTTTAATATGAAACTGTAAGGAAGGAAATCTGGTAGATCACATTGCTATGGAAAAAGATGCTGCTGATATCATTAGTGACCCAAGGCCAAGAAGCCCCGAAAGAGCTGATGGAGCTGGAAATGTGGATCTCAAACGTCATGGATAAGTTTATTACATACTCTTCCTTTAACTCTCCCTCTGCCCTGGTGGCACAGTGGTTGAGAGCTCAGCTGCTAACTAAAAGGTCAGCAGATCGAATCCACCAGTCACTCCTTGGAAACCCTATGGGGCAGTTCTACTTTGTCCTATAGGTTCCTATGAGTCGACGGCAAAGGGTTCGGTTTTGGTTTTCTTTGTTAATGGCAATTATTTGTGAAGATCTTTAAAGACTTTCCTACTTCTTGGATGTAGGCATCTAGTGGGAACTTTTGACATTATCTTTACTTTCTTGGAATGAATTAATCAAATGCTGTAAAGCCTTCACTTTCCGGAAAAATAGTCTGCAGATATCACCACGTGCGTAAGTTTCCTATAACATATACATGAATGATGAGTAGAACACAAACAGATGGGCAAAGGAAAGTTGTGTTAGAGATCCATGTCTGTCTTCTAGGATCACCTGCCAAGGATCCTCCCCTCTGTAGCAGCCTCCCAGAACATAACAATCAAGTCAATGCCTCAGCAACATGAGCAAATGACTATAGGCAACTCATCTTTCTAAATCACTATAGAGCAGTGAAGGCTGCAAATCCTTGACATGATGGAGGGCTTTCCTGCCCTGCAAAAGCATTTGTTATCAGCACAGGATACTCTTGCTTGTTTCAATGCTTACTCTGGCAATTGGATTCCTCTTTGAGTTGTCTTCTCCTTCTCTACAGGCTGCAGCAAACTTGATCCACTCCCGCTTTTGTCTTCTGACAGCCTGCCAATTTGTAGTGCCATTTTCCACGTCTAATTCTTCCACCTTAAGAAAAAATGGTTCAAATTTCTTACAGTCTTAGAAAAATTTTACTTATAGTAAATTATCACATTAATTTAACGCTGTAATATGTATCCAGAAGGAACAATGGCATTGAGCTTGAACAAAGAAACTTTACTAGTCCACAACTGAGGGTAGATATAGCTTGGTCACCCCCAACTAACTACTTCTTTTGGAATCCTCTCATTTCTAACTATCTGATTCTAGTGAAACAAATTTCATTAGCTGTGGGTGGAATTCATAATATGTTATACTGTACAGTTTGTTGTAGTTACTCTTTTTTAAAGCTATCCTCACTTGGTAGAGGCCTTGCCTACCTCTCCCTTCATTAAACTCTGACTAGACTTTAAAGTCTCCAGAGTTCAAAAGATTGCTGGTGTTCCATGTGAGTGCATTCTGTACAAAAGTTGTGTTGGTGAGTTGTGCTCACCTAAGTGTGAAAAGGGATTTTTTCTCTTCCATTGATAAGGACACATTGAGGCTAAACATCCAAATGTATTATTATGGGATGAAAAGAATATTATTAACTGAATTGATGATACCTTCAATAATCTCACAAACACCAATTTGGCTTCGCTGTGTTGGACATTTGTATCTCTGCTGGCTATGTTTTTCCCATTGTAGGTTTACGTTGCTATTGTTGGTGGATGTTGAGGAAATTTTTACTGTTAAAGAGTTTAGAAATGTTACTACATGTATAGACGTGTGTGTGTGCGTGTATGTGTAGGTGCTGATGTATTTATTGAGTACTATTTAAGCTAAGCCTTCATTTAACTATTACTTTGGGGGAAGCATATGTTCCGTATGAGTGGAGTTTATCCTTTCAAGGACCAAAGCATTTATATGTTGCCTTATTTTGATATAACTTTCTGAAACGTACCACACATTCCCTACTTTTGTCAATTATAATAGTAATTTTATTTTTTCCTAATGTTTTAAGACCATCATAATGAAGATTTAACTACTATCATAAAATAAAGCCCTGCCAGCGATACAGAGGACAGTAGATTTATTTTCCGATCCTACTCATACTGGAACCAGATTCTCTGTTCTATTTAGTTATGACTACATATTTTTTGATTTTGTATCTTTTTCTCACGGATAGACAATTGCCTTTCTTGCTAATGTAAGAAATCCTCTTCCTTTCCATTCTAAAGCTTTACCTTGCTTCTTTTGCTTTTCTGTAGGTTGGGAAGCACATAAGTAAACTGCTAGAATACTTTGCTGAGTAGGAGTTACTAAGACATTGAGCTGTCACAAACTTTGCTATAAAAAGCATGGAAATTTGGGGGCTATGAGTTTTACCACTGCTATTTTAGTTCAGTGAAGGTTATATCTCTTACTTCTATCTGGATGACTATGGTTATAAAAATTCTGATTCTTGATATATGATGAATTACAAAATTAACTTTTTCTTTTAATTTTTGATTGAGAAAGTAGTTTATTATACATTACCTCAACAATGAATTCACTGTTTACTTCCAGCACCACCTGTTGTAGAAAGCACAACATTAGCATACATTTGCATAATCCCAAGGAAGCAAGGTACAAACATTGACAATGTTATTTATTCATTTCTTAAATATACATTTTGTTAATTATATGGAAAGTATATGGGTAATAAAAAAATAAATAATACAGATGTTTGCTTTATAGAGGCTTTTAAACTGTTAGGGAAGACAAACACGTAACTCTAGAGCAAGGCAGTTTGGGATAAGTACTACAACAGAGGCATCAATGGATTCAATGGAAGGGGAGAGCAGACAATTCAAACTACCAAAGTTAATTTTGGGAGGCCTCCTAAGAGAGTAGGAATTTGGAACGACTCTGCAGAACGATTCTGTTTTGACAGAAGGAATTGATAGGGAGGAAATTCCAGCCAGAGTAGAATAAGAACACAAATGTAAGTTTCAGAAGATATTCCAGGAAAGGTAAATAATCACATTACCTGGACAGTAGAGGAAATAGTGAGGAGCCATGGAGATAAGGTTTGGAATGTCAGATCATGAAGTGCCTTGTATACAAGGCTAAGAGGTTTGGACTTTATTGGGTAGACTGGGAGTGACAGAAGCATTATTTTTTAAACCTGTCATTGATATGAAGGGAAGATTACAAGAGGAAAGCACTCAAAATTGAGAAATTTAGGAATTTGCAATTGCTTAGGTAAGACATTGTTGGAACCTGAACATGGGTGCTGAAGTGGCCTTAGAAAAAGAGAGAATGGAGACATTACAAAAGAATTGATAAAGCTTATAGATGAGATGGTAGGAGGAGCCTTGGTGGCGCATGGCACAGTGGTTAATAGCTCGGCTGCTAACCAAAAGGTCATCTGTTCGAATCCACCAGCCACTCCTTGGAAAACTTATTGGGCAGTTCTACTCTGTCCTATAGGGTTGCTATGAGTTGGAATTGACTTGCTGGCAACAAGTTTTAGGATACAAGAGGAGAAAGAATCAGATGATTCTGGAGATTCAAGCCTGGCTTTCTGGGAGAGTGGAAGTACTATTAATAGAAACAGAGAATTCAGCAGGAAGCTCTCACTGCAGGAAAATGATGACTTAAGTTTCTTTTTTTGTTTACTTTAAATGTACTTCTAAAATTTGGGATAGAAGTGGAATCTATCCAAACAGAACTGCTATTTGAAGTAGAAGGAAATGAGGATATTAAATGTTACAATTTAAGAAGAGAAATTAAAAGGGCAGATCAGAGAAACTTGTGGAAAATGCTTACATTTGGGTAGGGGACAGAAGGAAGACATCTAAAAGCAAGGACTAAGTTTATAGAGAGGTTGAGGGATGAGGGCTGTGGGTGCAGAGCAGATTCTGTCAGTGGGGGAAGGGTCAGAAGTGGGAAAAGGGTAAGAAGTGGAGGTGGTAGTAGTGGTGGTGGTGGTGGTGGTGGTAGTGGTGGTGGTGGTGGTGGTAGTGGTGGCGGAGGTTGGTAATGAAGCCGAGTTCAGAAAGAAGAGATTAGATAAGGTGGTGGATAAGAAGTAGCCAGAAAGGAGACAGAATGAGTGGAGTGTAGTGATAAGAAGTTTGGCCAAGAGGGAAGATTTAATTGTTTAAGTGTAGTAGCAAGATCAAGGAGAATGGGAACTGAGAAGGTCCTGGCATCTTAAAGTAGGCAACCATCATTAACTTTTATGAATAACGTAAGCCAAATTACAGGAGTCAAGTACTGTATTGTTTTTGAAGAAACAGAAATAGTAATCTTGGATTACAATTCCAACAAGCTAGGAGGTAAAAGAAATGTGAGAGCTATGATGGGATCAAGGGGCCCTCCTAGAGCGGTGGTTAAGCGCTTGGCCAGTAACTGAAAAATCGACAGTTTGAACCCACCATCTGCTCGGCGGGAGAAAGATGTGGCCGTCTGCTTCCAGCCTTGGAAACCCTATGGGGCAGTTCTACTCTGTCCTATAGGGTCGCTCTGAGTCAGAATCGACTCTACAGCAATCGGTATGATGGAGATCAGGCAGTGAATTATATCACGACATATTTTCTTAGGTTGAGAATCCACGACCAAATAATCAATTTACGGGTAGAGGAAAGAGGATTTGTGAAGAAAAAGAGATACAGAAAGAAGGGAAGAAGGGAGGAGGGGAAGGAGATAAAAATCATAATTAAAGAAAAATATGTTTAAGAGAGATTAGGAATGGCTGAATCAAAAGTACCGGTAAAAGACCTATAATACTGATACTTACGCTGAAAATTAGGTACCTTAGTTTTGACCCTATGTTATGTTTCAGGAACTTTATAGTTTTAGCTTTAACATTTCGGTCTTTGATCCATTTTGAGTTAGTTTTTAAGCATGGCATGAAGTATGGATCCTGTTTCATTTTTCTGCATATGGATGTCCACTTTTTCTAGCATCATTTGCTGAGGAGACTGTTTTTTCTGCATTAAATGGACTTTGACCCTTTGTTGAAGATCAGCTGCCCATAGATGGATAGATTGACTTCTGGGTTCTCAATTCTAGTCCATTGGTCTATGCATCTGTCATTGAACCAGTACCAGGATGTTATGATTACCATGACTGGGTAGCAAGTATTGAGATCAGGAAGTGTGAGGCCTCCTGCTTTATTCTTCTTCAGTATTGCTTTAGCTATTCAGGACCTCCTTCCTTTCCATATAAAGTTGGATTAGTTTTTCCATTTCATTGAAGAAAGTTGTTGGCATTTGGATCGGGACTGCATTACATCTATAGATTGCGTTTGGTAGCATTGACATTTTCACTATGTAAAGTCTTCCAATCCATGGACATGGAGTGTTTTTCCATTTATGTAGATCACTTTTAGTTTCTTGCAGTAGTGTTTTATAGTTTTCCTTGTATAAGTCTTTTATGTCCCTGGTTGGGTTATTTTATCCTTTACAGGCTATTGTAAATGGTTTTGTTTTCTTGATTTTCTTTTCAGAATCCTCCTTGTTAGTGTGGAGGAACCCAACTGATTTTTGTGTGTTGATCTTGTACCCTGTCACTTTGCTAAATCCTTCTATTAGTTCCAGTAACTGTCTTGTGGTGTCTCTGGGATTTTCTGTGTATACGATCATGTCGTCTGTGAATATGGATAGTTTTACTTCTTCCTTTACAATTTGGATTCCTTTTATTTCCCTTTCTTGCCTTATTGCTCTAGCTAGGACTTCCAGCACAATATTGAATAAGCCTGGGGATAAAGGGCATCTTTGCCACGTTCTCAAGGGGAATGCTCTCAATCTTTCTCCATTGAGAATAATGTTGGCTGTTGGTTTTCCATATATGCCCTTAGTTATGTTGAGGAATTTCCCTTCTATTCCTATTTTGCTGAGAGTTTTTATCAGAAAGGGTGTTGGACTTTATCAGGTTTTTTTTTGCATTGATCAAGATGATCATGTAATTCTTTTCCTTTGTTTCATTTATGTGGTGAATTACACTGATTGATTTTCTAATGTTGAACCATTCTTGCATCCCTAGTATGAATCCCACTTGATCATGGTGCATTGTTTTTTTGATCAGCTGTTGAATTCTGTTAGCTAGAATTTTGTTGAGAATTTTTGCTTCTATATTCATGGAAGATATTGGTCTGTAATTTTCTTTTTTAGTGGTATCTTTGCCTGGCTTTGGTATCAGGGTTATGTTGGTTTCGCAGAATGAATTAGGGAGTATTCCTCCCTTTTCTATGTTCTAGAATAGTTTGAGTAGAATTGGTGTCAACTCTTCTCTGAATGTTTGTAGAATTCTCCAGTGAAGCTGTCTGGGCTAGGGCTTTTTTTTGGTTGGGAGTATTTTTATGACCTCATCAATTTCTTCTTTTATTGTGACTCTGTTCAGATATTCTACCTATTTGTGTCAGTTTAGGTAGTTAGTGTGTTTCTAGAAATTTGTCTGTTTCTTCTAGGTTTTCAAATTTGTTGGAGTAAAATTTTTCATAATATTCTGTTATGATCCTTTTTATTTCAGTTGGTTCTATTGTAATGTCACTCATCTCATTCATTATTTTGTTTATTTGCATTTTCTTATTTTTTCCTTCGTCAATTTGGCCAGTGATTTGTCGATTTTATTGATCCTCTCAAAGAACCAACTTCTAGTTTTGTTGATTCTTTGTATTGTTTTTCTGTTTTCTAATTCAGTTATTTCTGCTCTGATCTTTATTATTTCTTTTTTTTTTTGCTGACCGCGGGCTTCTTTTGCTGGTCTTTTTCAATTTGTTCAAGTTGTAGGGTTAAGCTATTGATTTTGGCTCTTTCTTCTTTTCTGATGTGTGCATTTATTGCTATAAATTCTCCCCCGAGCACTGCTTTTGCAGTGTCCCAAAGGTTTTGGTATGTTGTATTTTCATTCTCATTGGGTGCTAGGAATTTTTTTTATTTCTTCTATTACCCAGTAGTTTTTAAGTAAGGTATTATTCAGTTTCTACGTATTTAATTTTTTTCTCCTTGTTTTTTCTGTTATTGATTCCTAGTTTTATATAGCATTAAGATCAGAGAAGATACTTTGTATTATTTCAATATTTTTGAATTTTTTGAGGCTTGCTTTGTGGCCTAAAATATAGTCTATTCTGGAGAATGATCCATGTATGCTGGAGAAAAAATGTGTACTGTGTTGCTGTTAGGTGACATGTTCTGTATATGTCTATGAGGTCAAGTTGGTTGATTGTGTTATTTAGAACTTCTATATCTTTGTTGTGTTTTTTTCTAGTTGTTCTGTCCATCATCAAAAGTGGTGTGTTAAAGTCTCCTACTATTATTGTAGAACCATCTAGCTCCCTTTTCAATTGCAGTAGAGTTTGTTTTATGTATTTTGGAGTTGTCATTGGTGTGTAAATATTTATTATGGTTATGTTCTCTTGGTGAGTTGATCCTTTAATCATTACATAGTGTCTTTCCTTGTCTCTTATAATAGATTTTGCCTTAAAGTCTATTTTATCAGAGATTATTATTGCCAGTCCTGCTCTGTTTTGGTTACTGTTTGCTTGATATATTTTTTTCTGTTCTTTGGTTTTTAAACTATTTATGTCTTTGTGTCTAAGGTGTGTCTCTTGTAGGCAACATATTGATGGATTATGTTTTTTTAATCTAGTCTGCTACTCTCTGTATCTTGACTGGTGCATTTAAACCATCTACGTTCAGTATGATTATCAATGTTGTTAGGTGCCATCAAGTTGGTTTTGACTTATAGCGACCTTATGTAAAACAGAATGAAACAGTGCCCGGTCCTGTGCCATCCTCATAATCGTTATGCTTGAGCCCATTGTTGAAGTCACTGGGTCAATCCGTCTCATTGAGGGTCTTCCTCTTTTTTGCTGACCCTGTACTTTACCAAGCATGATGGCCTTCTCCAGGGACTGGTGCCTCTTGATAACATGTCCAAAGTATGTGAGACGAAGTCTTGCCATCCTTGCTTCTAATGAGTATTCTGGCTGTACTTCTTCCAAGACAGACTTGTTTGTTCTTCTGGTAATCCATGGTATATTCAATATTCTTCACCAATGCCACAATTCAAAGACGTCAGTTCTTCTTCGGGCTTCCTTATTCATTGTCCAGCTTTCACATGCATATAAGGTGATTGAAAACACTATGGCTTGAGTCAGGCACACCTTAGTCCTTAAAGTGACATCTTTGCTTTTTAGGTATGAATTTACTGCTGTCATTTTGTTATTTTTTTTTTTTTTTTTTTTGTGGTATTAATGGTTTCTTTGTCTGCTTTAATTTTTTGTGCGGAGTTCTTTTTGTTTATGGAGATTCTTTTGGTTTCCTTCATTGTTGTTTTGTGTTTGCTGAGTCTTTTTGATTTTTTTCTTCTTTATTTTGGTGAGTAGATTTATTAATTTTCTTTGTGGCTACTCGGAAATTTACCTTTATTTTCCTAAATTTAAAACAGTCTGTTATATCTTAATATTGACTTCCTTTTCAGATGGAAGTTCTATAACTACAACATTTATTGCCTTTTTATGTTTCAAAGTTGTCATTGTTTACAGATTAACATCTGTGATTCCCTGTTTTCCATTTTGCAGCTTTATTTTGCTTTTGAGAATTCTTTATATGGATTGGTATCTGGATGATGCTGTCATGTGTCTTCTTCTTAAGTTGTTGTCTGATGTTATAGGTTCTCTGTCTCGAGGACTACCTTTACTATTTCTTGTAAAGTTGGTCTGGTTTTTACAGATTTCCTTAATTTCTGATTATCTGGGAATGTCCTAGTTTACCTTTAATATTTCTTGTAAAGTTGGTCTGGTTTTCACAAATTTCCTTAATTTCTGATTATCTGGGAATGTCCTAGTTTTGCCATTGTATTTGAAAGATTATTTTGCTGGGTATACGATTCTTGGTTGGTAACTCTTTTCTTTCAGGGTTTTGTATATGTCATCCCCTTACCTTCTTGCCTGCATGGTTTCTGCTGAGAAATCAGACCTTAGTCTTATTGGTGCCCCTTTGTAGGCGATATTTTGTCTTTCAAAAGCTGCTCTCAGAATTCTTTCTTTGTTTTTGGTTTTGGAAAGTTTGATTATGATATGTCTTGGTGAGTTTCTTTTGGGGTCTATCATGTATGGGGTTCATTGAGCTTCTTGAATGGAAATCTTCTTGCATTTCATGATATTAGGGACATTTTCTGCCGATAAATCTTCCACAATTCTCTGTGTTTTTTTTTTCTCTCCTCCTATTCTAGAATTTCAATTATGAATAAATTATTCCTCTTAATAGTGTCCCACATAACTCTTCGGCTTTCTTCATTTTTCTTTATCCTTTTTTGATTGTTCTTCAAACAAATTAGTATCAAGGGATTTTCCTCTATTTCGATGATTCTTTCTTCCATTGATTCAATTCTACTTCTATGCCCTTCTATTGAGTTATCTATTTCTGATATTTTATTGTTAATCTTCTGAATTTCTAGTTGTTGTTTTTGTATGGTGTCTAATTGTCTGTTTATCTTGTTGTGTTGTTCTTGTATTGTTTTCCTGAATTCTTCTAGGGTTTTGTCTGTGTTTTCCTTGATCTCTTGGAAAATCTTATATATGTCTTTTGAATTCCTTGTCAGGTAGCTTCATTACCATTTCTTCCTTAGGAAGGTTTCTGCCCCCTTTATTTTGCTCACTTGTTTGAAACATCTTATTCTTTTTCTTCATATGATTTGCTATTGTCTGCTGTCTTGAGGCATTAAGTTTGGTGCTAGCAGTTAGTGTGATCTCTAGAGGTCAGGGCAGGACTTCTCCATATCTACTGTGAGGGAGTATTATCCAAATGAACAGGTTATGCCCAATTTGTGTGGACAAATTGGCATCTTAGTAGGTGATGAGGTATCAAGAGATTTCAGTGCAGATGGCCTGCAGGAACTGTTTGGGTGTGGAATGTGTGTTGTTGCAGCTGAGTGAATGTTAGATTAGAACACTAGGGTCTCTTGCTCATCATTTGGCAGGGGTGTAGCTGTAGCTAGTGCCTGTCAGGATGTGACTGGCATTGCTGGTGAGGTGATGTGTCTGTCTGGCTGGTCACCTGGGTATGGGTACAGGGAGCCTTCTCACTGCTTGCTTGTTGGGTGCTGTGTTTGCACGCTGCTGGTTGCCATGTGGTTGGGGAAAGGGTGCACAGTTCACTGGTCACTAGGTGGGTGACACAGAAAGTCACACCACCAGTCCTGGGTGGGCAGGGCTATGCAGGGATGGTCAGAGCAGACATGAACCTCCAGTTACAGGGGGGTGGTGTGAGGGGCAGAGCAGTAGTGTGCCGCCAGCCCATGGGTGCACACTCGGAGGGCACACACCTGGTCCTCTAGAGTGCAGCATGGGGGAGAGTGAGCTGCCAGTCTGCGGGCCACTAGCATGGCTTTCTGGGTGGGGGAGGGGACACTGCTCATCTACAGGCCCCTAGCGCAGGGGACAGGGCAGTGGGGGGTGCCACTGGTCTGTGAGTGCATATGGAGGTGTGGATGAAGGGGGTGGGGGGCATTGCAAGTCCACAGGCCTCCATCATGGGTGTCTGGGGGGGTGTGGTGGCTGTGGTGAATGCACTTAACTTTCACTGGGTGGGGAGTGCTGCTGCCTGGCTCTGGTTATGGGTTCAGGGGTGCTTCTGCTTGACAGCATCAAGTGACAGGGTATGCAGCTGGGAACACTGCTTGCTTTGTCTCCATATGGCCACGCTGAGCAAGTCCAGCTGGCAAGGCACCAATGATCCATAATTTTTTGTGTCCACAGTTTTTGTACAGTCTCTCCTTCCTCTTGGCACTCAGTCCCATTCTTCAGCCTTCCCTTTGATGCTCAGGGTTCCAAAGTTGTCATCTATATTTGAGTCACTTGTTTTCTCAAGTTTTGTTGGAAGGGGGACATTAGGAGATGTCTGACTATGCTGCCATCTTGGACTGTCCTCCTTCTCTAGCTCATTTTGAAACCCAGTAAGACATTAAAGATGCCTATGAACATGTGGGTGGGAAAGATGGTGAAGTGACTTGATAGGAAAGATAAGTTAGTAACTAAATACACTCATTCATTCAAAAATTCGCATTGATAAAATATGTGATAGGCACTGTTCTCTGCATGTAAGTTCCTACAGATCATGAAAGGTACATTTTAAAGGGGATAATAGGTATTCAATATTCTATTGCCATCTAAATTTTAGGAATTTGCTGAAATATTTTGGGCCTTTTCTCTTTAAATACTTGCTCCTAGAGAAAATATGATGATTTTATGTAAAATATGTGAAATTTAAGTTATTATATGCTCTTACTGCAGTACTAGAATACATGTTACTCTCTCACATATTGAGAGTGTTCAGAGTATTAACTACTGAACAAGTTTGTTTTTCCTGTCTATAACTTACCTTTTCGAAGTCAGTTTTTGAAGTCATTTGCACACCTAGGGCAAACTTATTAATAAGCAGTTTTCTGCTGAATAATACTTATAAAAATAATTAAGTAAAGCAATTGCCATCATCATAGGGATATGGTAGAGATGCCAAGTACAAGACTAATTATACCACTTTTGTTTGTAATTGAAGGTCTATCAAGTAACTACATTTTAGTTTGTAAGCTTAATAATTTTCTGCATAGATGGAAAGGGCAGACATTTCTCATGCAAGTAGTATCTGAAGATTTCACTTCAGTCACCCCTTTCACACACCCCATCATCAGGGCTATTATCCATGAGTGAGGAATTCTAACTGAGAGCCCACTTGGGAAAGGGAAGGAAACATTGCTGCAACTCAAACAACAGTTTCACTGTTCTAAAAGGAGCTCCTCCCTGCAATTCAGTTTCTTTAAATGCTGTCTTGACCCAGTTTTGAGGTCTTGTCTCGAGGCTGGTCCATTTCCCTTTTTGAACAACTGATTCAGTCCACTTTCTAACCACTCCTCTTGTCAGGTTCTCATACTCCTAAGCCACTATGCACCCGTCCTAATCACCCAAGGCCAGGTACCCAGCAACTAAGGACAGCCTTTATGCCCCCTGAGCCCACAGAATTATTCAAAATGTCCAATCCCCAGGAAGCCCTCAAAACCTAGGTAGTTCCACTCTACTTGCCATACATAAGCCCTCTCCTATGCTTCCAGCTTGTTGTTATCTTTTCCCCCAGTGCAACCCTCTGTGTAGCCCTGCATCATGGCATGCTGTTCTTCCTTGCTTATACTGGGAGTATAATAAACCTAGTTACTTTTAATGGCCTCCCTGACTCCTCTTTCCCATGTCATGTCTGACTTACCATCCCATGAATTTGTTAGAGGACTCCCTGGATACTTAAGTACTAGAAAGGAATCATAAGACTCAGGACCTAAAAGCTCTCTAAATTAAGATGTATCTTTCAAAAAAAAAGGAAAAGCATCATAGAGTATCAAAAGGCATGACATATTTTTAGGGCAGGTTTTTTTTTTATCCTACAACTCTAAGGTAGGTATTATTGAGAAAACTGTATTAAAGTTATAGGTCATGGTATGGTAATAATACTAGGCATTTCTTCGGATATAAAACTTTTTAGGTGAGGTTGCCAGCATGGACTCTGCAGGGGTTTGAAGACAAAATTATAAATATGTCCACTTGGTTTAAAGCATATTTTGTAATTCCTTAGCCATTTATACCAACAAAAAGTGATAGAGTTGAGATTTACTTCCCTGTAATCTTTGCTATGATGAGGATATCAATAGTTTCTGTAATAAGCAGTACTGAAACCAACCATTTTGCTATCCAGTGTGTTCTGTTTAGTACAAATAAAAAATAAAATCAGATAGAGTATTATTTATTTTTTTTCCTCCATCAGTCTATACTTTTAGAAATTTGCCTGACCATAAAATAAATAAAAACAAATTTCTGTTCTACATGCCAGAATCAACATTTTTATGTGTAAGAACTAAATTGTAAGTGACTAGGTTGATTCTAAATACATTTTTAAAATTTGATGCCGATTTTCAACTTATAATGACACAAAATCTATATGCTAAGTACTTACTTCTTTATTTTCCAAGAATCAGAATGTTTAATTGAAGTATTTACATCTTATATGTAGCATGAATGGTCCCATGTGTGGACAGGAATTCTTATCTGATGAAAGCTAGTTGGCTGTTTTATGATCTGAGCAACTTGATAAAATATAAGCCTCTCCCAGCTGCCTCAAGTGGTTCCTTCCTAATAAAATTTATACAATCCATATCATTACCCAAATCCTTAAATTCTCCAACAAAAGTTATGAAAATAATATTCAGGAGCCAGACACGAACTTCTACTACATAACTATTGAGCAGAGATAATTATAGAGTCATAGAATTTCTACAGTGTAAGAAGCTTAGTGACATCCTGTTTAACCTCTCGTTCTCAGATGGGGAAGCATGAGACCCTGAGAAGTTGGGTGCTTTGGTCAAAGTTATCCTTTGAGCTGTGACCCAAACTTGGGATTACTGAATCTCAGTTCAGTGTTGTTGGCACCCTACCACCTCAGTTCGTTTTATGGTAGAACAGGATGAATATTCTTAGGAAGAAAATGTCAAGGGAATCATGTGATAAAATAAAATGCCTTAGTGTAGCTTAGTTTTGAGTACCTTTTATTGGTTAAGTAAGTCAAAACCTTGTTTAAAGTACTCTTTGTAGTTGAAATATAAATGACACAAAGTACCTGTCTCAGAGTTTGCCACACCCTCATTAGTGTACGCTGCAATAATGCCCCAGAGAGTCTTTGATTTAGTTAATGACAAAGGGGAAGAGTTCAAGTTCAGAAAATTAAAGACAAGTAGGCATGCCTGTTTTCCACAATATCTATATTAATTCTACTTAAGTACTTCTTGCATTTGTTTAAATCTTGAAATATGCTCAAAATCTCTGCTTCCCAATTCCAAACATGATTAATTGATATCTTGAGGCATCTATTAGGAATGCATCAAGAACTTAGAGTGTACTACAATTAACATGAAATGTAAAACACAAATACGTTCATATCAGTGGGGAATGGGGAGAAATTAAGTGTCAAAAACACTGAGATTGTTGTTGCGTGCTGCCAAGTCGATTCTGACTCATAGCGACACTAGAAGATAGAGTAGAACTGCCCCATAGGATTTCCGAGGCTGTAGTCTTTATGAGAGTAGATCACCAGATCTTTTCTCCCACTGAGCAGATGGTAGGTTCAAACTGCCAACCTTTTGGATGGTAGCAAAGCGCTTAACCATTGCACCACCAGGGCTCCTTAACACTAAGATTACCAGGAATAATAAATCAATATTACCAAAAACATATCCTGAGAATCTGAAATATAATACTCTTTCAAGTAAAGGAGAAGAAACATTAACTCTCAATTAAAAAAAATTTCATAAAACATGCCTTTGCAGAGACCACCACCAGACAAATTTAGTGCTCTGAAGTTGCCTCTAAAATCTTGACACATGTAATCAGTTTTCCTTACAGAAACAAAAGGTTTATTTGAGTCAAAGCATGAAGATACTTTGGAGAAGTGTAATAAGAGGTATATACTGATATTTACTATTTCTGTTAAAGACTGGGAGCCCTGGTGGCAAAGTGGTTAAGAGATCAGCTGCTAATCGAGAGGTCGGCAGTTCGAATTCACCAACCGCTCCTTGGAAACCCTACTCTGTCCTATAGGGTCGCTATGAGTCAGAATTGACTCGATGGCAAGTGGGTTTGGTTTGTTAAAAACTGAGCCAAATTCTTGCCTCCTCCTTCAGTACTATCAATCAAGTAATGGTCATTATAATAGGGAAACTGATGTTTTCCAGTTTACAAATATTTTTCAAAAATGGTTTTGTTTAATTACTCGTCTTCCAAGCCCGGAGAATGGAATGTTCTGACACTATTCTCATGTTCCGTTCCAAGCTTGGGTTGCATGCCCTTTGGCCGTGTCAGGCTTCTGTGCTGCTTTTGAAGTTCACAGAAACGTGAACTGCAGAAGAGTGGCCTTGATCTGTTCCTATCCCTCCCCAGCCCTGATCAGTGACGTCACTAGGGTTGGTGTCACCCAGTGTGGTAACTCATGGTGTCACCCTCCTCCTCCCTGTCCCCCTCCCCCATGGACATCCTCCCATACCACATCATACAAAATCCTTAGTAATGTTTATTATCAATTTTAATCATAGAATGATGTGATAAATATAGTTGTAAATTACTTAAATGTAATATTTCTTAGATTGTATGAATATTAACAACAAAATTGTTTTGTAAAATCTTTCTACGTTGAATTATAATATTATTAGTTACATTAGTAGTAACTGAGCATAAGCCTTTTTTTATTTTTCTCCTTCTTTTCTTTTAATTACTACTTCATTCTCAAAAAAGTTATTGATATATATATTGATATATACGTGATATAAAGTTCACAAATACTAATTACCACAATATGGTAGCTAAGACACCAGAAAATTTGACAAAACTAAGACTATAAAAACACTGGCAGCAAAGAAAACAATAGTGCGTGCTTGTAGTGCGTGCAGGTAAAACCACATGATTCGAAGTGTCACTGTAATTGGATAATAATGACAGCTCTGACTGGCGTGCATTAGAAGGTTCAAAGAGTAGATTAGCATAGTTTTACCCTTGTAGGTATATTGATACATGTAAGCTGGGCTTGCAAGAAATGTTTTTGTTGTTGTAACTAACTACAGGGATATTTTTATAAAAAGTAATAAATTTCTGCTGAAACACTGCAGAAAATTTTACAGACAGTCATTTTGGTGTCACACCCTCTGACTGTGTCACCTGGTGCGATCCACACACCCCGAGCCCCCTTAGTGATGCCACTGGCCCAGGCTACCTTCTGTCTTTTAGAACCAATGTTCAGATGAGTCCTGGTATAATGCCCCCTGCCTGAGATTAGGGCAGAAATCATTTTCCAGACTTGTGTTGGAGCACCTCTGCAGATTCCTGGGAGACTGAGGTGCAGTCAACTATAGGATATTTGCCTTAATTTGCGTAGGAAAAAAATATATAATTTCCCAACAATCCCTTATTCCCGCCTTCCACTTATATTTTTAAAACTGTTTTGACTGAATTGTTCTGTCATTTGACCATAAGCTTAATCTAAACTAACTTAATGATTTTTTAAATAAACTTTTTTTCTAATAGAATTGTCAATAGCTTGGTGAATTGACCAACTTGGTCTGTGTGCCTCTATGGTCCTGGAGTTAGAAGCCACCTTACTTCTTTCAGGTGTAGGACACTTGCTATGTATGGTGTCTACCTGAGAAGTACATTCACTGGTTGGGCACCCAAGGGCTGGAGGAACGTATATACTATCACCAGATGCCATATTTACTTTAAAGCACTAAACCCATTGCCATCAAGTCAATTCTGACTCACAGTGAGCCCTACAGGACAGAGTAGAACTGCCCCGTAGGGTTTCCAAGACTGTAATCTTTATGGAAGCAGATTGCCACATTGTTCTCCTGTGGACTAGCTGGTGGATTTGAACCACTAACCTTTCAGTTAGCAGCCAAGCGCTTCCAACACTGTGCCACCAGGGCTCCTCTTTAAAGAACTGGATCATCTAAATATTTTCCTCCTGGCCTGTAGGACTGCTTTAATAATTCCAGAAGACATTTGTCCTGGTGGTTTGGTTTTCTTCATTTATCTTTAACCATTTATGACTTGAATATTTCATAATTAGTTGCAATGTTATTTTGACATAGCTAATATTTCCCCACCTTGAAACAAACTTGCAGGGAAATAACCGTTTAAAATAAATAAGCTTGATCAACTTTACTTCCCTTCAAATTTAGAACTCATTTGCACTGGAAATTTTGATAGCAGTGTATATCATTTAAGGACAAGTAAGAGAAAATAGAAAACTAATTTTATCTCTGATTCATTTATTTATTGAAAATTTATTTCAAGTTTTAGAAACGCCCTACCATTTAACCCACATTCCGTTATGTCTCTGATGCCATTTAAATATAATTCAATCACTCTGAATTTTCTCACTCTGCTTCTCTTTGCCATTTGGTTCCTTAAGGCACGGAGAATCCTTTGAAGTCAACAAAGGCCAAGCTCATAGAAATACCTTTGCAAGAAGTGGTATAAAGTGGAATAAATCCCGTATAGAAATTCTAACAGCTGATAGAGGAAAAAAGGCCACAAGGATGCATTTCCTCCCTAGATCTTTAAATTCTACTTACCATTAAAATGATCAAAAGGCAAATGTTTCTGAAAAGGAGCCAATCCATTCCTTCTGCTGCCTCAAACACGAACCCGAGGAGATTCAGTTTTAGTCCTGATTCGCTGGGTCCTGAATTCAGCTCTGCAGCAACGTGTGCTTCAAGATGCTCGTTCAGAAGGGCCTGGGCACTATGCTACTCTCGTGGCAGAGGGAAGAAGATGTTCTATAATGACTCTGTTTCCCCACCCCAAACTCCTGGGCTGGTCTGGAAGGCTGGCATTGTTTGGGTTCTGGGTAAGAAGATAGACACACCTTGATTCTTATTGCAATGAAACCCTTTGTTGGACACCAAAGAAAAATCTTACAGAGTGAGGACAAGATTTACAGGGAAGATATCCAGTGAAAAATAAATTACAGCATGAAAAATAATTAAAATGCTAGGGCCTGTCATCAGGCTGAATAAAATTAGTAGGCTTCTGCTTACTGCCAACATTGTAAAAACAAAATTACATATACTGACAACACATACACACACACACACACACACACCCCTCCACTGCAGAATCAACTTCAAAGAATGACACGTTTAGCAGAAGACATTGTGAAACGGCACCAGGCTTAAAGCATGATGTCCAGAGAAAGACAGAACAATGAAATTCTCATTCTTAATTCAGGTGATTCCTGCTTCCCTCTTTAAGAAGTCCTATAGTTAAGCACATTCCTCAGTTTTAAAGATGTTCTGAAGTAACAAGGTTAAGACCAAGAAACTCTGATTTCACTAGTATGTTTGTTTCCACATTTCAGCACCTTTCTTCCTGATTATACAATTGACCTTTATGATCTAACAATAACCAAATTGTCTTAAAGTAATCAGAATACAGGGTTTGCTCACTGTTCGTGGCATCTCAACTGATAAAAATAAGTTCGTAAATGGGTTATTATGAAGAAAATTCTGAAACTGGAAACTTGAAAATTTAAGGGAAAAAGACCGGAGCAGCATCTGGATATTTTTGAATGTCTTTTCTCTTTTTTTCATTTCTTCCTTCCCCTTTGTTAGTGTAGGTTTTGAATAGGGTATAGTCTCCTTATGAAAAAATTGCAAGCTGGCAGCAACAGCAACAAAAATTTTAAAAAATGTAGTTAAATGCTCCTTAATTGCTAATACATGTTGGTTGGAGAATTTCAAAGAGAGACTGCGTCTTCTCTTTATTACCCCATTGCTGTGATCAGAAACAAGGCAGACTCTGTCTTAGTAATGAAATGCATTTTAAATAGTGCTTGGTCTCTCGAGAACCTTAGTTTTAGCATTTTTGGAAGCTTAGAAGAGAGTCAAAGTAACTAGAGGGCTGGCACCGCATCCTAAAATGAAGAGAAATGAATTATATGTTCATGTAGATATTTATGTGAAAGAGAGGAGTAAATTATATTCAAACAGTGGAAAATAATCGAATTGTTACAAAGAGATGGTATTTGGAGTATCTACATAAGTCATTTGGGTATATTTGACGATATCTGCCTAATTCAAAACTATATAAGCTTACCAACTAAAACCTATATTTGGTGTCATTTTTTAAAAGATACATCTTTGGGTGGTCCCCAGGTCATTAGAAGTGATGGGTATTACCTAGAAAGAACCTTTGAAAAACAATTCAAGTCAGATAGAGTCCTAACTGCATTACCTTTCTCAAAGGACATCTCTCAAAGGGCAAAAGAAATTGACTTGCAATTGGCACTGTTTCAAATTAACTTCAGTGTGTTTTAACAGTAGAACAAGTATTTCATGTTGACATGGCATTTGGTGGTATTTTGTCTAGAATGCCAACACAACCTAAATCCACTGGGTGATTAATTAGCCCACTGCTTCACTGTGTGATAGGTAGGTCTTTAAACCAAGAGTTAGGGAAAGCTATGCTTGAGTAAAGAAGCATTAAAAAAATTCCTTTCTAACTGTTTTATAACCAACTGATCTTCTGTCATTTTTCATTTTCACTAATTTTTTGTCCAAAAGTTTCAAATGTGAGAATTGCATCTACCTTGGAAAATTTTTCTTTTATATCTAGGTCAGGGACAGCCTTAAATTATTTTCACTCTTGAAATGTTTATCAATAGTGCTAGTGAATTTAGGCTCTTGGGGTACAGCAGAAAGTTCCCCTTGCTTCTCAAAATTTGAAAAGTACAAATAGTACTACTGCTTGGGGTTATGCCCAAGACATGGTGGTGTGACATACCTCTTCTCCAATCTAGCCTATCAAGACCTTTTCATTGGCTATAATTGAGTTTTAACTTTGTCTTTATTTTTTTCTTTTTATAGATAGGATTTGACTTATTTTGAAATAAAGAAAGAAAACAAGAATTTGCATGATTGAGCAAGTGGGGGTATCCCTTGGCTAATTTATATATATTTCTATCCTTAGAGACACCACATAAACAGCTATGGAGACGATTTGTGTCTTACAGAAATTTAAGGTGCAAAGCATAGAGATGCAGGAGGAGAATTAAAGTGTCTCAAGTCAATGGAATTTCAGGCTTAAGAAAATATGGCTGATTCTGTCTCTATGTATGCCAGCAGATTATCATGGCTCATGAGTGTAAAGTCCTTTTTGGTGTCTGCACAAAAAGGAGAATATGGAAGCATATTAGAGAATATTGAGCAGGTTCAGTTCTTACAGTACCACTCTCCGGAGGCCATACAACCAGAAATAAATGTCAGAGATCTTTGACTGCAAAGAGCATCCCTGCAGAACAGTTGAGAATGTGGAAAGTCAGCAGGAATACTGTTGTGGATTTATTGTTATTTGTAAACAAAGAAATCTGTCAGATCTTTAAGGAGGAGCTAAGAGATCAGAGGAAGCCTCTGTCATGATGAATTTTATTTATTTTTTAACTGCAATTACTTCCAAGCAGGCTCAGGAACAGCCTATAATAGTGTTCCATTGTATGAAAAATCGACCATTGTTTAGCCAGCTGAAGATTGTTTACTTTATTTTATGTCGGTTAATGTTGAATTAGAACAATTTAATTTGCTAAGAGAATTAATGAAACCAGTCCAGATGCCTATGTGTTATTGTTTTTCACAAGAGGAAGACACACTTCTCAATTGCTGGGTCTGATGGAGGTATTCTGCCAAAGTTTCCACCCTTTGGTTATACTATGATTGGTTGATTTCTTCTGAAATGTAAAATTTCCTATCTACCCGAATGCTGTTCACAATTTTGAAGGAAAGAAAAAGCAAATGATAGAAATAAGTACTAGATCATTTGGGTGGTGTCTTAGTCATCTTGTGCTGCTGTAACAGAAATAACACAAGTAGATGGCTTTAACAAAGAGAAATTTATTCTCTCACAGTCTAGTAGGCTACAAGTCCAAATTCAGGGCGTTGGCTCCAGGGGAAGGCTTTCTCTTCTTGGCTCTGGAGGAAGGTCCTTGTCTTCAGTCTTCCTATGGTCTGGGAGCTTCTCAGCACAGGAACCTCAGGTCCACAGTGCTCTGCTCCTGGCACTGCTTTCTTGGTGGTATGAGGTCCCCACATCTCTCTGCTCGTTTCTCTCTTTTATATCTCAAAAGAGATTGGCTCAAGATGCTATCTAATCTTGTATATCTCATCAATATAACTGCCACTAATCCATTTTATTACATCATAGTGATGGCATTTACAACACATAGGGAAATCACAGCGATGACAAAAGGTAGACAATCATACAATACTGGGAATCATGACCTAGCCAAGTTGACAGATGTTTGTGGGGGACATAACTCAATCCATGACAGATGGATTCTCTAGACTTCCCTACTTTTAACTGCTGATTTCAATGGTCCCCAGAACTAGAGGCTAAGGATTACTATCAAGAACACATTTAAAAGATTCTAGAGTAACTGAGAAGTGACCACTTGAAGCCCCATCACGTCATTTGTTCTTACCTCTTGGGCTGGTGTAGGAAGATCTCAAAGTAGAACCCCAAAAGGCAAAGCTTATTCAAGGTTCTGAGCTTGGGTAGATAAATAGCAGCTACTTCTATTTCTCTTGTGGGGTACCAATCATCATAGAAGCAAAGAAGCATAAAATATTAGTGCTTAAAGATACCCTAGAGATTATTTAATCCAATCCCTCTCCTCTTTTCCTTCTTTCCTACCCATATAATATGTATAAAACTAAAGCCCAGAGAAGTTAGTTGGTTTACCTAAATCTATACAATGCGTTAGTGTTAAAGATAGGAAAAAAATTTTATGTCCTCATTCACAATCAATTTGTATACATATTATATATTATAGAAAAACACTTTTCAGTATTGGCAAGATATATGAAGACAAAATAATTGATGACTAAACGTTATTATCTTTAAAAAAAAACAAAAAAACTTTTCCATACTTTAGAGTTTACTAAATTATTGAGTTTAATAGTTGGCTCTACAAGCAAATGTTTTTTAGTTAATTCATCCTATTATTCATTTTTGATGTCAAACCAGTGGCATTTCATTTAATCATATGAAAGTGTAGATTAAATTTCAGGGATGTAAATGATATTTAATTATCGTTCTTGTGCTTTTGTCATATTGTCTCGGTCTCATGCAGCTTCCAAGACAGCAGGATATTTTCATTCCATTCATCATATTCATCAAAAACATGATGATATCTTTAGCATATGTATTTTTAAAAGTAGTGCCGCAGAAGGTAGCTAATTCAATAAATTTCAATATGAATTCTCTTTGTGAAAAAAAGAAATGTAAACTATACAGGCAAAGATGTTATAGAATTCATGTTAGGATAAAGTTTTCCATCCAGTTATCATAGTTTAGGATTATTGGTAAATATCATTTATGTATCCAAGAACATAAATGTAGTTGAGAAAATATACAGCAAAACATACATCAATTCAACCATTTCTACATGAAGAATACGGTGACATCGATTGCATCCTTCAGGTTGTGCAACCCTTCCCATCCTCATTTTTGGAGTTGCTTCTCCCGTTAACATAAACTCAATGCCCCATGAAGTGCCTATCTAATCTTTCAAGGTGCTGTTGTCAATTTGATCCCATATAGATATATCTTGAAAGAGTACAATGTTCAAGGCAAACATTCTTTACTAGTTAAGCTAAACTTTTTTTTTGGCTTTTTAGTTTTCTTTACTAGTTAAGCTAAACAGTTGTTTGGTTTTAAGAAGACTTCAGGGAATGTTTTTGGTTTGAGGTTTAAAGATAATTTCAGGGCAATAGTTTCAGGTATTCATCCAGCTCGCTTGGCATCAATGAGAATTTGAAAATCTGTTCTGCATTTTCCCCCTCTTGATCACAATTCCTCTCTAGAATCTTTGATCAAATCTTCAGTAATGGTAGCCAGGCACCATCCAGTTAAGAACAGCCATATGTCTTGAATGCAGGTGTTAGAAAAAAGCAAAAAAAAAAAAAAAAAAAATGTTATAACCCACTAGTCATGCCACATCAGCAAATGAAGGTCCTGAAAGCTTTACTTTATCCTCGTCATTAAGGTACATCAGATGGAGAATGTATGCAGTATGAATCAAGGAAAGTTGGAAGTTGTCAAAAATGAAATGGAACACTTGAAGATTGATATCCTAGGCATTAGTGAGCTGAAATGGACTGATATGGACCACTTTGAATGGGACAATCATATGGCCTACTCTGCCAGGAATGACAAATTGAAGAGGAATGGCGTTGCATTCATCAGCAAAAAGAACATTTCAAGATCTATTCTGAAGTACAACACTGTCAGTGATAGGATAATATTCATATGCCTACAAGGAAGACCAGTTAATACGACTATTATTCAAATTAATGCACCAACCACTAATACCAAAGATGAAGAAATTGAAGATTTTTACCAACTTCTGCAGTCTGAAATTGATCAGATATGCAATCAAGATGCATTCATAATTACTGGTGATTGGAATGTGAAAGTTGGAAACAAAGAAGACTCAGTAGTTGGAAAATATGACCTTGGTGATAGAAATGACGTGGGAGATCACCTGGTACAATTTTGCAAGACCAATGGCTTATTCATTGGAAATACCTTTGTTCAATAACATAAATGGTTACTATACTTGTGGACCTCGCCAGATGGAATACACAGGATTCAAATCGACTACATCTGTGGAAAGAAACGATGAAGAGGCTCAAAATCATCAGTCAGAAGAAGGTCAGGGGCTGACTGCAGAACAGACCATCAGTTGCTCATATGCAAGTTCAATATGAAGCTGAAGAAAGTTAAAACAAGTCCATGAGAGCCAAAGTACAACCTAGAGTATATCCCACCAGAATTTAGAGACCATCTCAAGAAAAGATTTGACTCATTGAATGCAAAAGACAGAAGACCAGATGAGTTGTGGAATGACATCAAGGACATCATACATGAAGGGAGCACAACGTCATTAAAAAGACGGAAGAAAGAAGACCAAATGGTGTCAGAAGAGATTCTGAAATTTGCTCTTGAATGTAGAATAGCTAAAACAAACAAAAGAAATGATAAAATAAAAGAGCTGAACTGAAGATTTCAAAGGGCAGCTTGAGAAGACAAAGTAAAATATTATAATGAAATGTACAAAGACCTGGAGTTAGAAAACCAAAACGGAAGAACACGCTCAGCATTTCTTAAGTTGAAAGAACTGAAGAAAAATTCAAGTCTCAAGTTGTGATTTTGAAGCGTTCTAAAATATTGAGCGACACAGGAAGCATCAAAAGAAAATGGAAGGAATACACAGTCACTATACCAAAAAGAATTGGTCGACGTCCGACCGTTTCAGGAAGGTAGCATATAATCAAGAACCAATGGTACTGAAGAAAAAAGTCCAACCTCCACTGACGGCATTGGTGAAAAACAATGTTCCAGGAATTGACAAAATACCAGTTGAGATGTTTCGACAAATGGGTGCAACCCTGGAAGCGCTCACTCATCTATGCCAAGAAATTTGGAAGCAGCTACCAGTCCAATTGACTGGAAGAGATCCATATACGTGCTCATTCCAAAGAAAGGTAATCCAACAGGATGTGGAAATTATTGAACAATATCATTAATATAACATACAAGTAAAATTATGCTGAAGATAATTAAAAAATGGTTGCAGCAGTACATTGATTGAGAACTGCCAGAAATTCAAGCTGGATTTAGAAGAGGACATGGAACCAGGGATATTATTGCTGATGTCAGATGGATCTTGGCTGAAAGCAGGAAGATGTTTACGTGTGCTTTATTGACTAGGCAAAGGCATTGGATTGTGTGCATCATAATAAATTATGGATAACACTGAGAAGAATGGGAATTCCAGAACACTTAATTGTGCTCGTGCAGAACCTGCACATAGACCAAGAAGCAATCATTCGAACAGAAAAAGGGGATACTGCATAGTTTAAAACCAGGAAAAGTGTGCATCAGGGTTGTATCCTTTCACCAAACTTATTCAATCTGTATTCAATCTGAACAAATACATTGAGAAGCTGGACTATATGAAGGAGAATTGGAGGAAGACTCGTTAACACTCTGTGATATGCAAGTGAAACAACCTTGCTTGCTGAAAGTGAAGAGGACTTGGAGTACTTACTGATGAAGATCAAAGACTACAGTCTTCAGTATAGGTTACACCTCAACATAAAGAAAACAAAAATCCTCAAGAATTTCATTTTACTTGGATCCACACTCAACATCCATGGAAGCAGCAGTCAAGAAATCAAACGATGTATTGCACTGGGTAAATCTGCCGCAAAAGACTTCTGTTAAAAAGCAAAGATGTCACCTTGAGGACTAAGGTGTGCCTGACCCAAGCCATGGTATTTTCAGTCGCCTCATATGTGTGCAAAAGCTGGACGATGAATAAGGAAGACCGAAGAAGAATTGATGCCTTTGAATTATGTGGTGGTGAAGAATGTTGAGTATACTATGGACTATGCCGAGACTTCATCTCACGTACTTTGGACATGTTATTGGGAGGGACCAGTCCCTGGAGAAGGTTGGTAAAGTAGAGGGTCATCGAAAAAGAGGAAGGCTCTCAACAAGATGGGTTGACACAGTGGCTGTAACAATGGGTTCAAACATAGTAAAGATTGAGAGGATGGCGCAGGACCTGGCAGTGTTTCATTCTGTTGTACATGAGATCGCTATGAGTCAGAAGCAACTTGACGACACCTAACAACAACAACAAACTATGTCAAATGAAATAGGCAAGTAGTTTTTAGAATTGACACAATCAAAAGGGTTTTCATTACCGTGGGCTTGGGGAGTTGGACAAAAGATAAACAACGCTTGTCTTGGTCTCGACCTAGAGCAGTTGCTGTGAATTCATATCTAATGGTTCACCTGGAGATAATGGCACTGAAGATGAACATCCTGTCTCCTCATTAAAACCAGTTTGTGTATGGCAACTAGGGGTCAACAAACCAGGTTGTTTAGTGGGTGTTAAACAACAACGAGACTTATCGTCATCTTCCTAAAGGGTTTTCTTAATATCACATGTATGATGTTAGTTTATACCTTTAAATCATATCCCCTGACAGAAGTGCCTTGTTGATTCTCTCAGTGACTTCACGTCATGCACATAGGATGTTTTCCAAAAAAGTGGAGAAAGGACAGTGTGACTTCTAGTTCTATGTTAATTAAAGTGTGTTACTTGCATACTTATTACATACTTGTTGCATACTTTTCCCAGAAAATGTCATCCTGGTCAGCCTCCTAACTCCCAATCATGCTGAATGTGGCAGATAATTACTTAGATGTGACTCTGGCTACTTCAGTGACATTGGCAGTCCCCTTCTGTCATGGATTCAGTTGTGTCCCCCAAAAATATCTGTCAGCTTGGCTGGGTCATGATTCCCAGTACTGTATGATTGTGTTATCTGATGTGATTTCCTTATGTGTTGTAAACTCTATCACTATGATGAGATTACATGTGATCTCCTTATGTGTTGTAAATTCTATCACTGTGATGAGGTTATACCAATGAGGTTGACAAGATTAGTGTCTTAATGCAATCTCTTTTGAGATATAAAAGAGAGAAGTGAGCAGAGACACATGAGAACCTCATACCACCAAGAAAGCAGTGCCGGGAGCACAGTGCGTCCTTTGGACTTGAGGTTCCTTCACAGAGAAGCTCCCAAACCAAAGGAAGATTGATGACACGGACCTTCCTCCAGAGCTGATGGAGAAAGTGTTCCCCTGGAGCTGACACCCTGAATTTGGACTTGTAGCCTACTGGACTGTGAGAGAATAAACTTCTCTTTGCTAAAGCCATCCACTCGTGGTATCTCTGTTAAAGCAGCACTAGATGACTGAGACAACTTCTTTGGCAAAGTTGTAAAGTGTATATGGTTAGCCTTTGAAACTGATAGGCATCTAGCAGACTCTGATGTGGCATCTGGGCAGCCCTGGCCATTTGGAAAGAAGTCTAGGAATATGACAGTTAAAAGTTGGCAGTGCTTTTTAAAGTATAGGTCTTGGGCCATCAGCTTCAAAATCATATGGGCCAGTATATAGAAAATGCTGATTTCTTGGCCCCAGATTTCCTTAATGAGAATCTCTGGGGATGAGACCTAAAATTATGTACTTTTAACAAGCTCTGTAGGTAATTCTGGAGTGCAGGCTGAAGTTTAAAAACTACTGAGCCAGGACAATTAGTCTGGCCCTATGGGTGATCCAGGGAGGAATGGCAACAGGTAAACAGGAGCATTTCTTTAACATGAGTAAGATTAGCATCTTTTCATGGGGAGCATTGGCCATTTGTATTTCTTTTTAGAATGTTTACTTCCCTTATTCTTTTTTTAATTATGTTACTGATGTCTTTATTAATGATTTATGAGCACTCTTCATACATAAGAGAAATTAGCCTGTCATATGTGTTGCAGGTATTTTTTGCCTAGTTTTTTTTTTCTTTTGAGTTTGTTTTGTATTTCTTTTGCAATTGATAATTATTATGTTTTAAATATAATAGTTAAATTTATCCATCTTTCTTTATGGCCACTGAGTTTCAGATCATATTTATGAAGGTTAAAATTCTGTGAGTGTATGTGTCTCTATATAAATCTATCTATCATTCTAGTACTAGTACCTAGTTTTTTTAATAAAAAAATTGATTTATCTCAAATTTATTTGATATAGAGTCTAAGGTTGGATTTAATAATGTTTTTGAAAATATCCTTTCATTTATGCTAGCACCTTTTTTTTTTTTTTAATTATCCATTTTTAATCTCACTAACTTGAAATGCCACCTTTATATATAACTTCCCATCTTTATTTGGATCTATTTCTGGGCTCTTTTATTCCATTAATCTATCTTATCCCCATTACAAAACAGCTGTAATCACTGTAGCTTTATAATATATTTTCATATGTTAGGATTGTTGTTGTAGTGTGCTGTTGAGGTAATTCAGACTCAAAGTGACTCTATAAGACAAGGTAGAACTGCCCCATAGAGTTTCCTGGGCTGAAATCTTTACGAGAACAGATCGCCAGGTCTTTTCTCCAGAGGAGTGGCTGGTGGGTTCAAACCGTCGACCTCTTGGTTAGCAGCTGAGTGCTTAACCATTACGCCACCCACCCGAGTTCCTTCTGTTAGGATTAACCCATTGTATCGAGTCGATCCCGACTCAGAGTGACCTTATAGGACAGAGTAGAACTGCCCCATAGGGTTTCCAAGCAGCACCTGGTGGATTCGAACTGCCGAGCTTTTGGTTAGCAGCCGTAGCTCTTAACCACTAAGCCACCTTGTTTAATTACTGTTCATTTAAAAAAAATTTTTTTTGTTATTTTCATTTGTGTATTTTTCAGATGAAATTTGACATCACTTTGTCAAGTTTTATTTCTCACCATCTAAGCTCTAGCCTTCAACTCTGATCAAAAACTATTGCCAGCAATTCAGAAGACTTCCAAACATACCTTCTCCCTACCCTCAAATACAAAGACTATCCTTACTTATATATATATATATATATATATATATATATAAAACTAAACCAAACCTGTTGCCGTAGAGTTGATTCCCACTCAGAGTGACCCT
>NW_004444111.1:4149522-4173313 GCF_000243295.1 Trichechus manatus latirostris
ATATAAAACTAAACCAAACCTGTTGCCGTAGAGTTGATTCCCACTCAGAGTGACCCTACAGGACAGAGTAGAACTGCCTCATAAGGTTTCTAAGGAGCAGCTAGTGGATTTGAACTACCGACCTTTTGGTTAGCAGCTGAGCTCTTAACCACTGTACCCAGGACCCTCTATTGTGATCCCTGTCAGAGCATTTGGTGGTGGTAGCCAGGCACCATCTAGTTGTGCTGGACTCAGTCTGGTGGAGGCTGTGGTAGTTGTGGACAATTTGTCCTTTGGACTAATCTTTCCCTTGTGTTTTTGGTTTTCTTCAATCTTGCTTGCTCCAGACAGGGTGGGACCAGCAGATGTATCTTAGGTGGCAGCTCCCAAGCTTTTAAGATCCTAGACGATGCTCACCAAAGTAGGATGTATAACATATTTTTTGTAAACTATGTTATGCTGATTGAGCTAGATGTCCCCTGAGACCATGGTCCCCATCCCTTAGCCCAGTAACTCAGATACTCAGGGAGTTTGGATGTGTCTATGGAGCTTCCATGACCTTGCTTTGGTCAAATTGTGCTGACTTTCCCAGTATTGGATAGATATTTTGACATGACCTTCATCTAAGTTGCAGGGGTATCTAGTAAGATATTCTTGCCCCAGAAAAGGTAACTCTTCTATTTACTCTCCCAGGGAACAGCATGTGGAAGGTCCAGAACTTTTGTATATATTTGATTTAATCTATCAGGTGATCTTTTATATAGTATCTTTATTTGCCAATCTAACAGAGTTCTGGGAGCACTTTTCTATTGCTATTATTATCTTTATCATGTTAAGAAAGCCACATCCTTGCTCTAATTTTAGAGTCCTTTTTTTGATCTTTGGATATCTTAAATATTTGGAAAATGTACATTTTTTATTTGAAAATAAACCGTTTTTCCTTCATTTTGCCCTTTAGTTCTAACTACATACTAGTCAAGTCAAAAATTTTACATATCCAATATTTTCGCATAACACATTGATGGCAACTAGTCAAGACATTTTACAGCCTAACAAAATTATACTGTCCCCCAGTTTAAAGAGGCATCATCATGCAAAATAACAATTCAGAAAAAGCACTTCTATCAGCAATCGTGAGAATTTGACAAGCAATGTAATGTAATCTAGGGGCTCAGTTCTCATATAGACTGTCAATGCAAGGGTAGATTTTATGATAACTTGATTAGTGAATGGACTGCATTTATTTATGTGTTTAACAAATAATTGTCTGCTGTCATTGTACTGAGCTCTGTACATCACACATTACTTCAAAATTTTTTGTCTAATTACACCCATGTCCAACTAGTGATAATATATTTTTTTGCTGTACCTTTTTAAATAAACTAGATGCAAGAACACATCTAGGAGAATGAGTGAATCAGCCTGATGCTAATGATAAACTATTAAAGTGTTGGGGCTATGTGTACAAAAAATGATGCCTTTAATCGACTCAGCCTTTCTTTCTAGCTGTAAATAGGTATCAAAACCAATTATCAATTAGTGTCACTTCTAGTTTTAACAGTAAATCCACATCATGTATTACAGGAGAATGAGTATATGTCTAGATACTCTATGGGGGCAAACATCTAATTAATACAAATAACACAAAACCATGAAGCTGCCAATTAATGGGAAGGGGCATGTAAAGATTTTCCTGTTCCACACTACTGGGTTTTATTACCTAATTTGTCAATATATTAGTTTATGATTCATTCTTATTTATAGGGAAATGTTCAAGAAAAGCCTGTAAAACCAGAAAATTCTGAGGGCTATAGGGTACTTGTAACAGACCTTGTTGGTGCCCGCTTCATATTTTGCCTTTATCATTGCAGTTCTCACTCACCTGATTTCCAATTACCAGCTCCTGCATTTCTTCACTTGAGGGCTTTCTCTGGTGCCAAAGTCACTTTTCCCACCTGTGCAGCAGGCTGCAAGTGTCAGGGAATTAACTGTAGCAGAGGCAACCCTTAACTATTAACTGATGATCCAAAACCAAACCCAAACCCATTGCCATCAAGTGGATTCTGACAAATAGCGACCCTACAGGACAGAGTAGAACTGCCCCATAGGGTTTCCAAGGCTGTAATCTTTATGGAAGCAAACTGCTACATCTTTCTCCCTTGGAGTGGCTGGTAGATTTGAACTGCTGACCGTAAGTGTTAGCAGTCGAGCACTTAACCACCACCAGGGCTCCTTAACTGACGGTACCAAAACTAAACCCATTGCCCTCGAGTTGATTCCAACTCACAGTGACCCGATAGGACAGAGCAGAACTGCTTCGTGTGGTTTCCAAGGAACAGCTGGTGGATTCGAACTGCCGACATTTTGGTTAGCAGCCATAGCTCTCAACCACTGCACCACCAGGGCTCCAACTGATGATAGCTGGTGTGTGAATACACTATCTCCCTCATTTCTTGGATAGGTAACTCTGAGGTGCATGTACTACATTGTGTATTTTCCAAGAGGACTGAGTTTCAATTACCCATAGTGTTAAGTGGTATGGAATAGTAATCTAGTATACTGAGATAGGAAAAGTACTAGAGAAGCAGTTAGGACTGCAGGGAAGCTTTTGAAGTTAACCTGAGATTTGAAATTGAGAATTTAAAGTGGAAAAAGTCAACTCACTTGAATAATTGTTCAGCTGTTTATGTGCAGACGGAGAGAAGGAAGGTGACAAGTTTGGGGTATGAGAGAGGGAGAGAAGGACAAGAGGGTTGAAAGTATTCATGAAGAAGTGACTACAGTGTTGGGTCCATGAAGCTAGAGTAGACAAGGAGAGAAGTGAAGCCAGCAAAAGGCTGACAGTGAAAACATAGTAGGAGTCAATGGCTTGGAAGCCTTGATGAAGTGGAGGAATTGCAGCAGTCAGGACACTCAAGCAAGGCAGCTGGAAGGCTAGGAGGAAGTGGTTGGAGACTGTGAAGACTGAAACAGAGGCACCCAAGGTATTGCATGACAGAAAGTGAGCAGCTGAGATGGAGTAGAGAAAATGGAGGCCTAGAAACTGAAAATCCAGAGTGTCATATGGTTTATCTATGTGGGTGTTCAAGTTACTGTAACTACTCTCTGGAGTTGAAGAAGGTGCCTGTGAGCCAGGATACAAAAGTTTAAGTGTTGTTGTTAAGGTGCCGTCGAGTCAGCCTGACTCATGGCTACCCTATGCACAGCAGGATAGTACTATTGTGATCCACAGGGTTTTTGTTGACTAATTTTTCAGAAGCAGACTGCCGGCCTTTCTTCTTAGTTCATCTTAGTCTGGAAGCTCCACTAAACCTGATCAGCATCATAGCAACATGCAAGCCTCCACTGACAGATGGTTGGTGGCTGCATGTGAGGTACATTGGCCTGGAATCAAACCCAGGTCTCCCATGTGGAAGGCAAGAAATGGCACATGGAGAAGAGAGGGAGAGGGTATAAGCAGATTACGTGAGTCCCAAAGGAGGAAGGTTTTGTGCAAGATAAAGATGATAATGGTCTGGAAGTGACATTGGAGAGCAAAGAAATGCACCCCAATACACATGCAAGGTTATGATTTTAAAAGCAAATATGAAAAATGACTTTTTAAAAGAAATAAAATGCTAGTGCAAACAACTTTAAAAATTAAATATGAATGGGAGGAAATTAAGAGCATAAAATGTTATAAGTATCAACTAAAAGTTTAAAATACAAGCTATTTATTATCTGTTCATTTGTGCAAGGGTGGTCATCTGGTCAAGGTTTTGCCCTGACATTGCTAACTAGTATGCTGGGGAGTAGGCTCTTTAGTAAAAATGGAAAAAAAAAAAAAAAAAAAGAAATGGAAGAAAATGGAGAATGAAAATATATTTTAGCAGTATGAAAATAAAAATAAGTATTGTCCTCCGTGTATGAGATAAAAATAATAACTAGATTAGATAACTTCTAATTATTTCTTACAATCTAAAACCTTTTCCCCCCTACAGTTCAGAAAAGATAATGGAGATAAAATACCTAAGAATAAATCTAACCAGGGATATAAAAGACTTATACAAGAAAACTACAAAACACTACTGCAAGAAACCAAAAGAGACCTACATAAATAGAAAAACATACCATGCTCGTGGATTGGAAGACTTAACATTGTGAAAATGTCAATACTACCTAAAGCAATCTATAGATATAATGCAATCTCAATCCAAATCCCAACAACATTCTTTGACAAAATGGAAAAACTAATCTCCAACTTTATGAGGAAGGAATGAGGCCCTGAATAGCTAAAGCATTATTGAAGAAGAAGAACAAACTAGGAGGCCTCACATTTCCTAATCTCAGAATTTACTATACAGCCACAGTAGTCAAAACAAGCTGGTGCTGGTACAACAACAGAAACATAGACCAATGGAACAGAATAGAGAACTCAGAAGTAGATCCATCTAGCTATATGGACAGCTGATCTTTGACAAAGGGTTCAAGTCTATCATGGATTGAATTGTGTCCCCCAAAAATATATATATCAATTTGGTTAGGCTATAATTCCCAGTATGGTGTGATTGTCCACCATTTTGTCATCTGATGGGATTTTTCTATGTGTTGTAAATCTTATCTCTGTGATGTTAATGAGGTGGGATTATTGGCAGTTACGTTAATGAGGCAGGACTCAATCTACAAGATTAGATTGTGTTTTAAACCAATCTCTTTTGAGATATAAAAGAAAAAAGTGAGCAGAGAGACATGGGGACCTCATACTACCAAGAAACAAGAGCCAGGAGAATACTGCATCCTTTGGACCCGGGGTCCCTGCACTGAGACGCCCCTTGACCAGGGGAAGATTGATAACAAGGACCTTCCCCCAGAGCTGACAGAGAGAGAAAGGCTTCCTCTGGAGCTGGCGCCCTGAATTCAGACTTCTGGCCTCCTAGATTGTGAGAGAATTTCTCTTTGTTAAAGCCATCCAGTTGTGTTATTTCTGTTATAGCAGCACTAGATAACTAAGACAAAGGCCATTCAATGGGGAAGAAATTGTCTTTTTAACAAATGGTGCCAGAAAAACTGGATATTCATTTGCAGAAAAATGAAACAGGATCCATACCTCACACCATCCACCATATAAAAAAACTAACTCAAAATGGATCAAAGGCTTAAATCTTAAAATAAAACTATAAAGTTCCTGGAAGATAACATAGGGACAAAGCTAGGGGTCCTAATTTGTGACATAAATACATTACCAAACATAACTAAAAATGCACAAACAGAAGGTAAACTATATAACTGAGACCTCCTAAAAATTAAATACTTATGCTCATCAAAAGACTTTACCAAAAGAGTCAAAAGACAGCTTACAGACTGGGAAAAAATTTTTTGGCAACGACATCTCTGACAAGGATCTGATCTCTATAATATATAGAAAACATCAAAACCTCAACAACAACAAAACAAACAATCCAGTCAAAACACGGGCAAAGGACATGAACAGACACTTCACCAAAGAAAACATTCAAGCAGCTAACAAACACAATTAACCATTAGAGAGATGCAAATCAAACTACAATAAGATACCATCTCACCCCTTCATAAATGGCACTGATCAAAAAAGAAAAACAGAAAACAACAAATGATGGCGAGTTGTGGGGAGATTGGAACTCATATACACTGCTGCTGGAATTGTAAAATGGTACAACCACTATAGAAAATGCTATGGCACTTCCTCAAAAAGCTAGAAATAGAAGTACCATATGATCCATATACCTACTCTTAGGTATATATCCTAGAGAAATAAGAACTGTGACAAGAATAGACATATGCACACCCATGTTCATTGCAGCATTATTAACAATAGCAAAAAGATGGAAACAACCTAAGTGTCCATCAATGGATGAATGGATAAACAAAATATGTTACATACGTACAAGGGAATACTACGCAATGATAAAGAATAATAATGAGTTCACGAAACGTAACATGGATTAATCTGGAGGACGTTATGCTGAGTGAAATAAGTCAATAAGAAAAGGACAAATATTGTATGATACCACTTTTATAAAAAGTCAAGGATAGGTTTACACACAGAAGGCAGTGTTCTTTGAGAGTTATCAGGGACGGGAGAGGGAGGGAGGGAGAGTCACTTACTAAATAGTCGACGTGTTAATTCTGGTGAAGGGAAAGGGAATGCACCATTTTGGGGGAAGTTGGCACAACATGACAAAGATAAATGAAGACACTGAGAGATATACAAGAATAAAAGATAACTATGGTAAATGTTATAACATATACAATTCTGCAACAACAATAACAACCAAAAATTTGTGAGTGGTTAGCCAGGTAGATGAGTATGCGCTATAGGTGTGGAGGGTGTATGGGAGTATGTGCACATGCATACATAGGTATAGTTGTGGGTATTTGTGTATACATATTTGTGTGTGCTGCATAGATATTTATATATATAATAGAGCGCATAGGGGGCACATATATGAAACTTCTTAGACATATCCAATCACCTCACAGGACTGAGTTACTGGGCTTGAAGGCTAAGGACCGTAGTCTCAGGGAACATCTAGGTCAACTGGCATGACATAGTTCATAAAGATAATGTTTTGCATCATAGTTTGGTGAGTAGTGTCTGGCGTTTTAAAAGCTTGTGAGTGGCCATCTAAGATACAACTATTGGTCTCTTCCCCTCTGGAGCACAGGAGAGTGAAGGAGACCAAAGACTCAAGGAAGCAAGTAGTTTGCAGGAGTAATGGCCTACACAAATGACAGTCTCTTCTAGCCTGAGAACAGAACTAGATGGTGCCTGGCTACCACTACCGACTGCTCTGATCAGCGACACAATAGGAGGTCCTGGTTAAAATAGGAGAAAAATGTAGAACAAAACTCAAATTAATAAAAAAGACCAGCCTTACTGGACCGATAGAGACTGGAGGAACCCTGAGACTGTGGTCCTAAGACACCCTGTTAACTTGGAACTGAAGCCACTCCTGGAGGTCACCTTTCAGCCAAATAATAGACTGGCGTATAAAAATAAAGAATAACACCTGTGAGAAACGTGCTTCTTAGGACAATCAACTATAGGACCAAAGGGGCCCCATTTGCCCAAAAGCAAAGCTGAGACGGCAAACAGGGGCAGAGGAGCCTGGAAACTGGAGGGATGGAAACAGGAAGGACAGGGTGGAAATGAAGAGAATGCTGACACATTGCCGGGATAGCAATGGATGTCACGGAACAATTTGTATATAAATTGTTGAATGCAAAACTAATTTGCTGCAGACTTTCACATAAAACACAATAAAATGTTAAAAAAAAAAGATAATGGAGACATACGAATCATTTTATTGCTGTAAACATAACTCTGGAAATTACAAACTGACATAAAGTAGCACAGTGACCAAGCAAGTAAGAACACCCAAATAATCTAAACACTTTTAGACTGAAACTTGAAGGGAAGTACCTTGTTTAAACATTACCAAAAATGAATATTGGAGTTTAAAAATGCTTTAAAATAGACAGCAGAAGAAAAATAAGTTAGACCAGAGACAGTTTGAAGATAAAAAGTATAATAATTCAAATATAACCAAATGGGGCAAGTGTAGATAAGTCAATGATAGACTATTCATTGTTTTAAAGTTATTAGATGAACAATCGGTTGATCCATTCAAGCTTTAGTCCTAAAATACATTGAATAGTCTAGAACTGCAAGACAGATGCTATTTCATGAGTTCTTGGAATCTACCATGGACTAGTGTATGCTAGTGCAATGCAAAGCAGGACTTAAAAACACCAGAAATCACAAAGAAGGTTGGAATTTATTAAATAAGCGTGGAAAAATGTGGCTAAAGCTTTTTAAAGTTTCCTTTGGGTTTCAAAGATCCTTCCAAAGAGCCATATCATTTTGGCCATGTTTGTAACAGACCATTAAACCTCTACTAAAGTCAAATGATGTCACATGTGTTATACTGTAGCTGACAATCAAATTTTGGTATAACTTTAGAAATGAGATGTATAGATAACTAAAAAAAAATCCACTAAACAGAGAGAAAATGTAATTTTTAAACATATATAATTACATTTCTTTCAGAACGTTTCATTGAATGAAAATTATGATGCTAAAAGCTTTATATACAAATGTTGAATAGGTGTCCAGATGGAGGCATATAAATAATCCTAAGTAAAGACGTTTAATGTAAATTTTTTTAGTGCAAATACAGTTACATCAGGCAACATGCATAGAAGCTAATAATATGTAGTAGATACATCTGGTAATCAATGTCAAAATTGGCTCAAGATGGCATTTTGGTTGAAATTAAATAAAGAAAGCATTTTATGATGTACTTTTTTGCCCCTAGGGACCACCTCTTTAGAATATAAGAGATTTTTATAAACATCAAACACTTTGTTTTCAAACCATATATACATAAGATTAAATTACTACCCTTTCCTTTTCCCTTTTGTATAAGAGCAAGTTGATCTGAGATCCAGCTTGCAATACACGTTTGAATTATGGCTATTCACTTATAAAACATTTTCCATATAGTTTTTAGGCCTACGAAATGGTGCATATGAGAGCAAATTATCAAAGAAGAATGAAATTCTGCCCAAAGTCTGTTTATTGAAAAATATAGCATGCCTGTTAGAATGGTTGATGTCTTAATAAGATAATTTTAAAATTTAGGATTAAATAGCTGGAACATCAATGTGTAATCCTGAAAATAACAATTTGATTTGAAAGCATCTTCCTAGAAAGATTGATGACTATCACTGCCATTTTTCCCCCTCGTATCTGCCATGATTTTATGTAACCAAGGGGTCATAATAACAATAGCTACTAAAGCTGGTCACTCTGCTATTTGTTAGACAACCTAAAAAATACCTCTGAATGACGTAAGTTATCTTAAGATTTCTGGTGATATGTCATATCAAAATGAGAAGTTCTCTATGGTCAGATACCATTCTCTTCTATTAATGAGTAAATAATTATTTTTATTCCTTCAAACTCCTGGACTCCTAGACGCAGGCACACACAAGAACATTTCAATGAATACCTTTTGATTTTATTTCTGGAAGCATTAACCAAAACCAAACCAAACCCATCGCCGTTGGTCCCAGAATGGGAGAAAGACATTAAAAAAAAAAAAAAAAGACTCCCATTGAATGACTTTATTTACACCTCTGCATTTTTTCTCATTCTACAGACTATCAAAATTTTACATATCCTACAGAGTTAAAATAAGATGTTTATTGTGGCTTTTAAAATACTGATCTCACCTGCTGTTACAGAGAGCAAACTAGCTTTAGGTAAAATAATTCACTCCTCATCCCCTTTGACAAGTGTTGGAAATTAAATAACTAGACTTAGATCTCATAACACCCTGGGAAATTTGAGTAGTTAGGGGAAAATCATTAAAAGTTGTATTTTATTCACAATTCCAGGGCAAAAATGGATTCTTCCTGATTTTATTTTGTCATATTTGATTTCACTTTAGTGATACCAGCTCATATTAACACTGAATTTTAAAAAGAGAACATTCTTCTACTATGTTGTGGTAAATTTACCTGGCTCTAAGAGTGTCTTGATTCTTTTTAGAGATTTTAACCAGGTAACACATATAGTATACACACAGAAATGATACATCAGAAATAGCACATTACTGAGTTTTGAAGATAGACAAATACATCATAATTTGAAAACTATCTATAGATTGGAGTGCATATAAGCCAAATGCTTATTGACAATCAGGAATATAAAATGTATGCTGGTGAAAAAATTCAGTTGCAGGGTGAGACAGACTAAGAAAATGGGTTTGTCTAATACTATTGCATTCTTGTCAACACAATATCATTAACTCTGTTAAAAGTTCCTGGTTGATCTCTTCAAAATGGCAGCAGAGGGTTGTTAAAAAAAAAAAAAAAAAGTACTGAAGCTTAATTAAGACTAATGATTAGAATGGTATTACTTTACCAAACAATTCTTTTCTAACTTTCCCCATTAAACATTTACTACATGTTCTAAAAACATTTTTTAGATCTCTTAAAAAAAATTCCTCAAAGCTTATCCATACTGCAAGCTTGCTTTCGTAGCTCAGCTTAAATAAACCATTTTAACTTAGAAGATATGTAACATAGATCTGGATACCAATGAATAACACTTGCTAAAACCACAATCTGAAAATGCAATGTGGTTCCCATCTGCTTATTAGGAAGGTAATTGACCACCAGTGGTGACAACAATGTCTAGTGTTACTTGTTTCTATCTGAGAAGTACGCGTGGCAGGGTTTCCTTTATCAGATTGGAGACACTGTGGTAAAAGAAAAAATGGGTGTGCTAACCTGCAACCTCACCGGTATGCAGTATTCTTCAATATTACATCTACAGTGAAACACAAACTAGAATCAGAAAAGTTCTTGACTGCATAAGGAGATTTAGTTGAAGCCCCATCTCAAGATTCAGGCTCAGACATGGCCAGTTTGCCCCAAATGAATCTCAACCTATTGCCACTCTTAAGGAATTTCTCTCCCAGGAAACATTTCCTAATGATAAGTTTATTTTATCTAATGCAATTATAAGGAGCCCCGGTGGCACAATAGTTAAGCGCTCAGCTGCTCACCGAAATGTTGGAAGTTCGAAATGTTGGAAGTTCAAACCCACCAGCGGCTCTGTGAGAGAAAAGACCTGGTTATCTGCTCCCATAAAGGTTACAGCCTAGGATACCCTACAGGGCGGTTCTACTCTGTCACGTGGGGGCTCTAAGAGTTAAAATTGACTCAACGGCACCAAACAACAACAATTCCGTTGTTAAAGAAGGAGTGTTTGGTAGATTGTGCACTTGGCTGTGTAGTCAGAATTTTGTTTTAATGGTTGACTCTGGCCTGAGTTTGGATTTTTGTTTCCATGGTCTGTGAAATCGATAGGACACCTGGCACACATTTCAAATCCTTCCCATGTATATGAGCACATCCTGCGTGTTTAGTTCTTTTTGAATACTGCCCGAGCTATATGGCAAATCAAAACATAGCAAGGAGAATTATGCCAATTGCAATCTTAAGGCTGGTGTTTGTACGTGACTGTCTTTTATTTGTTCCATGTGCTGGGGATACATTACAGGCCACACAAAGGCAAAGAAGCCCCTACAGGCCACACAGGCACAAAGAAGACCCTGCCTCAAGTTTTAGTTCATGCTCCTCATTTCTTTAGTATTAATCTAAGAAAAAAGTTTATAAATGCTAAGGAGACCTCTCCCCCTGCAGCAATGTTTCCATTTGTTTTCTCAGTTTGGTTTCTTACTTGGCTCCACAATTTTCTTAGAACCTAGTTGTGCGTTATACATAACATTGTTAGTGTTCTGTGTGTTGGGAACTGAATCCAAATCACCGTGACTGTGAAAAAGTGTGCTGGGGTCCTAACTACTTGGTGTATTGCACTGTGCTGTACTTCGTGATCCTGCTTCGAGCTGTGCTAGGGGAGGCAGATCCAAGGGTCTGGCTAAAGTGATGGTCAGAGGAGTTCCTCACATGGCCAATAGTGGCCGTCCCCCCTATGCTGCCACTCAGGCCCCCGCCTCCAGCACTGAGGCTGGTGCCAACCAGGCCACTACTGCCAATGCCACTGCTTCCGCTTATCCCAGTTGTGCCACTAATTCCAGCCAGGCCAGAGCCAGAAACAACCCTCTCTGTCACAATCACATTGTGGGCATTTGATAACTCAGGGTGCATCCCCAGAGTGCCCATCATGCCAGAGGTTGGTCTGATTACTCTTTCAGTCACTACCACATTTGAAGCCTCTCTAGGATCAGGGATGGTCAAAGAGGTGGGTAGACCTGAACTTGGTGCTATTACCCTTTCTGTCACGATAACATTTGACCCATCTCTCAAATCAGGCTTATCTAACATTCCATGCAAATCAGCCCCAGAGATTGGGCCGACCACCCTCTCTGTCACCACTACATTTGATGTGTGTCGATTATCATGAAGGTGGACAGAGGGCTTCAGAGTGCCAGAGGTGGCGTAAGACTCTGTCACAGTGACATTACCGTAGCCCAGAGGATCAGGAATAGGCATAGGATGCTGCACCCCAGGTCCCGAGGGATAGGTGCTCTCAGAAATTACTGTGGTAGTGCCAAAATGTGGTGAGATTGGTGGGTATACACCAGTAGTGGGCTCTGTTTCCTGCTGAGGGCAAATTGGTTCGGTACACTCAGGTGGCCATGAGGGATCAAGGTCTGGATAAGATTCAACTTCTTTTCCCAGACTTATATCTGCCAGCTTCTTAAATTTAGGCCCCAGTGTATCCAAGAAGCTGTCGTCTAAGTCTTCTCCAATGAAGCTACAACAATCCACGGAGCCAGCAGGGGAGTTTACACCTTCGATGTCATATATGAGCAAACAGTCATTGGATGGGCGAGCTTCATCTTCATCTGCATATGCATATGCTTTCTAAATTTGTAGAGAAGAGAGAAAATGAAATTATGAATACATATTTAACAATAATAGAATAGTCTTTACCATTATTTTTTCTTCTAGAACATTACCAAAAAAGAATATTTGAAACCAAATTCTATGATCTACTAGAGATGCTTAAAAAAATCACTATATAATTACTAGAAAGAATTTGTTGGAAAATATTTTAACTATAATTCTGATAATACATTGTGATTTAAAAAATTTATTTGGATAGTACACATTGGACACAGAGTATAAAGATATCATACGAATCATTTTTCTGGTCCATTAGAAGGAAGTACATAAAAATACCAAAGTCCAAGTACACAAAATTTTGTGTTTTTTCTTGTATAAAAGGTAGTTCACAGTTGATTTGAGTTCATTCAGGGTTGTGTTTTCTTCCTTTACAGGAGTGAATATGATAGTTCTATGCAGATTTATTTCAATGTGGCTTTCTTAGAAAAATAGCAGGAAAGCTTGACTCTGGGTCTGTGTCTTCTGGATTCAAAACTGAAGACGACCAAAGGCAATTTTTAAAAGTAGAATATACTTCAACTTAAAGTGAAAGCCCACACACATGTGCACTTCTATTTCATCTTTCTTGTTCATAATATTGGATTGCAAACTTTCAGGTTAAGTATCAGAAATAGCTTGATATCAAACCAATTCACTGTGTCATTTCATTAAAAAAGTATTTGTTGAGTCCTTATTGTTTGCCAGGCACTCTGCCTGGAACTTGGCTAGGCATTAACGAACAAAAACAGATGAAGTCCCTCTCTCAATAGGGCTTACATTTTAGTAGGATGAGACAGACAATATATAAGCATATACAGTTGGTTTTCATTATTCACACTAGTTTTGTTGTGTAAATTTACCATAAACACTGAATTAGTGAATACTGAACTTATACTCCTAAGGGAAATATAGGGCTAGGTTCCTGTGAGCCTCTGGTCACAACATTTTTGTCAGCTGACCATTACATAGCTATGTTTATTGTATATATCTGTTTAAAGTTGATTCCAACTCATGGCAACCCTATAGGACAGAGTAAAACTGCCCCATAGAGTTTCATAGGTTGTAATCTTTATGGGAGCAGATCGCCAGGTCTTTCTCCCATGGAGCCTTTGGGTGGGATCTTTAATATATATTGTTCATTTATTAACCTTGAGTTCATGGCCATCAGCACTATAACTCATGTTATAGTCGAACAAAGCTCATCTAACACATATATAAGGCACATCACAGCCCTCTTGTGCTTAGGAACACTAGACAGCACTTCAGCAGTACATTTGAGAGCCATTTCAAACAGTGAAATAACCAACAAAAAGCACAAAAACGCAAAAAACGTGGTACTAAATATACCACACACACACACACACACACAGACAACACACACACAACCCTTCACCGTATGAGAATTGAAACAAGAAGGCAGAATACTGCCTTGTTTGACCTCCGGTGGAAATGTGCCACATTGGGTGACTCAGATTTTTCACCACTCTGTAAATGTCTGCGAGTGACCTCAAAAGAGCTGAGAGTCTTGGTTTTTAGATTACAAATAAATTTTAGTAAGTAGGTGAATTTGCAAGCACAAAATCCACAAATAATGAGGACTGACTTTATGTTAGACCCATTGCCATTGAGTCCATTCCAACTCATAGTGACCCTATAGGACAGAGTAGAACTGCTGTATAGAGTTTCCAAGAAGCGGCTGGTGGATTCGAACTGCCGACTTATGGTTAGCAGCTGCAGCTCACCATAGCTTTTAACCACTGCACCACCAGGGCTCCTTATGGTGCAGTAGTTACGAGCTTGATTGCTAACCATAAAGGTCAGCAGTTCAAATCCACCAGCTGCTCCTTGGAAACCCTATGGGGCAGTTCTACTCTGTCCTATAGGATAGCCATGAGTTGGAATCGACTCGATGGCGATGGGGTTGGATTTGTTGGACTTTATGTCAGGGTAAGCAGAGGGTAAGGGGATACAGAGTGAATGGATTTCTATTTTAGATAGAGGGGTTGTACTAGGCTGAATGATGGCCACCCAAAGATATCAGGCCCTAATGCTTAGAACGTTTAATGTTACCTTATTAGAAAAAAGGATGTTTGCAGATGTGATTAAGTTAAGGATCTTGAGATGACATTATCGTAGATTATCCAGGTAGGGCCTAAATGCAATCACAAGTGTCCTTATAAGAGAGAAGTCGTGGCAGATTTGACACAGACAGAAGAGAAGACAACACACACACAGAAGGTGGTGATGTGAAGAAGGAGGCCGAGATTGGGGTGATGCAGCCGCAATCCAAGGAATGCCAGCAGCCACCAGAAGCTGGAAGAGGCAAAGAACAAACTCTTCCCTAGACCCTGTGGAGGAAGGGTGGCCCTGTTGACATCTTGATTTCAGCCCAGTGATACTAATTCTGGACTTCTGGCCTCCAGAACTCTGAGAGAAGTTTCTGTGTGTTCTTTTTTTTTTTTGGCCACCCAGTTTGTGATACTTTGTTCCAGTAGCTATAGGAAACTACTACAGTGGTCAAGGAAGGCATCTCTGATAAAGTGAGATTTAATCAGAGACTGGAAAGAAGTGACAGCTAAGCAAAGTTGACAAGTGTTCCAGGCAGAGGGAACTGCCAGTGCAAGAGTTTTCAAGCAGAATTGTACTTTTCATGAAAATAATATTCATGTGTAGGGACAGGGCCATGGGTAGAAAGCATTCTTAGGGATTTCAGCAACCAGCCTCTTATTATTTATCTACTGCTATTTGAAAGTCTTTAGCTAATATTTTTTTCAAAATGTCAGCCATCTTCTAAACTATTAGGGGAATAAATGAAGGTATTTTAGGTCAGAATGTAGAAGGTCAGAAATGTAGTTGTAGTCAGCGTCAGAGACAGGAGCTTCCGGAAGACTTGAGTATCACATGCTGTGTAACCATGGACAATCATGTCTATGCCTGCGGATGGCAAAGTTAATTTAACTACTGCTTCTTCTCCAGACATCACCCTCTTTCCATCACCTGCAGCTGGTTCTTGGAATGTTCTGGAAATGTATGTACTATGGCTACTGAACCTGCTCTTATTTAATGTTTACTATGTGCCTGGAAACCCTATGGGGCAGTTCTACTCATTTTTATAGGGTTGCTATGGGTCAGAATCGACTCTAGGGCAATGAGTTTTATGAGTCTGGAAAGGAGCCCTGGTGGTGCAGTGGTTAAGTGCTTGACTGCTAACCGAAAGGCTGGCAGTTCAAACCCACCAGCCACTCTGCGGAAGAAAGATGTGTCAGTCCACTTCCGTAAACATTGACAAGCTTGAAAACCCTATGAGGGCAGTTCTACTGTGTCCTATAGGGGTACTATGAGTCAGATTGGGTTTGGTTTGATGTGCCTGGAAGTGAGCTAGGTACTGGCAACATAAATGTAGATAACATATGAACAAGGCACTAATAGTGGTATAAACTAGCAGATTTCAGCAATGTGATATATTCTATATAATGTTTGAGCAAAGTGCTACAGAAACACAGATAAGGAAAAGTTAATCCTCTTTTAAAGGTAAGAAAGTTGACAGTAAAAACTTCAGAGAGCAAGTGATTTTGAACTTGATCTTGAAAGATGAGTAAGAATTTGTGAGAGAGATGATGAGACAAAAGCATTCCAGGACGGGCACCACATAAGCAAAGGCATGGAGGTGAATAGATTGGCATGAATAAGGCAAAGATACTTGGCAAAGGAAGTTGGTAGTAAGGAATAGTTAGAAATATGAAGGGAAGGGGTCAATTTCTGAATAACTTTAATTGTCATGTTAAGGAGTTTCGACTTCATGCCCTGGACAGAGTAGAGCTGGGAGCCACTGGCAGTTTTTAAAAGCAGGAGTGAAGTGCTCAGGTCAGAATTTTAGAAATATTATTCAACAGGAATGTGGATTGTCGGGGATGAAGACTAGAGCTTGACACCTAAGTAGGAGACTCCTGCCAAAATCTCCCTGAGAAATAGTGAGGAAGATATGTGAGAGGAAGCGATATGGCTAGAGACCTTACCTGACAGAAGTAACTCTCCATGAAATTCATATTCAGTCCTCCTTCTCTACATTCCCTCACAGAATTTCTTCTTAATGTTCCAGAATATTCTTGGCATATCTCAGGCCCTCCACACGTTTTAACTCCATTTGTTACTTCAAATCGTGATGTTATTTCTCCTCCTCCCAGATCTTGTATTTCTCTGCCACAGTACTCATTTGTATAAACTCCTAAAATTGTTGATCAAATTGAATTTACTTTCTCTGGTATATTGTAAACAAAAATTAGTAACTTATTTTAATGTATGGTTTCTTCAGTTAAGGACACATTTGTGAACCAAAAGATAAAATGAAGATGACGTACAAAGAAAGGAGATACAAATGTGATAATTGAGTTCAAAATGCTGTTATTAATCAGTTAGTTATTTTCATAAATATTTATTGAGAGGCTAACAGGCTACTCTGAGACTGGAAAACTGCACAGAAGTGTCAAAACCTATTCCTTAGAGAGTCTGATTTCAAATTGGTGGAAATTGGGGGAAGGGAGAAATACTCAGATTCTAAAATTTTTTAAAAAAATCAGAATAGCTCAACATATTATTAGAAGTGCTGGGCAACTAGAAGAAGGCATGAACACCACTGGCACTCAGAGAATCCTGGATTTTCACTTGGATGTGGTGGGCTAGTAGAAGATGGTTACAATATTCGGAGTAAGTGAGATAAAATGATGACCCAACTTATGGAAGTGACATGGGAGAGTGGTGCCAATGGGATAGGTGCCCTATGACCTTAATATTTTAAGAACTTTGAGCTTAGGGACAGTGTGTTTTTCATACTTCTGTGAAAATTTCTGGAGTCCCTGGGTGGTGCAAATGGGTAAGCACTTGGCTACTAACTGAAAGGTTGGTGGTTTGAATCCACCCAGAGGTTTCTTGGGAGAAAGGCCTGATGATCTACTTCCAAAAGATCACAGACACTGAAAACCCTGAGGAGTGCAGTTCTACTCTGAAACACATGACGTTGCCATGAGTTGTAATCAACTTAACAGTAACTGGTTTGGTTTTATTTTTTCCCTCCTGGTGCCTCTCATTGTGCCTTGTAAGGTGTAGGTACTTAGCAAATGTTTGTGGACTGAATGAAGGGAAAATGAATAAATGCTGGTAGATGTGATGATTCGACGAGTCTTGAGAACTGATTGGGTGTTGATGATTAAGGAGATACAAGAGTCAATGATGAGTTTTGCTTTTGAGCTGAGCATATGCTGGTGCCATTAACAAAAATATATACCACAAGAGGAAGAATATGTTTAAAGAAGAGCCTGACCAATTCTTTGAATAAGGTCCAATTTTACAAGTTATAGACGTTCCTATGTATGTTGCATTTTAAAGTGTTCCATCATTAGAAAAATAATGATTACTAGTTTAAAAAAGAATATACCTTCTCCTCGCTTATCAACTATCTTGTTATCTGACATTTCCCATTTATTACAATAGTAAAAAATCTACTATCTGCCTATTTTGTGCATTAACAACGTATGTCTGCGAGTAACAATGAGGTGCTTGAGAGTAACGCTGGCTTTAACGGTTAAGGTTATGTGTCAGCTTAGCTGGGCCATGATTCTCAGTGGTTTGGTGGTTATGTAATGATTGTAATTTGGCAGTTATGTAGGATGTAATTTGGTAGTTATGCAATGATGTAGTCATCCTCCGTTTTGTGATCTGATGTGGTCATCCTCTATTTTCTCATAACACTGATTTTGCATAATGACCTGGTCTTTGGAACCTAATCATGTCGATAAGTTAGGAGAGGGTGTAAGAAAAAAGTAAAAGAATCAATAACATTTATTTACCTTGAAAAAGGTAAGATAGTACAACTGTTTTCAATGACGAGAAGTTTTTTTTTTTTTTAATTGTTCTTTTTTATTAGAATGGTAGCTCTCCACTTACTGTGAAATTCTAATTGCTCTCTGGGTAATGCCCATGAACTGGCCTCAACTTCGTTTTAAGGCAAGGTGTATTAGTACAATCTTACCCATGTGTGAGGAGCAACTCCACAACATGCACACAGCCTCCACTGAGAACTTTGAAATTTTGACAGCGCTTCATCCACTTGTTTTAATTTAAGAAATTGGAGAAATCTTTTTTAGATCAGCATGTATGCTGATGCAGAGAATGAATGCAGTTATTTTCTTTGTCACATTAAGCAGCTAAAGTTAGAGTGATTTTGGATTATTAAATGGAATAAGAAGGTAGAGTCAAGCCTCAGTAAATGAGTACAGGCCTATTTTAATTGAAGTGTACTTTAATTCCAATTAGCTTTTTTTTTTTTTTTTTGATAAATGAAATTGCTCTGTCAGACAAAAAGTCTTGACCCAAACTGACTTATGGACACACTTCAGTACTTCTCTCTTATTTATAGAGGTCCCAATCAGGTCATACAAGAATAATAATGATGGTAGGTTTTTCCTTATTGTTTGATAATTAGTTATTTAAAAAAGCAACAATACATCATTGACAAAAAGCAAGAATGTAAAGAGAGAGAGAACAGAGATCGTCATTAGTCATTTGAACTGTTAAAATGAAAAATAAAAAATTTTTTTCTTACCTGTGTTGTCAATGCATTCCATCATATTTGCATTATCAGGTAGTACCTGTGGCACGCAGATGTTGGTCAAGTCCTAAAAGATAGGAAATGTTTTCCCATTTGTAACAACTCTTGTCTTTCTATAGTCATGCATTTGGTTTATTCTCAAATTGCCACAAATTTCCTGCAAGAATACTATTCAGGAAACTTTTGAAATCCGTTGAAAACCTGAACCTCATTTAGGAAGCCTTCCCTAGTTGCTTCCATCTAATTTTGATGTACTTTTGATTCCTCTTCATTTTCCCTGTCAGCTATTCTAGAACAAAGAACAGCATGAATGGTGAACTGACTGCTAACAGCTTGGTTCATGTGTGTAAGATTGAGTTTAGGTGAGTACCAAAGGACATTTCTTATAGATTAGCACTTACTCTGAGTTCAGGCTGTGGTCCTTCTACGGCCCATGAATGAATTGCTCCATCTGAACCTTCGACAACAGGGTCAAAACTGACTCCACCACCAGGGTCAAGAGCAGGATCACAATAGATCATCAAAAATGGAACCACTGAAGGTGGAAGGATTGAAATACCAGAGTTAGCAGTGGGCCCATATTAACACAATAACCTTTTTTTTTTTTAGAGTTGAATGTTAAATTTAAATTCCTAATATAACTCCATTTGATTCTAAAATCATGGAAGTTTCAGAAAGCAAACTTAATAATGATTAGACACCAAAATAAATATGATCTTCAGTATACTAGTCTGTAATCAATATTAATTTGGTGTATTCAGATTGGAGCCCTGGTGGTGCAATGGTTAAACTCTCAGCTGCTAACCTAAAGGCTGCCGGTTTGAATCAGCCAGCAGCTCAGAAGGAGAAAGACCTGGCAATCTATGTCCATAAAGATTACAACCAAGAAAACCCTATGGGGTAGTTCTACTCTGTCCAGGAGTCAAAAATCAACTCTGTGGCACACCTAACAACAACAACATATAGTATTCAAATTACAAGTAGTAATATACTATTTAAACAGATAAGTCTTTTTCCCTGCCATGAACTGGGAAATTATTAAAGCAGAGAAGAAGAAAGCTGGAGAGGCCAGGCTAGTAGTTTAGATCTTCATGTTCCCACCTCCTGACTTTTATTTATGTTCTGCCTTTATATATGTTTTCCTTTCTTCATTTCAACTGTACAATCTTATTCATACTACAAGCAATTACTCTCTATGCGGCTGTTATCTTTCTCTACACAGATATTATATCTTTGCACAAATAGGGAACATCACACTGCTTAACTGAGTCCTTTATTGTTTTGTGCAAATTTTCAGTCCCTAGTTTCTTTCTTTCTCGTTCTCTCTCTGTACATGAATATATACATGTGTTTTTTTTTCTTTTTAAGGAGCCCTGGTGGTGCAGTGGTTAAGAGCTACAGCTGCTAACCAAGAGGTTGGCAGTTCAAATCCACCAGCCACTCTTTGGAAACTCTGTGGGGCAGTTCTACGCTGTCCTATATGGTTGCTATGAGTCGGAATCGACTTGACGGCAGTGGGTTTTTCTTTTTAAAGAGGCGACACCACCTTTGGGTGAATTTCTCTGCTTAAAATTTCCTATTTCATATGTTGGTTATTTACTCTGTAAAACTTTTTCATTAGTTTTGTTTCTTATTTTAATGAACCCCAAGATGAGAGAGACTGCATGTTCCTTCATCAATATCTTTTGCCGTCAATCAGTTGATTTGTCTTTGATATGTGTTATTTACCTATGTACTACCAGTTTCTAGCACAGAGCCTTTTATATAATATGATCTTGAAGGAACAGATGAATGAAGAAAAGGATTTCTAAACAAAAGAAATGAGGAAGGAAGGAAGGAAAAAAGGAAGCAACGCAGGGAGGAAGGAAGGTAGTAAGAATAGAAATAAGGGAGAAAGGGAGAGAGGAGAAAAGGAGGGAAAGAATTCCATGTATTTTGCTTTCTTGAAAATCTAGGCTGAGAGAAAGCTTTAAATCTAGAAGTATTTGATTCTAATATGACTCTCTCTATATATATATGCATATACTTATAGTAATCACACTATACAAAGGTAGTCCGTCACCTATGTAAAAAACAAACCCAAAGTGAAAGTCTTATATTATTCACAGTAATTAAGTTACTTTTATAGAATGCTAAATTTTAAAATTTTAAAATGTTGGCTAATCATTAATAGGCTAAAAAAGTGAAATTAGAGAATTATCTCTTCTCATATGTATTTTATGTAGTATTCTGAAAATTTGATAGCATTTTTTGTGTTTTTCTTGTCTTGATTCATTTTGATAAGAATGCCTTTTTTTTAAAACCTTTTTCCCTCTGTCATAGATCTTTTGTGGTAATTATTTCAATTTATTATGAGCCAATAAGAATGAATTTGTATTACTTGATCTAAATTTTTTCTGTTTCTTGAAATATTTTTTAAAATACAAAAAAAGAGCCTTAATTTTAAGCTGTGTTATCTGCCTGTCTTGGTGGTTTAGATGTATTCAGTTTTCATCAGAAATATCAAAAGTGAAAACATTATTTAAAATCAGAGAACATCCAGTTTGCTAATAAATTTAGTGAAAAATGTAACTTTCATGGCTGTTCACGTATTAAAAGAAATGAAGTTAGAAAAATATTTCACATGCAAGTGCTGTGGCTTTACATATCTTTGTGTATGGGTTTTAATTACATTATCTCTGCAGTATCTTCTGATACAAAGATTTTATGATTTTCACCTCGAAAATGGGCTCTCCATGAGTTGGAGTCAGCTTGATGCATCTGGGTCTTTGTTTTTTTTACACTGATTTAATTGCGCTTATTTTCAGGACTCCCCTCCTCATTTGTCAGAGACTGTGGCATCTGGCTCACTGTCTCCATCTCCACCCCAATTTCTGTCATCATCCAAGACAACGCTAAAGACTACTTGGAGAATCTGTTGGGCTTTACACTGCATAGTTAAATTCTTGACTAGGTCCTCTCTCCAAAAAACGCAACCTGTTGCTGCAAGTCAGTTCCAACTCATGGCAACCCCATGTGTTATGAAGTAGAACTGCTCCATAGGGTTTTGTTGGCTGTAATCTTTATGGAAGCAGATCTCCAAGCCTTTCTTTTGCCTCACCACTGGGTGGATTTGAACCACCAACCCTTGGGTTAGTAGTCGAGCACAAACCATTTGTGCCACCCAGGCATCCTTAGGTCCACTCTGGTGAGCATAAAATGTGCCAAATGAGTCTATGTGTGGTATTTCTTTTTCACCATCAAAACAGTGTTGTGAAGTAAGTATTATTATTTCACAGATGACGGCACTGAGGCTGAAAACGGTTAAGTAACCTTTTGGAAAACTCAGTTAAGTTTAGAAGCTGAAGTTTAATGCCAGTTCGTTTGACTCTCCTTTCATTAAGTTATACAGTCTTAGCATAGCATAAATTCTCTTCATAGTCTAGCCTCCATCTATCTTTCTAGTCTCACCTCTCCCTACACGGCCATGCACATCCTTTGTTCCTTCCACATTAAAGTCCTTTATTTCAATACTTTTCCCTCTCACTCTTCTGTCTTGTTGTACTTTTTATTTTCCTCTTTGTATGTGTTCCCCTTCTTTTGTCCATCAGGCTAAACTCACATGCATCTGTTAAAATCCAACTCAGAATTTAATTTCTCTGTTGTAGCCTTCTCTGACTGTTTCAATTATTTCTGATTGTCCACTTTTCTCAAAAAGCAATTTGAGTTGGCCTCTGTTATAGCACTTTCCCATTCTATTGAGATTGACTGCAAACAAGTGTTTATCCTCCACTGCACTATAAGGGGTCAAGAAGTTTGACTTTTTTCATAAGCCCATTGCCAAGCACAGAAATTTGATGATAATTGCATGAAAGATGAATTTGTAAAATACAGTTTTTCAAAGAATCTGAAAACTTATCTCTTTCTCCACTATTTTTTTTTTCACATATAAATAGGATTGTTAAAGTACTTACATCCTAAGACCAAGACTCCCATGACAAGTAGTCCAATGCCAGCAGGACCGAAATGTACGTTATCAAAACGATCTTGATAGACATTTATTGAGTGCCCGTTACCGGAGTAAGTTGTCCTGGAATAGCCTGAGGAACTGCTCACAATTGTACTACCTCCATTAGCTTTACCGTCAGTACTTGTATCAGGAGTGGTGGTTTCAGGCTTTGGCGGGCCAAAACCTTCAAGTTCGATAATAATTGTACCAGTGCAAGTTCTTTGAGAAGTATCTGTAACAAGATTCAAAATGGAAGAAATGTTTTATACATTTAGTTGGACAACACAGAGCTATTTTCCTTTTGCATCAGTACTTATTTCACATGATCTTGAAGGAACGGATGAATGAAGAAAAGGATTTCTAAACGAAAGAAATGAGGAAGTAAAGAAAAAAGGAAGCAACACAGGGAGGAATGAAGGTAATAAGAATAGAAATAAGGGAGAAAGGGAGAGAGGAGAAAAGGAGGGAAAGAATTCCATGTATTTTGCTTCCTTGAAAATCTTCTAGGCTGAGAGAAAGCTTTAAATCTAGAAGTATTTGATTCTAATATGACTCTCTCTCTATATATATGCATATACTTTTAGTAATCACACTATACAAAGGTAGTCCGTCACTTCAGTAAGCTCCCAAAATAAAGAATCTATACAATTTCTTGGAATTACCAGAGACAGAATACAAAAGATTAATGTACAGAACTCTTCAAGAAATTAGGAAGGAAATTAAGCAAAACGCAGAACACACAATAGAGGAAATTAAAAAGATTAGAGAAGAGCATAATG
>NW_004444111.1:4174450-4176357 GCF_000243295.1 Trichechus manatus latirostris
GTTGCCTACAAGAGACACACCTGAGACTCAAAGACACAAACAAACTAAAACTCAAAGGATGGAAAAAAATATATCAAGCAAACAACACTCAGAAAAGAGCAAGAGTGGCAATATTAATCTCTGACAAAATAGACTCTAAAGTAAAATCTACTACAAAGGATAAGGAAGGACACTATTTAATGATTAAAGGGTCAATACATCAGGAGGACATAACTATAATAAATATTTACGCACCCAATGACAGAGCTCCAAAATACAGAAAACAAACTCTAAGAGCATTGAAAAGAGAGATAGACAGCTCCACAATAGTAGTAGGAGATTTCAACATACCACTTTTGGTGAAGGACAGAACATCCAGAAAGAAGCCCAACAAAGACACGGAAGATCTAAATGCTGAAATAAACCAACTTCATCTCATAGACATATACTGACCACTCCACCCAACAATAGCCAAGTATACTTTCTTTTCCAACACACATGGAACATTCTCCAGAATAGACCACATATTAGGCCATAAAGCAAGCCTTAACGAAATCCAAAGCATCGAAATATTACAAAGCATCTTTTCTGACCACAAAGTCACAAAAGTAGAAATCAATAACAGAAAAAGCAAGGAAAAAAAATCAAACACATGGAAACTGAACAACACCTTGCTCAAAAACTACTGGGTTATAGAAGAAATTAAGGACGGAGGAAAGAAATTCATAGAATCAAATGAGAATGAAAACACATCCTATCAGAACCTTTGGGAAACAGCAAAAGCAGTGCTCAGAGGTCAGTTTATAGCAATAAATGCACACATCCAAAAAGAAGAAAGGGCCATAATCAAAACATTAACTCTACAACTGGAACAAGTAGAAAGAGAGCAGCTAAAGAACCCCTCAAGTGCCAGAAGAAAGGAAAAAATAAGAATTAGAGCAGAATTAAGTGAAAAAGAGAACAGAAAAACAATTGAAAGCATTAACAAGACCAAAAGCAGGTTCTTTGAAAAGGACAACAAAATTGATAAACCATTGGCCAAACTGACAAAAGAAAAACAGGAGAGAAAGCAAATACCCGTATAAGAAATGAGATGGGTGATATCACAACAGACCTAACTGAAATTAAAAGAATTATAACAGAATACTATGAAAAATTGTACTCTAACAGATATGAAAACCTAGAGGAAATGGACAAATTTCTAGAAACTCCCTACCTACCTAAACTAACACAAACAGAGCTAGAACAACTAAATAAACCCATAACAAAAGAAGAGATTTGAAAGGTAATTTAAAAACTCCCGATTTAAAAAAAGCCCTGGCCCAGATGGCTTCACTGGAGAATTCTACCAAACTTTCAGAGAAGAGTTAATACCACTACTGCTAAAGGTATTTCAGAGTATAGAAAAGGAGGGAATACCCCCAAACTTATTCTATGAAACCAGCATAACCCTGATACCAAAACCAAGTAAAGACACCACAAAAGAACAAAATTACAGACCAATATCCCTCATGAACATTGACGCAAAAATCCTCAAAGAAACTCTAGCAAGTAGAATTCAGCAACATACCAAAAAAATAATTCAACACGATTAAGTGGGATTTATACCAGGTATGCAAGAATGGTTCAACATTAGAAAAACAATCAATATAATCCATTGCATTAATAAAACAAAAGACAAGAACCACATGATCTTATCAACTGATGCAGAAAAGGCATTTGACAAAGTCCAACACCCACTTATGATAAAAACTCTCAACAAAATAGGAATAGAAGGGAAATTCCTCAGTATAATTAAGGGCATTTCTACAAAGCCAACAGCCAACGTCATCCTAAATGGAGAGACTTTGAAAGCATTCCCCTTGAGAATGGGAAGCAGACAAGGATGCCCTTTATCACCACTCTTATTCAACATTGTGCTGGAGGTC
>NW_004444111.1:4176457-4178131 GCF_000243295.1 Trichechus manatus latirostris
GCTGGCATAACTGGATATCCATCTGCAAAAACTGAAACAAGACCCATACCTCACACCATGCACAAAAACTAACTCAAAATGGATCAAAGACTTAAATGTAAAATAAAAAATGGTAAAGATCATGGAAGAAAAAATAGGGACAATGCTAGGAGCCCTAATAATGGCATAAACACAATACGAGCCGTAAGTAACATGGCACAAGCATCAGAAGAGAGACTAGATCACTGGGAGCTCCTAAAAATCAAACACTTATGCTCCTCAAAAGACTTCACCAAAAGAGTAAAAAGATAACCTACAGACTGGGAAAAAAATTTGGCTACGACAAATCCGATCAGCGTCTAATCTCTAAAATCTACAAGATACTGCAAAACCTCAACAACAAAAAGACAAACAACCCAGTTACAAAATGGGCAAAGGATATGAACAGGCACTTCGCTAAAGAAGATATTCAGGAGGCTGATAGACACATGAAGAAATGCTCACTATCATTAGCCATTAGAGAAATGCAGATCAAAACTGCAATGAGATATCATCTCACCCCAACAAGGCTAGCATTAATCCAAAAAACACAGAATAATAAATGCCGGAGAGGTTGTGGAGAGACTGGAACAATTACAGACTATTGGTGCGAATGTAAAATGGTACAACCACTTTGGAAATTGATTTGGCACTTCCTTAAAAAGCTGGAAATAGAAGTACCATACAATCCAGCTATCCCGCTCCTTGGAATATATCCTAGAGAAATAAGAGCTGTCACACGAATAGATATATGCACACCCATATTCATTGCAGCACTGTTCACAATAGCAAAAAGATGGAAACAACCTAGGTGCCCATCAACACACAAATGAATAAACAAATTATCATATATCCACACAATGGAATACTATGCAACTATAAATAACAACGATGGAGCCAGGAAACATAACATGGAAGAAGCTGGAGGTCATTAGGCTGAGCGAATTTAGTCAGTCATAGAAGGACAAATGTTGTATAAGACCACTATTATAAGAACTCAAGAAAAGGTTTAAACACAGAAGAAAACATTCTTTGATGGTTACGAGGGTGGCGAGGGAGGGTAAGGGTTATTTACTAACTAGATAGTAGATAAGAATTATCTTAGGTGTAGGAAAGGAGGGCACACACTATGGGGGAAGTCAGCACAACTGGACTAAACCAAAGCTAAGAAGTTTCCTGAGTACAATTGAACACTTCAAGGGACAGAGTAGCAGGGGTAGGGATCTGGGGACCATGCTTTCAGGGGACATCTAGGTCAACTGGCATAACAAAGCTTATTAAGAAGATGTTCTGCATCCTACTTTGGTGAGTGGCGTCTGGGGTCTTAAAAGCTTGCAAGCAGCTATCTGAGATGCATGAATTGGTCCCAACTACCTGGGGTAAAGGAGAATGAAGAACACCAAGGACAAGGAAAGTATTAGCCCAAGAGACAGAAAGGGCCACATAAACCAGAGACTTCATCAGCCTGAGTTCAGAAGAACTAGATGGTGCCTGGCTACCACTAATGACTGCCCTGACAGGGAATCACAATAGAGAGTCCCTGATGGAGCAGGAGAAAGGTGGGGTGCAGAACTGAAATTCTAGTAAGAAGACCAGACTTAATGGTCTGAATGAGACTAGAAGAACCCTGGAAAGCATGGCCCCTGGATTCTCTAT
>NW_004444111.1:4178381-4185743 GCF_000243295.1 Trichechus manatus latirostris
CATCTGTCAAAATTCACCAAGTTGGATACTTAAAAAATAAGTATTTTTTTTTGTACATGAATTATACCTCAATAAAGTTGAATAAGAAACACATTTGAATCTATATTTGTGCCTTTATCATGTTGTAGTAAAATGGTCACCATTATAAGCTAGCAAGTAATCATGTCTTCTACAATGTAAATGAATTTAAGAAAAAATTACTATATATGGAGAAGTGTTAAAAAGAGATATTTAAATGAGACAAATTACTCAGACCAATATTAAAAACACATTGCTGCAGTCATTCACGCTACATAAATAAAGTAAGTCACATTCCACGTTATTTAAATGAACGGTAAGCTACTTGCATTTATACTTTTTATGCAGTTTCCCCAAATGTTGTCTCCTAAATTGCCTTGACAAGGATTCATTCTTCACAGGTACTCTGTCTGCTTTCAAAAGAATTTGAATATTTGATAATTCCTGACTAGGAACTGTTCACTGCAGATGAATCATAATACTGAAAGCTCAAGGTGTGATTTTTTTTACTCCCTCAGAGGTAAGACTTCCAAAATCTAGCGTCTATTATAGGAAAGTTTGTTCGGCAACATGTACTGTTAATCTAGAAATTTGTCATAACTCTGAGGCTTTAGTTGAACTTTTGTAGACATAAGAATGCTTAACTATAGTGTAGGAATGACATGGATGGGAACATTATCTTATCTATAATCTACATGTAATTATTATTTTTTATGCAGTTATTTTTATGTCATTATTTCTGAACAAATTTAAGAAAAAATTCATGATAACTGTTTTTCTGGAGGCTATCTTCAATTATTTTGAGCCATGTAGATTGTTTTTGTAATATTTTAAATACTTAAATCTTTTAAATATTATGCCGTTCTTATCAACAAAGATGTTTACTGCAGAAGTCATCCTATGACTTTTGAAAGGAAATGTAAGTGATTTTTTTTTCAAAGTATACACACACTCTGCTACTTTTGTCTATAAACTCAGGTAATCGAGAGCTATATTTTGCCCAACTAGAAGGGAAGAGAACTAAAAATATTATGTGCCTACTATGGCACTTTAAATGTATCATAGCATATAATTTTCACAACAACTCTCTGAACTATTATTATAATCAACCTTACAACTATTACTAGTAATACGGTTTATTGGATTTTTTTTTTTTTTTTACAACTTAAGTAGGTGGGTATTATATATAATTTGAAAAGTATAGAATCATAGAAAGAAGCAAAGCAAAATTAAATTCACAGTAGCACTACTCAAGGACAACCCCTACTGATATTTTTAAGTATAATCTCTTGGCGTTATGTATAATGCTCAAGATTTGCTTATTTATTTATGTTAAAATGGATGTGATCATATGGTTCTTTCCATTTTATATATATTTTAACTTTAATAGCATTCTTTCATGTTTTAATAAACTTTTTATTAGCATAGTTTCTGAAGGTTACATCATTTTATATCAAGTGTACTATGGTTTACATTACCCTAACCAAAAATCAAACCCGCTGCCGTCGAGTCGATTCCGACTCATAACGACGGTATAGGACAGAGTAGAACTGCCCCCGCAGGGTTTCCAAGGAGCGACTGATGGATTCGAGCTGCTGACCTTTTGATTAGCAGCCATAGCTTTTAACTACTGCACCACCAGCGCTCCAACATTACCCAGTTACCTATTATTAATATTACTTTCAATATTTAATTATTAAAGATAATGTTGTAATTGACATCTTTGTGCATTCAGCTTTATATATTTAGGACTTTTTCCTGAGGATATATTACCAGAAGTGGAATTACTGGGTAAAAATACATAAATAATTTTGTTCAAGGCAATTGTTTTGAATTCTATTTTAAAGATGTGAACTCTATTATCTGACTTTGTCTGTTGATATTATCCTAGAACCGAACACATAGGCTGACATTTGGCTAGGACTCAATATACAGCTTCTGAAAAAATGAATAAAAACATCCTAGAAGTGTGTGACAGAGATCATATCTGCTATTTATCAGCAAAAGTTGCATTTTTTGATGACAAAAGGAATGCTTTCTATTTGCCTTAGGCTTAACAAGTGTGTAAACAAAGGTTCCAGCTTCCCTTTTATGTGTTCATTTAAGCTTAATGTTGGATGTAAGAAAAGGAGACAGCTGATAACTGCCTAAAATAATTTCAGCACTGAATCAAAACAACCTTTATCTATGGACAAAATCAACACTTCTATTTGTAATATACATTTTAAAAACTACGTTTATTTTGACTGTATAATTTGGTAAAAGTTCTAAATTGTTAAATGACTTTAAAGAAATGCTATTTTACTTTTTAATCTGTAAAGCAAGCGGAAACTGGCAACCTCGTTTTAGGACAGGGAAACACAGAGAAAAACGGAAGAAGAAAGGGAGGGAAGGAGAAGAGGAAGTGTAGCAGCGAACGCTGCTTAGTAGAATTTGCCTTGGGAAAATTTCCTGCCTTAGTGAATAAAACCAAAACCGGTTGCCGAGTCAATTCCGACTCATAGCGATCCTATAGGACAGAGTAGAACTGCCCCATAGGGTTTCGAAGGCTGTAATCTTTATGGAAGCAGACTGCCACATCTTTCTCCCAGAAGTGGCTAGTGGGTTCCAACCAGGACCTTTTGGTTAGCAGGCAAGAGCTTAAACACTACACCTCCAGGGCACCTCTTTAGTGAATAGATGGGCCTAATTTAATTTTGTTGGTTTTGAAAAGTAATTTAAACATGATACTTCTAATTTTTTTACTTGAACTTGTACATCAACTTTCTAAAAATTATGTAAAGGTAAGTTAGCTTGGCTTCTGACCAAATTATCACAAAATGTACGTTGTTGTTGTTAGGTGCCGTTGAGTCGGTTCCGACTCATAGTGACCCTATGTACAACAGAACAAAATACTGCCCAGACCTGCACTGAATATAATTTTACAACATAATTTAAAAATGTCAATTACTGACGTTAATAAGCGCTAACATGTATTGAATGCAAGCATTCTTCTAAGTGCTTTATAGGTCATAATTCCTTTAATCTTTCTAAATTCATGTTATTACTATTGTTCCATGTTACAGAAGAGAAGGCTAAGGCATAGATGTATTAAATAACCTCTCTAACATGCCATAGCTAGTAAGTGATGGTACAAGATACCAATCCAGTCTTATCCCAGAACTCTTGATCTTAGCCACTAAATTATACTACCTCTCATAATATTAAAGATCTGATATTACAATGCCTGACATGGCAACTTTCTTTTTTTTGAAAAAGTGTTACTTCAAAATACTAAAAATAATTAAAAAAATTAATACTTAGTGTATATATAGCTTCCTCTAGAGGAGAAAAATGTTAAATTGATGTCTTACCATCTATAGATAGAATTGTTCCTTGGTATTTTCCCTTAAGCATCTCATATTGTTCCCTGGTAACTTTATTTACCAAAGTAATTGCGCCTGTTCTTCGATCAACAGCTAGCAGGTTGGCTGGATTAGTTCCCATTACATATCTGTATTTTAAAGAAAACAATACAAATTAATGTCAGTTACCTAAAAAAAAAAAATGTTTTCATTATAAAATGTATTTTTCAATCAGTATTTGTAACCCTTGGATATAGTTTTCAATTAGTAGAGACTCCCCCCCGCCCCCCCCCCCCCGCCCCGAGAGTAGTCTCAGCTGTTTGGAATCTTTTAGAGGTTGACAACAATTTAAATGTAAGAAAACAGAACTACTGAGCAGTGATTTCTGCTGGAATGTCTTTTTAGGCCTACTGGGATGTCAGGATAATCCTTTGATGCTTTTAGTCTCATTTTCATCTGATTTTGGTAGCATCAGAACTTTGCTGGAAGACCAGACCCTGGGAATTCCTGGGCTGCTCCTAACTCTAAACTATTCTCTTACGAAACAAGTTACTTCTTCAGCATCTTGACTTCCACCCGCTCCCTGTTTCCACTCCTCCTGGCTGCATACACACTGATTTTACAGGACTGCTTTTAAATCTCAAACTGTGCCTCGACTCTCTTCTCTTTCTCTATTCTCTTTTCCTCCTCATCTTTGACTTCATTGTTTTCCTTCTCATTCACATAAAGTGTTAAACAAACACTTGTTAGACAACTCTTCTGTCTCAGGCACTGTGCTAAGCTCAAGAAATGAAACTTGGAAGAAGGGGAGGTGTGGTCCCTGCCCTCTGTGAGCTCACACCTGTGGGGCGCATGTCAGCTAATCAGTAATGGTGGTACAGCGTGGTAAGAGCTATAATGAAAGTATTACATGGTGCAACTAGAACACAAAGAACTTTTAAAACACATTTATGTGGTTCCCCCTCTGAGTTCACGGTTATTCTTGGTCACAAGCACATGTGGGAACACATGTACACATACACACACATTTTCATGATCAAGTAGAAATCTTTGCATATGGAGAGTTTTAAAATTATATAACATAATTTATCCTTAATATAACTAATTTTCATACCAAAGTTAATGAACAATATTAAGTGGAATTAAAGTGTAGAAAACAACCGAAGTGATCTAACGAAATCTAATTGATTCCAAGCTGGGCAAATTTGCAGTGGGAAATCCCATAAAATATTCCAGGGGGAATAACCATGGCATGTGGTGATCAGCAAATTGATCAATAAAATATTTAAAACACAGGAGTGTCAAAACTTTCAAGGTGTAGTATTTTCACATTTTACAGCTTTACAGTTTTATACCTTTACATTTTACATCTTAAACCTTGCGTACAGTGTTATATTTTCTTCACTTAAACACTAAACTAAGTAATAAATAATTCCATAGTTAGTACTTTTTACAATTGAACTACGGTTTCAAAAATAAGGAGAAGTATTTTAATTCAGATACTTAACTTTTCTAAAAAGAACATAATGTATTTAAGTTCAATATGTGTTGAAAATTAGTTAGAACACGTCCGTCTTACCTGACAGTTGTTGAAGCCAGACCTGTGTCCAGGTCGATAGCTACGAATTCTCCCACTCTATGATTTTGTCCCATATCACTAGTTACGGCGTATGTCTTTGAACCTGGACGGAACACTGAGCCTTCTATTACGTTTACCACTGCCACTGAGACTGCAGTTGCTGTGAGTTTATATTGAGACATAATTGAATGATGGAATTCGGCTTTGTTTCTGACAGCAAGACTAAGTTGCACATTCTGCATTTCTTCATAATCTAGGGGCTAGAAAGTAAAGAGTGAAGTATTTTTAAAAGAAAGAAAACACTCCAGAGAAAGAGAAGTCCTTTGAAAATGGTAAAAAAAACAAACAAAAAAAAAAACAAAACTTACTTCCTGTTTCTTTAATTAAATATAAATTCTTAGAAACAATCTATTCTTATTTTATCTTTAATTCAATATAAAACAAGCAAACAACAAAAACAAACCCAATGCTGTTGAGTCAATTCCGACCTCTAGCGACCCTATAGGACAGAGTAGGACTGCCCCATAGGGTTTCCAAGGAGCAGCCGGTAGATTCAAACTGCTGACCTTTTGGTTAGCAGCCAAGCTCTTAACCACTGCGCCACCAGGGCCCCAACTGAAAACAGAATGGTTGAATAATTTTCTAATGTAACATAGCAGTTTGGGCTGAAATGGATTATGACCCAGGTTCCCCAGTTGGAATCATAGATGGTATTGTGGAAAGAATGTGAACTTCTTAGCTAGAGAAACCTAGGTGTCAGTTGTACCATTTAACTGGCTCTAAGACCTTGAGCTGGTTATGTACTCTCTCTGGGTCTTGATGTCTTTATTTTCAATATGGGCATGGTATAACTTAGTTTGCAAGGATGCTGTGAGGGGTAGATTAAAGCATCTGCCCACTGCCTCAGCAAATGGAAGCTACATGCACAACGACACTTTATGAAGACATATGAGCTAGAATCGACTCAGACAGCAGCTAATAACAATGAGTCAAATGAGTACACATTCCTGTGGAGACAGATGTCCTTAGGAATCTGTTTCCCAGGGCTGTTCTGAAAGAAGGAAATCTTTTAAGAGGGATTACATTTTACCACAAAGAATATATATTGCATGGGCCAGGTACAATCCATGCACAGTTATTGCAGGTTTTAAAGAAAAATCTACAAGTCTTGCAGCACAGTGAGAAACCTTCACCATCAGCTCCCTAGGAGTCAGACATTTTTCTCACACCTCAGAGGAAATTCTACTGCAGGTAAATGGGGTGTTTCATAAATAGAGGGCCAACGTAGGACAACTCTGTTGACTGAGACCAAATCTCTGGTATATTTATGTTCTTTATAAGCATTGGTCAGCAGTCACAGTGACATGGGAATGCAATAATCCTAAAATTACAGTAATTTAATCTTAATTTTATAAAAACACAATGGAGTAATAAACTTTTAATGTATTTGATGAATATTCTTGGTACATAATAGTTGACTTACAGTGTTGACATGGACACATTTTTTAAGCTTATGTAAATCTGTTTTTAATAAAGGATTCTTAAAACATTTAAAACAAAACTTTAAGAATTAATTATAATTTCTTTGTTGTAAACATAAAATCAGATTCTTGTTCTAAAATACTTTCAATTTATTTGATCTTCCAGGGACTACTGTATTGACAGAAAAGAGTTTTAAATTCAATGCCTGTTTTCCTGAAATTATACATATAAAAGGCTGTATATAAAAAAGCTCTATATCAGGCATCATTTTAAAGCATAGTAGTTTTTATTCTTTCGCTGACTCAAATTTGCGCAATATTAACATTTTATTTTAAAAATAACATTTCAAAAAAAAGATCAAGAAAACAGAAGATTTAGGATAATTATACTATACCTTAACAACCTTTAAAATTCCCACATTTGTTCTTTCATCCATTTCTATTTCAAACCAATTTCCCTCATTTCCAGAGACAAAGAAAATTACTGCTATCCAGTTAGCTGAGTACTCCTCATCCAAATCAATTACTCTAATCCGGAGCAGTTCTGAATGTAGAGCATTTTCTTCAATGCTTATGGAATACTGAAATGAGAAGTAAAAAATTTTAACATAAACTGTGTGAGTGAGAGAAGAACTATACCAGACTTACACTAAAGTATTTATAGTTATTTGTCATTTAAAAAAGAGATTGGTGTTTATAGTCTCATTTTCATTGTTCAAACCATTTCCCCCTTAAACATTATATAAACTAACACAAGTAGAAGAATATGCCTACATGTGGACTGTATGTGATTAAAGATACATCTGTAAATAGGATTTTTTTTTTTTTCGCCATTTCAAAAATTTTGTTTTACATACACATTTAAGTGACATTGACTACGCTCTTCTAATTGTGCTGTTATTCTCACTTAAGATGAAGGCTTACAGGACAAAATAGTCTC
>NW_004444111.1:4186386-4223714 GCF_000243295.1 Trichechus manatus latirostris
TGGGGCCTCCATGACCTTTCCTTGTACAGGTTGTGTTAGTTTCCCCTGTATTGTGTACTGTCTCACCCTTCACCCAAGATACCACTTGTCTATTGCCTATGTAAATAGGATTTTTTGCACAAATTTTAGAATGCAATGAATTTAAAGTTATTCATTTCAGAACAAATACTTACTGAAGACTGTTCCATGTATGGGATGTTATCATTGACATCGAGTATTTTTATGTTGCATTCACACTCTGCTGACATGCCACCTATCCCACCATCTCTGTCTGAGCCGCTAACAGCAAGAGAATACTGGCCGTATTGCTAAAAATACACATAAAAGCAATATCAAAGTTGATGTAGACTTTACTCTGTTTCATGCAAAGTTCTTTAAGAATATTGGCTTAATATTTACATAAATCTACGATGGAGATAGAGGTAGCACGGAATATTGAAAATCCACAAACCCCACATGAATCAATACTGAATTTTTGACTTCTATTACCAACAATGCTTATCCAGCTTCCCATAAAAGAAGCAGGACTTTTTTTTTTTTTTTTTTAACTGCGATTTAAGTGAAAGTTTACAATTCAAGTTAGTTTCTCATAGAAAAATTTATGCATACATAGTTATGTGACCCTAGTTGCTCTCCCTATACTGTGACAGCACACTTCTCCTTTCCACCCCAGATTTCCCATGTCCATTCAACCAGCTCCTGACCGTCTCTGCCTTCTCATCTTGCCTCTGGACAGGAGCTGCCCATTTAGTCTCGTGTATCTACTTGATACTTGAGCTAAGAAGCACACTCTTCACAAATATCATTTTATGTCTTATAGTCCAGTCTAATATTTGTCAGAAGAGTTGACCTCAGGAATGATTTTAGTTTTGGGCTAACAGCCTGGGGCCCATGTCTTCCAGGGTCCCTCCAGTCTCAGTCAAACCATTAAGTCTGGTCTTTTTACTAGAATTTGAGTTCTGCACCCTACTTTTCTCCCATTCTGTCAGGGACTGTCTGTTGTGTTCCCTGTCAGGGCAGTCATTGGTGGTAGCTGGGCACCATCTAGTTCTGGTCTCAGGCTGATTGAGTCTCTGTTTTATGTGGCCCTTTCTGTCTCTTGGGCTAATATTTTCCTTGTGTTTTTGGTGAAGAAGCAGCATTTTTTGAAGACCTCATCCCTTTATTAATCATAATATGTCCAGAAAACTGAACATGTTTATAAGGAGTGATCAGAAGGAGAGAGATGATAGACAGAATTGTAAGGGATTTATAGGGACATCTTGAAGTCTCTCCATGGACCCTAGGTTAAGAATATCTGCTCTGGTGGCTTCAAAGTGACTGCAGGTTTCTTTACTTTCTTTATCAGAGCTCTTCACCACTGCAGCCTTTTTGACATTAAAGGAAAGCCACTGGACTCTAAGAAATTTTGAGAAAGAGAAAGCTAAGTAGTCAATTTCTTCTGATGATAATTTTTAAACAAGTAAAAAGGTGATTTAAGTAACTTAGAAACTGATGACATTTGGTCTGTTTTATTAGTGTTAAAAATAATGTTGATATATCCTAAACCTAGGAGTCATTAGCAAGGAATTCGTCATTTTAAAACAACTATAATAATTAAATTAAAATTTAGTTGAGTATCAATTAGTACATAGTACTTCCTCACTTATATACCTAAAGTGCATACAGGCCAGCTACATTTTATTTAAAGGCAATATTTAAAAAAAAATGATGAAAAAGATATTTAAAATTAAATTATGGGACTACTTGGCATAATAGAAACCATAAAGGCTGATTCCAATCTGATAATCACCACTAGCTATTTTCTTATTTGTAAAAGAAAAGATTAGATTGGATGTTATTTCATTTCTATCCATCACTCTGGTCCTTGATTCATTTCCCAAAGTATTCAGTAGGCTGTTAACAAGTATTATATATGAATTAAAAAAAAAAAAAAAGAGTTCTGTTAACAAGAGAGCTTAGGATATGCTGGGTTAAATAATGATAAGCAAATTTCCTAGCCTGTAAATGTTCTTGGAGCTTCTACCATGTTCATATGCATTGTGACTTGCCAAGACAGGGCTATAATATCAAGAGTTTCTTAAACTTATTTCATGATAGACATTTTTTTGTAATGGAGCTTCTTATTTTAAAATAATATTTTGTTGTGTTTGCAGCGAAAGTTTACACAGCAAATTAAGTTCCCATTTGACAATTTCTACACAGATTGTAAATGGAGCTTCTTGAGGTTAATGCTGAATTATTATATTTTCCTACTTAAAAGTAGTAAAATATTTTCATAATTGAAATTCCCTCTACTTCATGCATATTTTATGTACTCTCAGAATACAGTTTTCTTAAATTGGGGTAAACCCTAAGTAAGATTAAATGAAAAATGACTGTATAAAATGTACTTAAATTCTCACTTTTACATTTACAATTATTTCTTACATCATTACTATTATGTGGAAAGATTATATATCTAAAATTAAAGTATATTAGTTTTTTTTTTATCATTTTCTTGTAGGCACTCTTATTATTAGAATCAGTTCCTTTGAAACTAAACAAATACTCCAAGAGAAGAAAAAATATACCTCTCTGTCTAAAAAGTTATTCATTGTTCGAATTTCTCCAGTATATCTGTTGATAATAAACATTGGTGAATCAAAAGGCTCCTGTCTTATGATCTTGAAGGCTATTTTTGAGTTCAAATTATTTGGTTCATCTGCATCAGTAGCATTGAGTATCATCACCAGTGTATCTGGAAATCAAGAAAAATAGATTGAAAATAGACAATTGACCTTTGTTATAGTATAATATATCACCTTTCCAACAGGATTTAGGGTTATTTGGTCTACATAGTGTGCACTTTAGCTTCTTCCCTTTCTGCTCCTTCAACACATCGATATCTTATCTCCTTTCTATACTTTTGCCTTGATGAAAAAGATCACATTTTACTAGGAATCTAGACATTACTGATAGTTGAGAAACAAAGGAAAAGTACTATTCTGGCTTTCAATTTCTTATTCTAATACAATTAATTTTCTTCCTTCATTCCTTTTTTTTCTTTCCCTCCTTGCCTCGTTCCCTCATTCCCTCCTTTCGTCCTTTCCCCCTTCCCCCCTTCCCCCCTTCCTTCCTTCCTTCCTTCCAGCTGCTGTGGTGAAACTAAATGATATTAAGACAGGACAACTCTTTCCCAGGTTTAGCACCTTCAAACTATACGATCTTAGCCTCGGTTTCCACATCTATAATAGTACCATCTTCACTCAGTTCATGTGAGAATTAAATAGTTTAATGAGGTGCTATGCTATTAGATAAAGTGTCTATATTGAATAATGCATGCTTAATAAATAGTATATATTATTATTTTTCTATTTTGCTTGGTCCTTAGCAAAGTGCTAGGTTACTAGTAGGTTTAAAGAAATGCTTATTTAACTACATATCTTGTCCTCTCTTTCATATTTCCCATTAAACTTATTAGCTGTTTTGATGAAGGACCCTGGAAAACATGAAAAGCTGCCAATGTTCATAAACTGAAATATTTCTCTACATTCAACTCCTTTTAAGCATAACTGTCCTTTCTGTAGATGCAAATGCACCAGAGCATATTTATTTCTGTATCTCTATTCGTTTCACTGTTTTTTTTTTTATATGTACACTAGGTAATTAATTAATTATGATACATTCATATAATGAAATGCAATGCAAACTGTTAAAAAGAATGAAGAAATCTCTATATTACTGATATGGAAATATGTTCAAAATATATTTAAGTGAAAAAATGTTGGGGAGTAATATGTAAAAGATGATCCCCTTTGTGTCCAAAATCATGTTTACGTATGTTTATATGAAGAATGGTATTAGGGAGAACAGAGAATGGATTCCTGTTCCCTTTTTACTTGCCGTGTTGTGTGAATTTTTACAAGTATTTTTATAATAATATCTTTTTAAAGTTCAAAAAATTGGTATAATATTTTAAGAAATAAAAGTAAAATGTAATGATTTTTCAAATTTACAAGAAATTGCACGGAAAGGTTAAAAGTAATTATGGAAAGTTGAAATTTTGAATTCATATGAGAAACCATCTCTGCTGTTTTAAATGTATTTAGTGAAATCTGCACTGGTGCTTTAGGCGGTTCGTATACTGCCAAAGATACTATAGGCAGTTAGTATAGTATATTAACTGCCTCTCCTAAGTGACAGTACTTAGCAGTTAAAATGGTGTCATGTACAGTAGTCTATAGGAGGCAATTGCTGTGAGTCAGAATCAACTTGACGGCAGTGGATTCGGTTTTGGGTAGGAGGCACTTGCACCAGTAGATTGTCAAAGCCCTTGCAGGTAAATGCTTTAGTTGTAGAGATTTTCAGGTGCCCCTCAACTAGCAACACTTAAGAGATTATCAGCTTTAAATATACATGATGAGCTAAACAGGATTAAGTTTGTAATGCATTCCAAATACATAAAATCAATGACTTGAGTAAAAAGCAAATAAAACCTATATTTATTAAATTATACTTAAAACAAAACAAAACAAACCCGTTGCCATAGAGTTGATTCTGACTCATAGCGACCCTGTAGGACAGAGTGGAACTGCCCCATAGGATTTCCAAGGCTGTAATCTTCAGGGAAGCAGGCTGCCACATCTTTCTTCCCCAGAGCGGCTGGTGGATTCCAACCACCAACCTTTCGGTTAGCAGCTGAGCGCTTAACCACTGCGCCAGGGGAAAAATGCTTGATTTGCATTTATTTGTTTTCAGCAAAAGCTCTTGGAGATTATGGCCACAAAATAGGTTGGTTGGAAGTGATTTCTATAAACAACTTTAAAGTAGTTAAAACAAAAAACCAAAACAACAGTATTAACAAAAGTGGATGGGATTGCCCTTCCAAACAGTCAGGCTGGGAGGCTGAATTATTAACCTGATGCCGCTGTCACCACTGTGCAAAATACTTTTGGAATTTCTCATTAGGAATCTCCTACAGAGCTAGTGTGTGAGTGACATGAGAAAATCCTCCTTGCTACTTGTCTCTTGTGTATGACAGATTGGAGCTGCTACCATAAATCCAGAGACAGCCATTATGGAGATTTTTCTGACGCTTTTCTGCTCTGCATGCTTTTCCACAGCTTTTCTCTTATATTCATGATGTGGTACTTCGACATAGTTTAACCTACAGTTGCCTGGCTGTTAAGAGTGATCTGCAAGCCAATACAGTCTTGTTTATTTAACCAAGTGGATTACTTACTTGCATTAGAATTTTCTTCTATTTGTCCTACAAATGTAGACAGAGAAAATACAGGAGGATTGTCATTTATATCCAAAACCCTGACTCTGAGCTCAAGAATCCTCTCTAAATCTTGGCCCAGGGAATTCAGAGCTCTACAATAGATCTAAGAGAGAAAAGAGAAATTATTATACAGTGCAACACCTATTTATTAAGTTCTCTATGCATTATGCTAGACACAGTGGGAAACTAAAGGGAAAGTTAGACATATTATTTCCTTCTAGAAGATACGCACAAGCAGTGTTGATAATCAATAAGGGGAGGCAAACACTAACATAAAATACCATGTAAGGAAAGGTATCACAATAAGTTCTATAAAGGAAGACAAAAAGAATACTATGACTTCATAGGCGTGTCTAACAACTGAAATAGATGTTGAAAGAGAATCTCAGCAGGTGGAGCTGGGAATTGGTAGAGTGTTCCAAGTAAAAGAATTTATGTGAGGAAAGAAACAGAATGATGAAAAGGCAGTGTTTGGAATTAGAAATAGTGGCTATTGGGAGGTTTGGGGATGTGGTCAAGGAGAGTCGTATGAGGGATTCAAAGAAATGTTGAGAGTTCTTAAGCTAGGTGGTGGCTACAAGGGTGTTCGCATTATTATTATTTTTATTTAAAGTGTACATAACTACATACTTAAAGTGTACTATTTTACGTAAGCTGTATATTTTATATAAAAATGCATTTTGCTAAGAGAAAAGCTAATAGGCTGGAATGCTGACTTTGAGGGTTTGTGCAGAAACATTGTGGAAGCTAAGGTAGGAATATAGACTTGGAATTGAAGACTAAGGCATTGAAGTCCTCTGAGGAATGAAGATAAGCTGCATGAATGAAAGTGGCAAATACAGACTACTATTTGAATATACCTCGGCTATGGATTGATGGGGTTTTAAAAAAACCTCTTCTATTACCAGATCAAAGAAGGTTTCATTTATTTTTAACTTTTTATTTCAAGTATTAAGAAGTGATGGCCATGATTACGGATGGGAGTGGCAACAGCCAATGGAGTGAGCAGAAGAGGGATGACCAACAAGAACAACAAAAGTTGATGGAGTAAGGCCGTAGAAGAAACAGGCAATTATTGGACAATGGAAATCTCTTGGGATAAGCTTTGGGGAAAAAGCAGAAAAGTGATCCTGCTTTTGGAGTTAATGCAAAACATTTTTGAGCTGGAAGAGAGAGAATTAGTTGTGAGAGTTTGTGATGGATGGTCTCAGAGTTTTTAATGAAGTTGACCATGGGATCAGCCACTTCAAGTAGAGGGTTGAGGGTTTGAAGAGAGAGATTACTTAAGCTTTGTGACAGCCACTGGAAAGAATGGAGTAAGATGCTGCTAAGGATAAATGAAAGGACTTCCGGGCAGAGCTCAGGTGAGCTTGAGCAATGTTAAAATAAAATAAAGTTATATTCCCTCAGAAAAGATTCCCCCAGTCGTTCCATGACCATCACATAGCATTGGAGTTAAATGGGGCCACCAATCTCAGCTGAATGAAAGAAAAAGAAGTAAAAGTTAGGTACTGTCCTTCCAAACAAATACTCTAGTTTGCCAATGAGGACAAACTAGAGGGTAGCATTTTTACTTGAGACACTTAAGTGAAATATTGCTCTCTCTCAGTCTTCTCTCTTTGTATTAGGGCATGTGATGCTTATGGGTTAAAAGATAACTTAAAATGCCTGAATATTGAGGCTCTTGAAATCAAATCAAGTATGATCTGAGCTTATGATTTTTGAAGAATAACTTAGGCTCAAAGATATAGAAATATAAATATAGACATGGAGCTCACTTACAATGAAAAAAGGAGTGACCTCTCGATCAACTATGGATGTTATATTAATTTCACCCGTCTTTTGATTAATAACAAAGATTCCATAAGGTGGTTGATCAATTCCTACTCCAGAGATGCGATACGTAACTTGCTGGTTTGCAGCACAATCTGAGTGAATCTATAAAAGGAGAACAAGAACAATTGAAAATGTTATAGCGAGCAAATAGTTTCATGCTTAATATACAACAGCAATATTTCTTGAGAATTATGGAATATGATGCCCCTGTTATCAACTGGGAAATGTTTTCCCAGATAAGTGTAATAATTACAGCTCTAGTATTTCCAATGGTAACTGAAAATGTAATAGAAGAAACTCAGTTTCTATTTCTACTAAACAAGAAACAAATAAATCCATCTCAGTGAGGGTTTTCCTCATTTTCATTGGCCCTCGACTTTACCAAACATGGTGTCCTTTTCTAGTGATTGGTCTTTCCTGATGTGCTAAATTCATCATTTAAATTACTATATTCCTTTCATCTAGAGTTTGAAGCAACACGTTATCATGTGTATTAATTTCACCAGTGTGATGAATCAAAGTTTAACTTTATCTGAGTGTCTAAATTTTTTAATCTGTACTTCAGTGGCTTCAATTTTTGTAATCTGAGTGACTATAGTCCTGATCTGTCTCTTAACTTTTCAGTAAGATATGTTCTTCACTCTTCTGAAAAATCAGGATAGTTTTAATTTTTTCCCTAAGATTTAAAAGACAGATTATTTTGAAACTATCTGTTCTGATTTGCAATCTTGTGCTTTGAGCTAATACTTACTTTGGCGATCGGGTTTTTCTTTGAGTTGTCTTCACCTTCACGACAGGATGCAGCAAACTTGATCCATTCACGTTTTTGCCTTCTGATTGAATGCCATTTGATGGTGCCATTTTTAGCATTGTAATCTCTTACCTTGATTGGGCATGATAAAGTAACAGTATCTATTAACTTTTACTGATAATTCACATTGTATTGGAGATTTTGGAGGAGGGGTAAGTATAATGTAGAAGGAGAAGATGTTGATGGTTTTGATAATCTATTAATTTTAGCCTTATATTAATTTTACTTATAAGGATGAATTTTTCTTTGGAAAATATATTGTTACAAATAATTTTCATTAAAAAAATGGGTTTGCTGTATGTTACCTGGATTCGAAATTCACTGTTAACTTCCACCACCACCTGTAAAGAATAAGATAATCACAGTAGTTAACGTTTAATCGAATGCTTTAAAATTCGTATTATCTGATCATTAAGAAAAGATCAAACAGTGGTCTTGTGAGTTGTGAGTCAGTGAAATTATTTTAACAGTGGCAGCAGTGCTGAAGAGGAAACTCTGTCCCAAATGGCAGGTGGCACTCATTTACCTCTCAGGCCTGATCATAGTGCTAAGAATTCCTTTGGTTTTTGCCTTTCAAGTTGCTCTTCTCCTTACTTTTCTTTTTAAATCTCTTTTCATTCTTAGCCTATGTAGATACCTGTTATTTTATGAGGTAGGATATTTGAAGCTAGAACCCAGGGGAAATGAGGATAGGAAACTCAGCTCTCTTAGTCAGTCTTGTGCCTGCAGAGCTGGAGATATTCTGAGACTACTCAACAATAGCCAACAGTAAGTTTTAACACTCTAAGATTCCACTGTAGTTTCAGAATCTGACAAATCATAGGTGGAAATAGGAAGAAAAAAAAAAAGTTGTGGAGCCAAGAAAGAATATAAAGCAGAAAGATATCCAGAAAGCTACAGAGTATTTGTTCCTTCACTTTCCAAATCTAGATGGAAGATTTTCTGGTATTCTTAAAAATTTGAAGGTGATAATTTTTTAAACTGTTTTTGAAATATGAGAATAAAAACTTCTAAAACGAAAGAAAATAACTTCCTTTATGTAAAAAATAGCTTATATTTGACATTTTATTAACAATAAATAAAATAGGTGGTATAATTGCATCCTACCACAGCAAGGAGAGGAAATTTCAGGAGCACAGGGAAGAGGGGCTGAGTAAGCAGCTTCTGTTAGCCCTTTCTCCTGAATCAAACAATTTCCTTAGTCAAACAGATGTGCCAGTCAAGCAGAGCTCTGCCTAGTTTCAGCTTTGGTCTTGATCATTACGCATAATTTTTTACTGATAAATCAGGATAGTTTAAATTTTTTTCTCTAAAACCACAGGTATTTCTAAAACCACAGACATTCAAATATTGAATTTAATGTATCAATATACTTGTTGAAGACATTGTACAATGTCTGTCTAAAACTTAGGTGTGAATTGGAAGGCTAGTTTGTATTCATCAAGTTTTAAATTGCACTTTAAAACTACTAAAGATGGTGTAAGTTCTTAGTTTTTATTTCTCCCTACAAAAGAAATTTTCAACTTGTAATTGCATTTTTTAGGAGTGTAAAGTATAAAAACTGTTATCACAATTAGACTTTATCAGCATTACTGATATAAGCAAATTATATTTGCATTTAAAAACACTAATGATCATGAAAAAATACAGTAAATTACTTTTTTTATTTTGGGGTTTAATTTCACTTTTAAATAAAATATAAAATTTTAAGTCTCTATTCATTTTTAAAAATTTGCCATAATAATTTAAGAAATATCTCTTTGTGGTTAATATGAGGTATGTAAAAAGGTATTGTTTTTATTATAGGAAATATATACCCTTGGTATATATTTAATGTTAATTATTACCACTGGCACAGTTCATTGAATGATAACTAAATACCAAGCAATGTGTTTAGAGAAATCCATACATCCAATCTTCAGAACAAAAACATGTGGTAGATACTATTATTATCTGCATTTTACAGATAAGGACATTGAGGCTTGGGTATTAATTTATGGCTAAATACATTCCAATACAATTCAGCCTGAATTTGTACTTGAGCTATGGGTTTTATAATAAAGTATAAGATAACCTATTCATCTAAGTAAATTACTAATGAAAACATGCTTCAAAGAATTAATATGACAAAAAAACTTGATTTTAATCTACCTAAAATTATCTCTGAGATTAAGAATGCTCACATATAATAACAATAAAACTAAAGGGAGGGGTAGGGGAGAAAGAAAGAAAAGTTAAGTGCCAGTAACTGAGATGTTATTTTTAGAGCCAGTCTCTGGGGAAGAGCTGAAATGATGGTCAGGCCAGTGTGTAATTCTTGCTCCTTGTGATCTCACTGAGTCCTTTATTTCTACTTTCATGTTTGTGGGTGTGGGAGGAGGTTGGTGGGATACCTTACTCGTCTGTTTGAAAGTTACTTCTTTACAGCTATAGAATCGTGTATTTGTCTGTTATCCGTATTGCACTCTCCTCACCACACTGAAGAAGTGTCAGCGCCTGCTGTTTGTTTTGGATAACTATGCCAGCTGACTAATAAACGTTTCCAAATTTATGAAGCTAGGTCATTCTTTTTCCCATGAGAGGTAACTTAGGCAAGAGACCAACTAGGTTTCACCAGAGACTCAGGCTCTCAATGTATCGTCATTAAAAAACTGCCAAGTCGGCTTCAAAATGTGGGTAGGTTCACATAACTTTTTGTGGTTTGCTCAGAGTCTCATGTACATTCTGAAACAAAGTCACTCTTGGCTTTAAAATGCAATATAATAAACTAAAAAGAGCACTTGATAGAGCCGGAAAACTTCAATGCATTTCTCACATTTTCCGAGCTTTAGTTTTCTCATTTATAAAGTGAAAGAAGTAGACAAAATTATGTATAGGTAAATTTCAGTTCTAACACCAAATGCCTGTGTGAAGTAGGGAAATACTGGATATGGGAAGGCATTATAAAATTGTGGGTTTAAAAAATCACTCTGACAGCACTTGGCAAGAGTGGTGGGAAGAGGCAAAGATTATAGGCCATGAGCTGTTGAGAATCTTCTGCATCAAAACAGCCTTACCTCAGTGGAAGCGAGCACATTGAGCCCAACTACAGTGCCGAGCCCTCTCCCTACTCGTACATTAGGCAACGCCCTGTAGGATGAGGGAAACCCTGGTGGTGTAGTGGTTAAGAACTACAGTTGCTAACCAAAAGGTTGGCAGTTCAAATCCACCAGGCCCTCCTTGGAAACTGAATGGGGCAGTTCTATACTGTCCTATAGGGTCAGAATCAACTTGACAGCAATGGGTTTGGTTTTTTTGGTTTTGTAGGATGAGGAGGAGCTAAACCAGAGCAGTGGCAGTGGGAGCAGACACAAAAAGATCAAGGGAGAGACACTGCATGGGTAGAGCTGACAGGGCTTGAGAACAGATGGGTTGTGGGAGTCCAGATAGGGAGGAATCCCAGGTGACGGCAGTTTTAAACTGAGAGATTGCGAATAAGGAAGTAGCAGAATCAAGCCAGGTAGGACACACTGAGTTTGAGATGCCAGAGGAATGACCAGGTAAAATTGCTCAGCAATTTGAAATATATCTAGGAATATGAACAGAGGTTCAGGCTAAATACATAAATTTGAGGGACATCTGCTCAGATACGAGAGTGGAAATGAAGGGAAAACGTGAATAGGAAGAATCTAAAGTAGAGAATAGAACAAAGAAGCAGCCTGTTGCTGAGATGAAACTAGGGAAATTCCTACATTTATTTAACTGGGGAAAACAACAATAAAAAAGAAACAAAGAGAAAGAGACGGAGTGGTCAAAGAAACAGCAGGAAAAATCTATGCAGTGTCATGAATGTCATGAGAAGCAAAAACTGAAAGACAGATGGGATGTGAACGAGTGTCAGATGATCAAAAAATTAGAGCAGAGTGAATCCCAAGGATATGCTGAGGTTATGCTGAGGTGATCTTTGAGAGAAAGCTTTCAGTTGCGTGGAACAAGAACTTGCTTCATCGATGGAGAGGAGAGAACATAAAGATGGTCACTTTTTCCAGAAATTTAGTGATAAAAGGAAGCAGAAAGGTGAGGTGGTAGAATTAAATGTAGGAGCATTCAAGGAAAATTTTTGGAAGGGGAAGTTCTGTGGATTTTTGAAAGCTCAGAAAGGAGAGAAAGAGAGTTTGATTTGAAAGAGAAGAGATGATATTCATGGAAGTGTTGTGATGGAGACAGCAAAAGGGAATTGACAGAAAGAAAGGACTTCAAAGACAGAGGGCAGAAGGGAGGAGGGATGGAGATTAAAATCCATAGATTAGGAGAGAGAAATTAATGATTTAGAATGATTTAGACCTGGTCCCTAAAGAAAGGGTGGGATTATTTCCTGGCAAAGAGCAGAGTAGTTTGGGTTCAGAAATAATCTGGAATTTGTGTTTACAGACCATGATGGAGATTCCCTTAGAGATGAATGTAGGGGCTGTCTGAGTATATCTCAGCTCTCCTACCCCACTGTGGGCCTCAATTTCCTTATCTGCATATAAGACTAAAGTCCCTCCTAGCTCCTAAACGTCTATGAAAGCAGAGAATAATTCACCTGTAGTGCATCCCCAATGAGTCATCCCGTCACCTCTATTTTAGGAGTCAATCCATTTATTTAAAAAAAAAAAAAAAAGCCACAAGACACAAACTTGCACACTAATTTCAGTAATTTTCTAATTGTAGTCATTTAAATTTTTTTTGATATTGAAGTTTATAATTCTTTGCATACAATGAAAATGGACTTGAGAATAATAAGTAATTTTTATAATGAAAATGTCTTGCATTTAATAATTGTGAGGTGGTATTTCACAAATAGTTACTTGGTAATTTTTGTAAAGCTTCAAATTTTAATGTACTTGTTAGCTCTTGCTATAAATCACAATAATGAACTTGAAGCAAACCTAAAATACAGTAATTTGCTTCTTTTTAAAATCATTGTCTTTGCTTCATACTGCTTTGAACAAAGGACGTAAGTCCAGGGTTGACAACGCCTTAATGAGTTGGTTTCTCTTACTTGTTCATTGGTTTATTTATTTAACAAACATGTATTGAATGTTTATTATGTGGATCCAAGCCTGGATTAAGGCTTTTATAGGGTCTAAGCCCTAAAAGTAATATGGTATTATTTTAAGCCCTAAAAGTATTATGAAATGTAAAGTTAAGTGTAATACTACACCATAAAAATAAGCATTTGTGAAGTGCAACATGATCATTTCTATGTTTAATCTTTGATGATTTTTTTTGAAGTGTGTAGGGGCACAGAAATATAAAATACTCAAAAATTCCCTTCTGCTGCCTCTGCTTTGTGTGATTAGATGCCTATTGAGCAATCTTGCACTGGCACAAGTCATTACGTTTGAGAGATTGAAAGGTGAATCAGACATAGAACCTGCCCTCAAATAACTTATAGTCAAGTAATTTTATGAGCAACAGGCAGCAATCAATTTGCAGAGAGGCGGTTTCTCACTCCAAACGAAACCAGTTGTTGTTGAGTCGATTCCAACTCATGGCGAGTCCGTGTGTTGCAGAGTAAAACTGTACTCCGTAGGGTTTCTCATTAGACAAGTGTAAAAGGCTGCACTCCATTCTCATAGACTGATAGAGTGGATGGATCAGCAGCTGATGGTGTTTGACCTGCCTCTGTCCATTGAAGGAATTTCCACGCCAAGCATGACCAGCAAGGGTGGCATGACCCAGCACTCTGCTAGGGCATTCCCTCAGTGGAAGGGAGCACAGTAAGCCTGTCTGCAATGCTGAGCACACTCCCTGCTTATACATTAGGCAATGCTGTGTTAGGACGTGGCGCTACTCAGCAGCAATGTCCTTAAGAATGTTTATCACGGAGAAAGAGCTATCAGAAATTAAATGCTCTGAGTGTAGACAAGAGTGTCATTTTTCTATTTTCACAAGTCTCATTAAACAGGTGAATCTTGTCCTTAGGGGTCAGGCCTTCTGTTTATCAGGTCAGAATTTCCTGCTTCTTTAGATATTTCCAATACCTAACTAAATCAGGGATGGCAAAATATTTTTACTCTGTGGTAACTCAGACCAACTGACAGTGGCTTCCTAAAGTGCAATTGTTGAGGAGGATTCTGAGGTCTCCTCTGGGCTCAATGGGGAGAGTGTTTTGAACAGCCAGGAAAGTTTATACCAGGGGCAAGGCCATTCTTGGCCAAAATGCTTTTTGGTTTAGGTTTGATAACTGTCTCATTCCTGCTTGAACCTTACAGAAGGCTCTCATCATTTATTTGTTACATAAATGAATGCAATGATTTCTACAGATGTCAAAGATTCAAGGATTTCTTTGCAGTGATGAAAAATTTGCAGTGATGATAAATTTGTACTCCTTTTTTTCGAAAAGGTGAAACAAGATGCTGATCCTAAATCTGGAGTGAAATAATAAAGCATTTAAGAATACCATATAGATGGAAATTATTATGCTTAGAGACAGTTTGTAAGTTTCACTTAACAGGCATACTGCTTCCATTTTCTATGAAATATTTTACTGAAATACTAATTTCTATAATGTATATCACTATAAAACAATAAAGCATACATTTTGAATTAAAAGGATGATGAAAGACTTCTCTCTTTTGCTTCTCTTCTGTTTGGTCTGTACTGATTTGTTAGTCTTTGCTCTAGGCATCAGTGAACACAAATACAGGAATTTAAGATGTCTGATTCAAATGAGTTGATGGACCATGTAATAAATTTTTTTCTTCTGTGTATTTTAGTCTGAGTGCTGAGGAATACTCTGACAAATTCCTGCTTATATCTTAAAGAACTGCAGCTAAGTTCAAATTATGGAGTTAGTATATCAAGTGGTCAGAGGGTTTTTTTTTAAAGGAAATATTAATCCATGGAAAGTGGAGAAGATAGGCTAGTATGACAAACTGAAGAAATCAGATCATTCTTGGTAATAGATAAAAAATTGTTTTCTTTGTTCTTTGAACTTAAGCTGCAGAAGTTTGTCTTTATAGAGAAAGAGACCTTGAGATTTGAATTCATTTGAATGGACTAATTAGACTCGGCAAATGTGTAAGTAATCTTCAGAAATCATAAGAACCACAGAAATTCTACTGGTTCTATTTTGCTTTCCCATAATGACCATCCAACACCTTTTACTATAGTCACAACCATTTATACAGATTTCTTATATTTGGTGCATAAGGTAACATTGCCCTCCAGCTTAGAGAAAATACATTCTAATCTCTCCCCCCACAAGTACACTGATTTCACAGAAGCAGTAAACAAAGAAAAATAATTGCAAACTCAATAAAATTTATTTGGCTTGCTGTGTTACAGCAGGTGTAAGCTATTACCTGTCTGTACAGGAGACTTACCTGAATAATGAAATGATCATGTAGTAATCGTTGTCACTAAAACAGAAGCTCTTCCAGCTTTATTCACCCTGATCCAGCCCACTGATTTTAACAAGGTCTAAAACCTTCGGAAGTATTGAGCAGGCTTTACAATATGCTTGTAAACAGAGAGTACCCAGCTCTCAAATGGATTTTCTTTAATGTCTTAAAATGTAAATGTCTTAAAAGTCTTAATAACTGACCAAATATACTTCCTAACGTAGATTTTCATTTATCAACTTTTAGCACTTTACATAGTTTTTTTTCTTTTTTGGTAAAAGCAAGCATTTATAGTGAGGTTAACAGAATGATAATGGAAGAGTTTGCTACAGTGGTGTTGCCCTTTGCGGGGAGTGGGGGTGAGGGAGAGGGAAAGTATTTTTAAAGCGGAAGACAGATTCGATAATTTCAAACAGCAATTACCAAAATCATCTGGTAAAATCAGCAGTAAAAATAAATTGTGGTTTGCTAATAAACCTTAGAAAATGAAATGATTTACAAAAACAGTTATGACGTTCATGTGAAAATGAAATACTTTAATTCATAATAGAATAAGTTCTTTGAGAAATAATTCTCATATGAGGTATGAGACGCTTGTGACTGATTCCAAGTAAAATATGGCAAAACAAACAAAAAAACTATTCAGGCTCAGAAAATATGAATATCCAGAAACCTCTCTCCAAAGAGAGAAAGTTCAATGAGAATACATGCTTTTGATAAAATGATACCTTTTATTGAAGAGTGACTAATTAGGAAGTGGCTAGTAAAAGGAAATTTATAGGATGTCATTAGTGAGGAATAATCATATAAAGCCAGAAATAAGGCCTATCTCACAGATTCAATGACAGAACATAAGCATCTGAACAAACGATAGTCAGTTGAATCTATAGTAGGCCTAAATGGATCAAATGTATATGAAATTAAAGGTAAAAGCATTTGATTATTTGATAGCACACAAATGCTCCTATATACAAATGGCATACTGTATAATGTACATTGATTCCTGCCACATACTGAGTTATGATGTCAATTGATCCCAAAGATCCATTAAAGAGTCCATGGAATAGGATAGTTTGAAGGGCAGCTTGGCACTAAAGCTACCAGCTTATTGATGCTCATTTATAACTAAATCAACCAATTATGACCCCTCTTAATTAAGGAACTGAGTTTCAACTAACCACTGTACCTTGAATAAAAGAGTTGACTTGTTATTCTACAAACTCAGCATTCCAGTTCAAAAATTAAGCAAGTAGAAACAAATATAAACCACAGCACAGCCTTCTGCCAAGTTGGAGGGTGATTTACCTGGCACCTGCCTTTTTGAATTACATTATCCTTACTGTGAGAGAGATGGCTCTTTTAATATTTTTACCATAAGTAAAATTGATGTAATACACTGGTGTTGCATTTAGTATTAGCTCTAAAGGGAGAAAGCTAATAATGTGGCGGGGGGGGGGGCAGTGGCAAGACATTTCATTATTTTTGAACATCAAATGTACAACTTTTATGTTGGTTATTACTGACCTTCAGTAGTAAGGACAAGTATAGTAATAATTACACTTAAACTCCTTAATTATAGCCATTCCTTCACCTACTATGTCATTTATATATCTCCTATACCACCATTTTTTTTTAATTAAAAAATCCTGTTATAAATAAAATCATAGTTTAGCAACGTGAGGCTTTTGGTATTAGTAGTGTGAATCCTAACTGCATATGGAACTGAAAAGGTTGTTTGGATAGTAAGGCCAGCCATAAACTGCTATGATTTTAATTTATACGGATCTTATTTTTATGTTTTAAAAATTATCGTGAATTTTCCCACAAAGATACTAAAGGGATAGAAAAAGGTTTAGGTTAAAAATCAGGACATGCCTGTAATATTTAGCTTAAAAGCCCACCTGCAAAGAGAATTTGAACAACAAAGTGCTACTAAGCTATCCAATATCTTCCCAGCATGACTTAGCACGGACTTCAGTCTCAGAGATGTGATAGGATGAGTCGACACTGATGCATTAGTATGATCTAAGTCTTCAATTAAAGAGAGGAGCACTATGTAAAGGTCTAGTTCATAAAATCAACTTGTCATTGACATAAACTTTTAATGGGTTTAGGTGAGAAATAATATTAAATAACATTTTCTAAAAAGTTGTCACTCATTTACAATGAGAATAATTGTGCAGTTTTGACAGAGTCCACTTACCAGAAAAATGAACAGCACCGCCGCTGTTCTGAAGAAGGGCCAGTCCATCGCTGCTGGGTTCTTTTACATCCGAGACCAAGGGAGTTTTGTTTGCTCTTCTCTGTTCCTTTGCTTTCCCCCACTCAGCTGGTGTCTGATTAAAATGATTTCTGAGTAGATGTTCTTACATGCAGGCTTTGAGGTGTTAGTGCCTTTGTCTGGGAGAAGGACTGACGGTACGTATAACCAGTCTGGATCCCCACCCTAAAAACTTGGGCTGGTCTCACTGAAGTGCTTGACAAGATCATCATTGCTCCCAGGTAAAAGCTCTGGGACACACCCTTCTTCCAGCTGAAAAGCAACTCTCTATGTGGCACCGAAGAGTCCCTTCTCTGAATGTTTTCAGTGGCAGGCATTTCAGTTGATCAAAAGGATAGAGAGTTGTACAACTGATAGGGGCTTTTCACCCTGTGATTTATTCACAGGCTGTTTTGCTTCTTCCTATATTAAAGGACAAGTGTAGTGTGGGTGCTTATATTATTGAAAGAGGATTATCTGGTCCACGATCATAGCCAAACCCTCAGGTCACACTAGAAAATTACAAACTTTCCATTTCAGTTAGGAAAGATTCAGTTATTTTTTAGGTTGTCTAAGGTATAGAAAATTTGTTGATTTTGAGACTGGGAATTTATTTTTTGTATTTATTCGAACAAGGAAAATTATGATACTTATAAGGTCTTCTCCATAAATCACAGTTCTTTTTAAGTGACCTGCCTAAGTCCAGAGAAGCCTCCATTTTCTCTGTACATGAATGTTTTGTCCTTGCAATTATTTTTATTTTACAGATTCTGCTGTCTTCAAATGCAGTAAAACAAAACTTAAAATATAACTAAGCTAGATTAAAAGTAAACAATCAAAACCACCAATTAAAATCCTGTTGATAATTTTTGAAATGAGGTTCAGTGCCTGAAATACTAACTTCAACACAGAAAGCTGCTCTTCAGGTGAGGTGGGTTAAAAGCCAATGACTATTGCCAAACCCACAGCTAGAATCTCGGTAGTGAGCCAACCAGAACATGGGGAATATGCTGAAGAAATGGCTGCCCACACATGCAAATAGGAAATTGAATGCAGTGCTGAGTTTTGTGAAAATAAACAGCGACCTTCATGAGGCAGTGTTTGAACATGTTCTTGGGATATTTTCTTTTCACCTGCCAAAGTCTAGAAATACTGTAGGTAGAAGGAAACCTATGGATGCAGGGGACCTTCAGAGTTTAAAGTGGCAGTCTGGAACAAGAAACAGATCTGATAAGATGCTGAGCATGGTTAAAAGGGTGTTAAAAATGCCTCAGAAAGGTAGGGTATCTCTGAGGGACAGTTTCTACAGAATGCCAGCATTTCACTACAAATGCGTGGCAAAGAATATTACTCGACAGTGGTTTGAAATTCCGTACCATTCCTTATGGAGCATGGAGGGAAGGAGATAGGCGGCCTGTTTTTACTTGCAGTGAATAAAAATGCTTATGGTAGAATTGGTTGATATGAATAAATAAAGGAGATGCTCAGGTCAAATTTCTCATTCGTCAGACATGGTAGAGTGTGAGTGTCAACCTATGACTTAGTCCGAGCAATGTATTAGAAAGATCCATTGGGCACCAGAGAGGAAAGGATCCATACTGGCCGCTTTCCAGTGGCAAGTGACTGCTTTATCCACCTTGGATTCTGGGCACTGTGCTGGGGTGTGCACAGGTCCTCTTAATCCATGGAATGACTCTTCCCCAAGTCTAACCCCAACTCCACCCCTAACTGAATGTCCTGCACCAACAATCCCACCCAGCTAGAGCATTTCTAAGGCAGCAACTTCTCCAGCAGCTTTCCAGAGAGGAGGTGTGGCACAATCCCAGTGTTGCAGAGCAGAGGCTGTCCTGACAGTCACATGGGAGCGGGTGACTTTAAGCACAGATGGGAGAAGGTGTTTATGCATTAGGATCCCTCCTCCTCCTCTTTCCCTGCCTTTTTCTCTTTCTTACTCATTTTAATTTTCTCAGTACAGTGCTGTCCAATAAGACTTTCTACAATGAGGAAATGTTATTATCGATGTACACTGTTCAACATGGTAACCACTAACCACATATGGCTATTGAGCATTTGAAATGTGACTAATATGATTAAAGAACTGAAATTTTATTTTATTTTATTTTAGTAAATTTAAATTTATATAACCACATGTGGTTAGTGGCTACCATATTGGACAGTGTGGAGGGCTTAGAGCATCATTGTTTTTATTATATTTTCTCTTACTCCAGGTCTTAACTCTTTCCTTTCTCTTCAATTCAACCCTTTTAAGTAAATCTATACTATTTCTTTTCTTAACTGAGAGAACTCCACCTCTACTCCAGTCTCTAATCAGACCTTTTAATTCCTTTTCCTTTATGGACTCTTATTATCTCCGTTGGTTCAGTCCCTTTTCCTGGCTCCTTACGGATCCTGTTTCCTAATTCCCATGAGTTAAGAGACTTTAAAATATACACAGCACAAACCCCTCTCATTTCCAGATTCACATTCCTCAATTCTTTTCTCCAGTCCCCTCATCAATAACGCCACACCGCGGTTGTCTAAGTGTCGGATCTCCCCGCACCCGATTTCTACTCTGAGCATTGTTTAACATGGGTACCTCCACATACGTACCAGCAGTTTTCATTGCATGGAAATTTTATAAAATCTGGGGTGATTTTTCTATCTGTGGAATTTCCCTGGCAAGCTGACAGTGCTTCCCACAGGCATCAGAATTCTCCTGGGGAGAGGCACTGCCAGCTCCAGAATGTCATCCCAAGAGTCTACATTTCTATGTTTATTTACAGCTTGGGATACTGCGGCATCCTGGTGCCGCAGGGGTTAAGAGCTACGCTGAGTTATGGCCGCTAACCATAAAGGTCGGCAGTTCGAATCCATCAGCTACTCTTTGGAAACCCTATGAGGCAGTTCCACTCCGTCCTGTGAGTCAGAATCGATCTGACGGCAATGGCTTTGGTTTCTTTCTTTTGTTTTGGTTTAGGATACGGTAGCACCTTCCTGAAAAACAAAATAGTCAGCATCTTTAACTAAAGTCGATGAATTCTACTGATGTACAATTTCTTAAGTCTAAGAGAAGTAAATGAGACTATTCTATCCCCCTTCATTTTCAGAGCACCGATAGCATGGGCACATACATTGCAGAGAAACCCTTTGGCATATGTTTTTACGTCACATGTGAACCTCTCATTTCATAAATGTCTCTAAATTACCCTAACCAGCTCCACATACTGTTTCAAAGATAAACAATGGATGAAATATTAAAAAAGAACAAACAATAACAATAAAAACCTTAACAATAGAGGAGAATTTGAGGCAAACAAGTTAAGAAAAATACGTTGTTGTTGTTGGGTACTGTCCAGTCAATTCTGACTCATAGTGACCCCGTGTGACAGAGTAGAACTGCCCCATAGGGTTTTCCTGGCTGTAATCTTTATGGAAGCACATTGCCAGGTCTTTCTCTTATGGAGTGGCTGGATGGGTTCAAATTGCCAACCTTTCAGCTAGCGGCAGAGCGCTTAACTGCTTGTGCCACCAGGGCTCCTTTCAGAATGACATAAACAAAAGCATTTTTTATCTATCTTTATATTGATGTATTGATTCTAATATTGTTCACATTGTTTAAAATCAGAATATTCCTCAGAGTCAATGTTATACACACACATAAAAAAGTGTAGGAGAGGGCTTCTGTTTTAGATTAAATGAACTTTTCTTTTAATATATAAAACCAAATACGATGGGTGATCCTTAATTAGAGTCCTGGTTTAAAAAAAAAATTGCCTTAGAAGTGATTTTGGAGATATTTGGAGACATTTAAGTAGAGATCGTTAGAGAATTAGTATACATTTTATTAGATTATGCAAGAGTATGTTTTTATTTTTAAAGATTAGGTTAGTTATGCAGTAATATGTTTTTGTTTTAAAGATTCATGTTAAGCTAGTTGGGAGTGAAATCTCACGATGACAGTAATATTCTTTATAAAAATTCAACAATCAAATAGATGAAGTAAACATGGCAAAATGTTAACAACTGTTAAAACTAAATCATGGGTACATGATACTCTCTCTATTTTTCTGTATATATGAAAGTCTTAATAATGAAAGTAGAAATAATGCAATAAGGTAGGAATCGGCAAACTACAGAACCACGAGCCAAATCTAGCTCACTACCTGTTTTTGAAAAAAAAAGTTTTATTGGAACACAGCCGTGCTCATTTGTTTATATGTTGTCTATGGTTGGTTTCACTGCTACAACAGCAGACTTGAGTAGTTGTGACAGAGACTGTGTGGCCTGCAGAGCCTAAAATATTTGCTATCTGGTGCTTCATAGAAAAAGTTTGCAGATCCCTACAAAATATGACATATTAATTAATTGGTTGATTTTAGGAGATTCCACAGATTGATCTCAAGTGTTTGAATAGAAATCATGATGACTGAGAGTAACCACCAAAATTAAAGCAAATAACCAAGGAAAAGGTGGTCTTTATAATCAAATTGTATTTTTTGTTGCATCTTTTCTGAATGATACCTTAACTGACGAGAATAACCTACTACCTAACTCTTCTCCTTCTCTTTTAAACTAGATCCAAAGAAAACCACAATTTCATTTTTCTCTACTTAATTCTAGAATAAAAACTCAGCATCATCACATATTTATGTGCTTTTCTCTGTATACAAAGAATATTTATGAACAGGGAAAATTTTCAGTTGATTTTACGAAACTTGGACTCTATCTTAATACTGAAGTATTATATAAGGGTTTAGCCTCATAAAATAAGAGCAAGGAAAGAGATGAAGCAATTATTATTGTCTGTGCTTTAAAACATTTAAAAAAAAATCATTTTAATTGAGCATCTAACTGGGTATTAATTACTGTGTTGGACACTGTTGAATATTCAAAATAACTTGAACTCTGCCCTTAAGGAGGTTATACCGTGACTGCAAACGCGCTAAAGCAGCCAGAAGTGTTCCTACTCCTTCTGAAAGACTGCTGTACTCACACACCTATGTGTATTAACTACCGCCCTGTGTAGTTTCTGGATTTCATGGGCAAGTTCACTCCTTCCTTTTACTTAAAATAATTAGCATCAGTTTATTCCTACAACTCTTTTGTCTCCACTACATGCTGTGCAGTGTAAAGGGACAGGGCTTAAAAAGGCGGAGACAACATGGCCCTTGCCTTCAAGTGGCTCCAGGCTAGTTGGAGTGAGACAGACAACAGACTTTTTTTTTCCCAGCATGTGAAATAAAAGCATGCACAGGGTCCTTTGAGAACCTTTAGCCCAGTTTTATTGGAAGTGAGGTCAGAGAAATTGTATACTGCTAAAGGCTACACATTTATGATTTAACAGAATCGATTACTACAATGTGTGATTTCTTCTAGTTTTCTTTGTAGCTTACCTAAACCCCTCATATGTTACACTTTAAATTTTGTAACCTCTTTTGTATCATATTTGCCTTTCTGTTTTTATTTTTGCTGTTACAGATCTTCTCGAGCCTCTTTATCTTGCATTCCCATGCCACACTTCTAATTGTACCTTTGCATGCAAACTCTTCCCTTGTACTCTGTTTTGTATCTATTTTCCAGAATAGTCTCTCTGAAACATTGCTCCCTTATGTCATGCGTCTTCTTAAGAAACCACAGTAACTCCATATTTCCTCCCAGATTAAAATGTCTTCACATTGCAATCCTTTGGCAGGAAATTTATGTCTCCAAGTTATTCACTACATGTAGTGGAAACAATGCAATCACTCTCTTTTTCTACAGTCATAAGATTTCCCACTATTGCCTTTCATTTCTGAAGACCCTATTTTAATGGTGATATACCGATACGTTCCAGGGTAACAGTGGTGACTGATATTTGTCTAGAATATTTTCCATTTAGGAATATGTATATATGTGTATATATATACAGTCCATGAACAGGCAAAAAGTTTAGTTCATCATTTTCAAAAAGTGTTGCTAACTGTAGTTTCTCAAATTCAATTCCACCAACATTTCTTGAGCTTTGCTCGGAACTGTGGTAGTGTCTGGGGGAGATAAAGATAGATTATAGAAGTTCCTATCTTTAAGAATGCTGTAATCATGACTGGATCTCCAAGGGGCGATGGGGCTTATCTTGATTACAAGGCACAGTGACAGTGTTTTGTGAGTCCCTGCAAAAGAGAAATAGTTTCCACCTTAAGGGAAATTAAATAACAGTTCATGGAAGAGGTTGATGTTGAGATTTTAAGAATAATTCCATTTTCAACAAATAGAGATGCAGCTAGGAAAGAAAACAGAAAGGAATATATATTTTTTAGGCCCAAGGAAGTCAGTTGGGACTTAAGTATACAATTTGTGAGAGGTTGCAAGGGTGATGAGTTAACAGAAGTAGAACAGGGGGAAAATAAGAAGGAGTTTGAATGTCCTTTTGATATTCTATGGAAGACAGAAAACCACGGTAGGTTTTTGAGTGGGTATGGACTTTAGAAATTTGTCTTGGAAGCTTTGTGATGAATGGATAGGCAAGAGACACTAGAGAGAGAAATATTAATTTGGAGGCCACCATAACAGTTCAGGTAATGAAATAGTGTGGTTTTGGCAGGAAGGGAAAGGGAGATAGAAGTGTAATGAAGGTGAAATAGACTATACCAGATGACAGATGGAGATGGAGGAACAGGGTAATGAGAGATGAGAGGAAACACTTCCCTCCTTTTGAAATTAGCTCGCTGTCTTTATGTATACACTTTTTTTTTTGATAGCTTGAAAGTAAATTGCAGATATCATGACACATCATTTATAAATACTATAGCACATATCTTCTAAGAACAAAGACTTCTACTACATAATCATAGCGTAAGTGTGTTTGATGCAAAAAGCATTACAAATGGTAGTGAGCTAAGAATAAAAAAGGATATATGAGTCTATCCAAATCAAACTAAACCCATTGCTGTTGAGTTGATTCCGACTCATAGCAACCCTATAGTGCTCCTCAAAGGGTGGGTGGTGAAGAATAAGTTCTTGTTTAGAGAAGAATGTCAGCTAATAAATATAGAAAAAAATAATAGGTTTAGAAAATTTTAATTTTGCAACCAGCAACATAGTTGATTCAGGCAAAGATTATCAATGGTTATTAATACTATTGGGTATAAATTTGTTTGGAAACCTGATATTCACACGGTCTCAAAGTATCACCCCTTTTTACTGATTGATCAAATGTAGCATTGTCAATTATGGGACAGACTAGCAATATGTACCTCTTTGCATGACACAACTAAAACTATACCATGTCTTGGATGTGATATCCTTACTCAAAATGTTTAATCTGAGTCTTTAAAGGAAAAACAGTTAGAAAAATCTTGATTTTGGAACACGCTATAAGACAAATAGCCTGGACCCTGCAAAAGTGTCAATGTCATAGTGTACAAAATATAGTAGAGGGAACTGTACTAGATTAAAGGAGACTAAAAAAAACGTAAAAGCCAAACAATGTGTTCTCCTTGACTGGATTATAGAAATAAATAGCTATGAAGGACATTTTTAAATTTCAAACATTTTAAAGTGTTAAAAAGCAAAGATGTCACCTTGAGGACTAACGTGCCCTGACCCAAGCCATGTTATTTTCAATCACCTCATGTGCATATGAAAGCTGGACAATGAATAAGGAAGACTAAAAAGAATTGATGCATTGGAACTGGGGTGTTGATGAAGAATATTCAATATACCATGGACTACTGAAAGAACAGACAAATCTCTCTCATGTGCTTTGAACAGGTTATCCAGAGGGACCAGTCACTGGAGAAGGATATCATGCTTGGTAAAGTAGAGGGTCATCGAAAAAGAGGAAGACCCTCAACGAGATGGACTGACACAGTGGCTGCAACAATGGGCTCAAACATAACAACAATGGTGAGGATGTTGCCGTTATCGAGCAGTGTTTCCTTCTGTAGTACATGAGGTAACTATGAGTCAGAACCGATTTAACGGCGCCTAACAACAACAAATGAGAAAGGACATTTTGAGGGGATGATTGCAAATATTTGATATTGAGTATTTTGAACTTTAGAAAAGATCGTGTTTCTAATGTTCATATTTCTCAATATTTTTAGCACCAGTATACACAAAACAAAAAGCAGAAGAATTATACATTATTGAAAAAATAAAATGTAATTAAAGGCAAAAATTTTAATGAAGACATTATAAATAATATAGGTTGCAATCCAAGATGAAGAGTTAATTGTCATGAATATTTTTGCATCAAGTAAAATAGCATAACATGCGCAAAGAAAAAAATACAAAGGAAATAGGTAAATTAAGAGATTTTAATTGTTATCTTTTGTCATTGACAGGTTATAAAAATATGATTCTGAAAATGAATTAGACAAAAAAAACAAATGGAACAATTTTACTCAAGAATATAATTGCAAAAGTCTGAAATAATGTATTAGCATATGAATTAGATAGTACATCAAAATGATAATAAATCATGACCAAATATAATTCATTCTAGGAATGCAAGGTGGTTTAATATAAGAACAATTTATTAGTGTAATAAGCCATAATAACAATTCAAATTTGGAAAAAAAGATAATTTACATAGATGCTTTATAAAGCTTGATATAATTCATCATTTATTTTTAAATTAAAGAATGAAATATAAAGAAATGGGTATGTCACTAACCTGATAGCAATAATATGTCATAGGAAAATCCTCCATTATTCATAATGTCAATACTTTAAACACATTCTGGTTAAAATCAGGAAAAATATCCCATTATTATATTATTTAACATTTTCTGGAAGTAATAGCCAAATAAATATATTGGAAAGAGTTAAAATTATGGTTATTCGTAGATCATAAACTTTCTTACATGAGAATTCAATTGAAACATTATTGGAAATGACATGAATACTTATTAGGGTAGCTGAGAACCTGGTTAATAAACAAAATTCAGTAACCTAATGAATTATCAGTTAGGGCATTTAAGGAAAGATATATATCTCATGCACAGTAGCAACTATAAGTCCTCATAATGAAAGTGAGAAGAAATGTGTAGAATCTGAGAGATGAAAACTTTAAAACTTAGCTAAGGGACATAAAGAAGATATGAATAAATAGACACCTTGTTTTGTACAGAAAAATACAATATTATACAGAGATTCCAAAGTTTTTTTTTGTTTTTGGAATTTAACAAAATAATTTCATATTTCACGTGGAATAACAAATAATCAAGATTAGAAATGAAAATTCTGGAAAAGCATCAGCAATGAATGAAGTCAAGCCTGCCAAGTATTAAACATTTTGACACTACAGTAATTAATGCAATCTGCAACTGGAGAATGAATAAAAGGACCAATAAAACAAATTAGCGAGTCCAGAATAGGTTTAATACATGGGTAATGAAAAGATCTCTAATCTGAAATAAAGATGACTTTTTAAAAAATGGTGTTGAGGCATGTAGCTAGCTACTTAGAGCAAAATTATCCTACTCCTTATACCAAAAAAAATTTCAGATGGAGAAAATATTTAAATGTAAAGAAAATCAATTTTAGAAAAAAAAGAACAAGGTAAAATTTTAAATAGCTTTTCCACTTCAGTGGGAAATGCCTATTTAAATACAGAACATAAAGTAAAGCACTGATAAATTTAACAACAAAAATTAAAATGTCTATATGACAAAGGAAAAAAGTGATAAACTAGAAAAAAGGTTCATTACATGTGTAACAAACGAAGGTCTAGTTTCCATAATATGCAATAAGCTCTTGCAAATCTGTAATTAAAAGTTGATAATCCAAAAGAAAAATAGGCAATGGGCATAAATAGGCCTTTCACTTAAAAGGACATAAAATAGTTAATAGGCAGAAAATGCAGCCTAAGCCAGAATTAAATATATAAGTAACAACAACAACCAAGAGCCAAGTAAAAATATTTCACACATCAAATTCGCATTTGGTAGCAAATACATTCGATAATAGCCATTGCTGGTTAGGAAGTACAAAAAAAGACAACTATCTACTTGACTGAAAGTAGGAGGGTAAGTAGGTAAAGTGTTTTGGGGAGACAATTTGACAGTAGCTAACAAATATTTGCAGGAGAAAGTTGTGCCAATCTGCTTCCATAAGGATTTACAGCCGTGGAAACCGTATGGGGTCGCTATGAGTCAAAATCGCCTTGACCAGTGGGATTAAGAACAAAAATATAAATAGACATATGCTTTGATTCACTAATTTCTATTTTATGACTCTAGCCCCAGATACAGTGGTACAACTAATTAAAGATGCCTATACAAGGATGTTCACTGCATTGTAGTTGGAATAGTGACAAATTGGTAACAACCTAAATGTCTATCAGAACAGAAATTGTTAAGTAAATTATGGTAATTTGTGTAGTGGAATAAAGAATGAGACAGATCTCTATATACTGATATGGAAAGATATCCAAGGTGCAGTAAGTTTAAAAACCAAGATGTATAAAAGTGTGCACAATGTGAACACTTTCGCATGAAAATATATATGTACATACATTTTTATACATGAATAGAAATGTTCTGGAATTATTTACAAGAAACCTTTTATTGGAGAGGGAATTGTGCATTTAACTTTATATCCTTCTGATCCGTTTCCCTAATTTAGTTACTGTTTTTAGGTGCCTCCGAGTCGGTTCTGACTCACAGCGACCACATGTACAGCAGAAGGAAACGCTGCCCAGTCCTGCACTATCCCCACAATTCTAGCTATGTTTGAGCCCATTGCTGCAGCCACTGTGTCAATCCATCTCGTTGAAGGTCTTCCTCTTTTTCGCTGACCCCACTTCTTTACCAAGCATGATGTCCTTCTCCAGGAACTGGTCCCTCCTGATAACATGTCCAAATTATGTAAGACAAAGTTGTGCCATCCTTGCCTTTAAGGAGCATTCTGGCTGTACTCTTCCAAGACAGATTTGTTCGTTCTTCTGGTAGTCCGTGGTATATTCAGTATTCTTCACCAATACCATAATCCAAATGTATCAGTTCTTTTTCCGTCTTCCTTAGTCATTGTCCAGCTTTCGCATGCATATGAGGCAATTGAAAATACTATGGCTTGGGTCAGGTGAACCTTAGTCCTCAAGTGATACCTTTGCTTTTTAACTCTTTAAAGAGATCTTTTGCATCAGATTTCCCCAATGCAATACGTCGTTTCATTTTTTGAACGTTGCTTCCATGGGTGTTGATTGTGGATCCAAGTAAAATAAAACCCTTGATAACTTCAATATTTTCTCTGTTTATCATGATGTTGCTTTTTGGTCCAGTTGTGAAGGATTTTTGTTTTCTTTATGTTGGGGTGTAATCCATAGTGATGGCTGTAGTCTTTGATCTTCATGAGTAAGTGCTTCAAGTCCTCTTCATTTTCAGGAAGCAAGGTTGCATATCAGGAAGCATATCACAAGTTGTTAATGAGTCTTCTTCCACTCTTAATGCCGAGTTCTTCTTCATATAGTCCAGCTTCTCAGATTATTTGCTTAGCATACAGATTGAATAAATATGGTGAAAGGATAAAATCCCGATGCACACCTTTTCTGATTTTAAACCAGATTTATCCTTCCAACCAACCTCATTGCCATCAAGTTGATTCTGACTCATAGTGACCCTATAGGACAGAGTAGAACTGCCCCATAGGGTTTCCAAGGAGTGCCTGCTGGATTCTAACTGCTGACTTTTTGGTTAGCAGCTGTAGCTCTTAACCACTATGCCACCAGGGCTCCAGAGGACTTTATTTTATAATAAAAACTGGACATATTTTAAACTTCATAACTGACTCCCTGGTGCAGTGTAAACATATAGTTTTGGTGTAGTAACTAGAAGAGTCCATATAAGAGTCCAACTGAAGACAGACAAAGAGATAAGGATCAGAGGTATATATGTGAAAGTTGTCATTTTAAAAGTAATAATGAAATTGGATAAGTGACATGAAAATATCTGAAGAGAAAACTTGCATGTTTCCATTTGCTGGCTAAAGAAGAAACACTGAAAAAGAGACAGAGAAGGTGCTTCAATGAGGAGGTGGTAGAACCAGTTCAGTTCAAGGTAATTTAAATTTAAGGAAGAGTTTCAAGATGAAAAGGTTCCAGAACAGATGTGAAGATAGGAGAAAAATAGAAAGAGCATAAACACTCTCCCACTCTCCTGATTTTCTTTTGTACTCTCTAGCTGTTACTTTCTGTTTCTTTGCAGGTGTATTCTGCCCTATGTACTCACTCAGTGTGGTCCTCTATAAGGCTTGGTCCGACATCCCTTCTTCCTTGTTTATAGTCTCTCTCTAGATTAATCTCAGAGTTCCTGAGTGGTGCAACCAGTTAACACACTAGGCTGCTAACACAAAAATTCTGTGTGTCAGAGTTGAATTGTGCTCTGTAGGGTTTTTAGGGGCTAATTTTTTTTCTCAGAAGTAGATTGCCAGATCTTCTTGAGAGATGCCTCTGAGTAGACTCAAACCTCCAACCTTTCAGTTAGCAAATGTGCATTAACCATTTGCACCACCCAAGGACTCCTATATGTAGATCTATACAGTCCAGGCCTTTTTTCTAAACTCCAGACCCATACATTGAAATACTTACTTGATATCTTCTTTTGGATGTTTCAAATATGACTCAAACCCAATGTGTTGAAGGCTGGTGACTCCCTCTCAAAAAAGGTCTCTTCACCTTCATTAAAGTCCATTTCCCAGTGAATAAGACTGCCATCTATCTAGTTGTGCAAGACAGAAGCTCAAGAGATATTATCAACAGGTTTTTCTTCTTACCTTTCCATTTTTAATCCATCACCATGTTCTGTTGATTTTACATCTAAAATATCCCTCAAATTCATTCCCTTTCTCCATCTCGACTGTCACTGTCTTAGCCAATTCCTCATCTGGATTGCCATTGTAACATCCTAACAAGCCTTCGTTCATTCTGCTACACTCCAATCTGTTTATTACATTAGCACTGAAAAGAGCATTTCAAAGAACAGACCTTAGCATATCAAACCAAAAAAAACCAAACTCATTGCCATTGAGTCGATTCTGACTCGTAGAGACTTTATGAGACAGAGTAGAACTGCCCCATAGGGTTTCCAAAGCTGTAATCATTACAGAAGCAAACTGCCAAATCTTTCTCCGATAGAGTGGCTGGTGGGTTCAAACTGCCAACCTTTTGGTTAGCAGCCAAGTGCTTAACCACTGCTCCACCAGGGCATTGCGTGACTTTTAGTATAAAGGAGAACAAAAGTCCTTAGTCTGGGCTGCAAGGCCCTGCATGGTCTAATGCTTACCTACTCTCCAGGCTTAGCTTGTACCACGTTCTATCCATAATGAGCTCTCAGGGCTCTTGGATATCTGCTTCTTTGGAATTACCATATTTGCAAGTTTACATGCATTTGTGTCATTGTTAATCTCTATCATACCCACTATATAGTTATGAGAATAGGAATTATGTTATTTTTTGATGAAAATCGTATTCCTGGAACCTAGCATATAATAACACTCAATACGTATTTTTGAATTAATGAATAAATGAGTGAAGGAAAAGCGGAGTTTCAAGAAGAAAGGATGTGTGTTTCAAATGTTGCTGAGAAATCTAAAAAGATGATTGTAAATACTAAGAAGTGAATGACTTTGAAAATTAGATGATTACTGGTGAATCCCAGAGGCACCTAAAAGAGTGTGGAGGTAAGTATTGAGAAGAATATACAAAGTGATAGATTATCACCAGAGTATACAAATTGATAGAGCAACTGTAGGGGTATGTTCTGGATAGGGATGGAAGCAAGAAATAGATCCCCTATGCAATTAATCCTAAAGAAATGTAGGGTTCAAGAGTTTGGAGGTCTCAATGTTAAAGAAAAGATTTAGTAGAAGCAAAGGATTGAGTTTTCTGGAAGGATAGTTGGTGGTGGCACTAAAACTTGGTGTGTTAGAGTTTAAATGTTTAGAAATGGAACGTATTCACAAGGCTCAGGGTGTAGCTATGGGAACTGGTATTTATGACTGCATGAACTGTACTCTTAGATACCGTGTACATGTTCCCTGAGAAGTTAAAAAGTTTCTTGATGTTAGGAACCATGTCTTCTTCCCTTTGTTTACCTAATGTTGCCTATGGCCCAGTATATGCCCAAGAAATATTTTATGCTAAATTGAATTAAAGCCCTGTTGCATTTTCAAAAATTCTGCCTTCTTAGTCCATAAAGTCTTTCTCTTGATTCTGTGTCTCACAGCTACCTGCCCCGTAAGGTCTACTTCTTCATTACAGTTTCTTGAAAGAATAGTCAGTATTTGTTGCATTCATTTCCTCATCAATCCATCTCCAACAGTGATTTTGTTGTTGTGCATTTTTCTACCACTGGAGACTTCAAGAATTAATACCTTCAGTTACAGTCAGTAAAGAGTGAATATTTTTGGCAATCAGGACAAGAATTACAACAAGAAATCTGGGAACAGGTTTTTTAAATGTGTTTCTGGTTCTTGGGAGGGTTTTTCATTTCAAGCAACTGCAAACATCATCAAAATTCCACAATATAATCAGCTAGGTACTATGAAATGTTGATGACTAACCTCGGGAAATGCACAGGCAAGCAGTCAAACTTGTATATTATGAGTCATGGAATTGTGGACTTATAGTTAGTGAGAAGAACACCCAGAAAAATCCACATACATTGAAGGATTATTGGTTGAGAAGTAAGTATAATAGTAAAGCCTAGTTCTATCAAAAATCTTGTGTCAATATCATCACCTCTAACTCAAACCAGTCGTATCAGGGAGTAACTGCAGGATTTTTAAAAAGTCTTTACCATCAAAAATATTTGTTTCCATCTAGAAGTATTAGTTCTATGGTAACAAATGCCTTGCACAAGACATGAAAAGTATATAGAAAACTTTCCCAAAATGTGCTTAAAATGTGGATCCTTAGGCCTTATTTTATACCTACTGAATCCACATTTCCAGAGAGTGGGGCCCAGGGAGCTATATTTTTTAGTAAGTGTCTAAGGTGGATTGGATGGACTCTAAGTTTGAGAACCTCTGACATAGGTTTGGTTAATAAGACTTTATTCCTAACGTTTCCTTGGTGCATCTATTACAACTGTTATATAAATGGGTAGAAACATGATGATTCTGGGAGTATTCTATTATTTAAATTATAAATGCCAGTTTATGATATTCTTCACAATGGAGAATAACCTGAATGTTGCTGTGAATTAGGAGAGGTTACTGGCATAGAGGAAGAGAAGACAAACTTTGGAGTCAGCCAAAGCTGAGATCAGATCTTGGATTTTGCACTATGTGACATTGGCCAAGTCAACTAATGTTCATGAACCTCAGTTTTGTCATTTGAAAAATGAAGATAATAAAATCTATTTGATAGGCAAGGGCTTATGACAATTAAATGAGGGCATGAGAAAGTATGGTGGAGTTTGTGTAAGACAGGTAGTTCAATAGAGATGAAATGAGCATGTGAAGCCAAGTGGTGAGAGATATGAGAGAGATGTAAGTAGGAGCCAGATTATGAATGGTCTTATAGCCATAGGGAGTCACTTGGGCCTGATGATGATAATTTTCCAAATCCTGCAACGTTGCCTCATGGTCCTTATTTTATTAAAAAAATCTAAGTAGTTCTTCTGCTGTTTTCTTGAACAACCTCATCCTCATTTGACCTAAGCCTCGCTATCTAAGGATCCTGAAGAAGGTGATGAGAACATGGCTTCAAGAATCCTTGGGAACGTGGAGGGAAAAGAAGAAGTGTTAATCTCCTTGCCAACAAGAAGGGTGGCCAAGTGAGAACTTGAGCACTTTCAGGAGAGGTTGCCAGGGTGTCAGGGAAAGTTATCCTCACTGGCGCCGAAGAGGCATGCATCAACACATACTTACTGAGCACACACTGAGAGGTGCTGTGCTAGGATATGAGGATATGAATATGTGAGCTAAGTATGCTGTTAACTAACGCGTAGTCTGTTGGGGGAATATGGAGTCCCTGGGTGGTACAAATGGTTAATGTACTCGGCTGCTAACCAAAAGTTCGTAAGTTTGAGCCTACCCAGAGTCTTCTAGGAAAGAAAGTCCTGGCGATCTACTTTTGAAAAATCAGTCATTGAAGATCCTGTGGAGAACAGTTCCACTCTGATGCACATGGGGACACCATGAGTTGACTTGATGGCAACTGGTTTGTTTGTTTTTAATACATATATAAAAAAGCAAATTAAAATCTTATGTGACAACTTCTATAATAGAAGTTTGCACAGAATGCTATAGGAGAAAACACTAATCTGCTTTAAAGAGCAGTAAGAGTCTTCAGAAAAGAGTTAACATTTGAGATGGGTCTAAACAGAATGTGGAGGATGTCTGCAGATGGAGATGGATGAGGGGGAGGGAAGCACATTCATCCTAAAGGGAATGAATTGTGCCAAACCCACAATGAGCCAAAACCTGAAGAGGAAAGAGACAGGACTTGGCCAGTGATTGCTTTTGTGTTAGCTCTGCTGTAACTTACCCTGCCTTATTTTACTCCAAGAGAAGAAACTGGTGAACTTCCTTTTCCTGCTGCTGAGTGGGCTGCAAAGGGCCTCACAGGGATGGAATAGGTTATCATTCTCTCTTCCCTCCACCCTTCCCTATTCAGGGCACAGCCCCGCAGGTGTCTTTGCTATCATCACTCAGTTGCTCATATCAACCCACATAAGAACTACTCTTCTAAAGGCCAAGTACTACTTCACTGGTGTTTGTTCAACCGTTGGTTTATGTTACTCACCTATTAGGATGTCCCATGATTAACTTCTCTTCAGCACAAGTTAAGATTGAGATCACTGATGGGAAAGCGTCATGTCCACTTTATTTATACAACCAGAATCTAAAACACTCTCTAAAGTGCTAGGTATTCCTCTCCAAACATTTGCTTAACAATTCACTATTGTTGCTTATCTGCTATGTGCCTTCCGTCCAGAGGATGATCTCAGCTCGTGTGTGTGTGTGTGTGTGTGTGTGTGTGTGTTGGGGTATGTGTGTGTATTGGGGTATGTGTGTGTGTGTTTGCTGCAAACTCCTTACAATATACTAAAGATTGCCTTTCTCTAATTGCCTTTTGTTTATTGTCAAGACTTTTGGATGTTGGAAACAGTCCCATGTGGCTAGATATCCTATTGTGAAATGTCAGCATGCCTTTCTCTCTAATTGCGGAAAGAGGGCTTTTTGGCATTGGATGAAGCCTGATGCCAGGACCCTTGGTAAAAAGCAGTTTGACCTTCAGCAATTAATTCCTCTTTAAAGAGAGTGTTTCCCAGAGGCCTTCTTTCTTGTGAAGCATGTGGTGCAAATAGGGCCACACCCTTATGGCATGGCGCAGTGTGGACACCAGCAGGAATTTTATCTGCTCCTCAAAAGGCCCTTTCCTCTACCCACACTCAGATGTCAGTAAATAACCCACATGGTATCAGAATACCCATCAGTTATTAAGACAGAAAAAAGATCCTGTCAACGAAATGATTAAAGTATGAATAGCAAATTTATAGTGGCCTATCCAGTTTGAGGAAACCCTGGTGGCATAGTGGTTAAGAGTTCAGCTGCTTACCAAAACGTCGGCAGTTCAAATCCACCAGGGGCTCCTTGGAAACATTATGGGGCAGTTCTACTCTGCCCTATAGAGTTGCTATGAGTCAGAATCGACTCTACAGCAATGGGTTTGGTTTTGGCATCCAGTAGGTGAAATTCAATAATTTATTTATTCATGCAGTATTCATGGATTGAGTTCTTCTTACGTGTTAGATGTTATGCTAGGTGTTGGGAGTACAAGATACCCTTAAGGAAGTCCCAGTCCAGTGAGCATGATGTCCTCATGCAGAAAATGACAGCATCATTTTGTCATTATATTATTTATTTTCCTTGGATCAGAGGAGCCCAACCTTTAAGCCAAGGACTATGGGAGACTGAAATTATTGCAGAGTCATTGACCGTTACTCATCATTGTCTGCAGACTAAATAACTGATAGATCCAAACTTATATATTCTCCATTCATCATTTAGAGTGAAAAATAATAATCCTTCCACATATTTATTCAAATTTTTAAATATTGTCTATTTCAAATAGGATAAAAATTATCTTAGTTATGAAATACAATAAAATTTGAAAATATCCATTAAATTAACAGATAGTAACTTTAATCATTGTGTGTTTTCTTGACAGATATTAAGAGTAATATTACAATCTAATAAAAAGTTTTAAAATAAATACCAACCATATAAATATTTAAAAGGAGAATCTCATACTGCAAAAATAGAAACCATCTGAAAACTACTGACCATTAAACTGCCAACATGAAAGACTCTAAAACATGTTTATTTTAAAATGAGTAGTGAGTAATTCACTAATATTGCTTTTTTTTCACTGACAAAGCATTTTCCAAGAGTTTTTGAGATGTAACACTATTTGTTCATATATCCCACTAGTATTTACTGAGTGGCTAAGACTGTATCCTAGTACAGAATATTGCATAAAGACCCTATAAGTAGTTGTCAGATTAAGCATTTAATAAGATGTTATGGTTATATTAATTTCTCTGCAGTTGTCATTGTTAGTTGCTATTGAGTTGGCTCATGTTGACCTTATGTATAAGAGAGCAAAATGTTGCACAGCCCTGCACCATCTCCATGATAAATTTTGATATACAGTTGTTAACGTTACAAATAAAATGTTTTTGACCCCAATAAATAATATGGTCTTCAAGTAAGAAAGCAGAAAAAATGGATGTGGCAAAAATGTTTTATTAATTATAAAAATTGGAAGGAAACGGATTTTTCTCTAATCCTGTCCTGAACTGATGCTTGAATTGCCCTCTTATATCACATTAGGAAATTGTTAAAAACTTGTTAAACTTTCCAAATTTCAAAAATTAATAACTATATTAAAATGATCCCTAATAATATTGTTTTATATTCAAAATAAATAACAGAATATGAGTACTAAAAATGAAAATATAAAATCAGAAAATCTGGTAATGTGATTATCTGCCATATGCATTTTACTACATTAGGCAGAAAGATTTTCACATTTGATGAAAATAAGTCAAAAACCTTCTTAACTCCTAAATTTAAAATATTTAAAAGAAAGTATTTGTTTCTTATACACACATTACAAAATGAATCTATCATCTTCTTTTGAAACAACTTTATTTTTATGGCCTGTATATATATTTTATTTAATTTTCCTTGCATTTCAAGAAGTTATGTCACTAAAAGCTAAAGATCATCAAGGCTTTGCTAAGACATAAGTGAATGCTTTGGTGTTTGGGGTCATATCAAGAGCCAGCCAGTACTTGATGGCAGTGAACAAATTATATATTGTGACTGTCTTAACCATCCTTTCCCCAACCTAACTGCTGATAACCCAAAAAACCCATTGCCATCAAGTCCGTTCTGACTCATAGCGATTCTATAGGGCAGAGTACAACTGCCCCTATAGGGTTTCCAAGAAGCACCTGGTGGATTTGAACTGCTGACCTTTTGATTAACAGCCAAGCTCTTAACCACTGCACCACCAGGGCTCCAACTGCTAATATACATACTTAATTGAGGGTCTGTTGCTTACTAGGGGCTATTAACCCATCAAAATGGTATTTGAAGAATCTTGCCAGGAACTGACCTTCCAGAACACTGGGTAGTTGATGAATTGTGTGGGCTACAGAGTTTCCCAGACCTCCATCTGCAAGTAGTATTGGGACACAGTGTGATATGTTGTTGTTGTCTGTTGCCTTCGAGTTGGCTTTCCCTCATGGAGAACTCATGTATAATAGAACAAAATGTTGCTCAGTCCTG